>NC_084796.1:153977517-154291128 GCF_963169125.1 Humulus lupulus
CAACAAAATCCATCCATGCACATAAAACAAAATACATTAGTTGAATTTAATCAGTATATTTTTATCAATCAATTCTTTAAGATCAGAAACAAATACAGAAAAACCATATAATCTAATCAGTATTTGTAATCTCTATACAATACAATTTATTTTGTGTAATTTGATTTAACTTTTATGTATTTTGTGTGTGCATAAATTCATTCAATATCTAAATTATTAATAAGTTTTGAATAATACTTGTATAAAATACATTGAGTTATAAATAAAAAGTAAAAGGTAAGATAAACGTAATATATTATAAATTAAGCTATAAATAAGCAAAACACATAATAGACTATGAAAATAAAACAGAAAAGAACTGTAACAAAATAATTATTTAGACTATAATATGTATATAAAACAATACAATAATATATATGTGAAAACTAGAATAAATTTTCTCACTCAACACATGAGATGAACACTTCAAGGGTAAAGAGGGTATTTAATTCATACTCCTGTCAGAGACAGAAAGAAAAACAGATAGTTTGAATCAGAAACAAAATTTTCAAAATCTCCTTTAATTTAATTCATACTAGGGAGACTAAAATAGTAGTAAGACAATGGTAAAAAGGTCTAAATGAATACCACATTTATTGATGTATGACTTAGACATAAAAAAGGCTAGTGACTATTGAAAGCACACATATATTATAATTTCTTCCTTTTATAGTTTTCTTACTTTTTTAAGACTTGATAGAAGAAAGAGTAAGACATTTGACTGACCCAAAAGCTAGTAAAAACTGTGTCAAATGCGTTAATAGTGGATTTACACGCTTTCATGAAGGGACAAGAACAAACTTAAAGCTCTTGTTTTTTTATCAATTATATGTATAACTGCTTAAATATAGTATATATGATTTACCTGTATGCATGATACACTATGTTAAACCTGTGCCCTGAAATATTATATCCTCAGCAAATGTGTGCTAATTAGTACTGAGATTGCTGGAACATACTTATTAGTATTGTTGTTTATGAACTATTATGCGATACATGCTACGTGCTAAATGCTATAAACATGTATCCGCCTGTATATTGTATGATTGTGGAATGTGATAATTGTCTGCTTGTTCTTGGACCGTAAGGCGGCAAGAGGTTTAGTTATTACTACCTGACTGGCCGTATTGATCAATGTTTCAGCAAGGTATCAGTGATAAGAATGAATCCAGGGAAGACAGATACGTCAGCTGGCCAAAGTGATCAAGGCTAGAATAATAATAGCCAGGGTCAAAACAATGACCAGTCACAGATTCCACAGCCAGCTCCTATAAACTGGCAGCTGATAATCAGTGAAATGCAGGCAACAGTGTTGAGACAGGGAGATGAGCTTCGTCTCCTGAAACAACAGCAAGCCCCTGCAGTGGCCAGTGTATCAGAGGCACCCTCTGTGTCGGTGCCAGCGGCAGAACAGCTGCCTGAGGTTGGGAATAAATGGGAACCTCTATATGAAAGGTTCAGGAAGCAACAACCTCCAGTATTTGAGGGCAGTGCAGATCTTGCCAAGGCAAAGCAGTGGATGGGTATGATTACCACTATCCTTGACTTCATGAGGGTATTTGGTAATGAGAGGGTAGCCTGTGCCACTTATATGTTTCGGGAGGATGCCTGAATTTGGTGGGAGGTTATTACCCAAACCAAGAATGTAAATGCCCTGAGCTGGGAGGAGTTTCAAACTTTGTTTAATGAAAAATATCATAATGATGCTATCAGGGCGGCGAAGACCGAGGAGTTCATTAGGCTACTTCAGGGAGGTTTATCAGTTTTGATTGTTTGGCGAAATTTTCCATGAAGCTGGTGCCCACTGATGGGACCAGGAGAGAGAGATTTTTGCAGGGCTACAGCCTAGATTAGCCAGTGATGTACATATCACCACTGTGGCTGGGGTTACTACCTATGCACAGGTGGTTAAGAAGGTACTCACAGCTGAGAGTGCAGAGAACAGGATCTGGCGTGACAGTACAGCCAGAAAGGATTTCAGGAGGACAGGTCCTCCATTTGTGGGTTCTGGTAGGGGTGTAGGCCCCAAGGATCAGAAGAGGAAGGTTCCTGACACCTTCCCAGTTCCAGTTCCTGATAGGCGGCCCCGTGGTATTTCAAGGGGTCGTCCAGGTGGTAGTGAAGCCTGGAAGTCTTATCCTGAGTGCCCTAGATGCAAGAGGCATCATCTGGGAGAGTGTAGGGCAAGGGCCTGCTTCTCATGTGGAGCAGTGGGTCATCTTAAAAAGGATTGCCCTAAGGCAAGAAAAGAAGAACCCAGGAAAACGGACAGCTCAGCCCCAGCTCGAGTGTTCACATTGACTCAAGCAGAAGCTGAGGCTTCTCCCTCAGTTGTCACAGGTCAGCTTCTTAGTGCTGGAACCCCTTATAATGTGTTGATTCATTCTGGTGCTACACATTCTTTTGTTGCTAGTAGTATTATTGATAGACTGTGTAGACCCTGTGATTTTTATGCTGTGGGGTTTGGAACCTTGTTACCCACTGGAGAGTTAGTGGTATCCAGGAGATGGGTCAGATCTTTGCCAGTGACAGTGGAGGGCAGAGAGTTATCAGTGGATTTGATAGAGTTGGTTATGACTGACTTCGATATGATATTGGGTATGGATTGGTTGGAAAAGTATGGGGCAACCATTGATTGCAGAAGGAAGATGATCATGGAAAAGTATGGGGCAACCATTGATTGCAGAAGGAAGATGGGGCAACCTGAAGGTGAGGATCCTTTTGTGTGTTGTTGGTGCTGTAAATGGACCCCGCATTCCTATGATTTCTGTATTGAGGGCTAAGGATCTATTGCAAGGAGGGTGTATTGGATTCTTAGCCAGTGTGGTTGATACCACTCAGGTCGTGCCAGTGAGACCAAAAGAGACTAGACTTGTTTGTGAATTCCTGGATGTATTTCTAGAAGATTTGCCAGGGTTGCCACCGCACAGAGAAATTGAGTTCGTTATAGAAACTGGCACCAGGGACGGAGCTAGTGTCTAGAATACCTTACAGAATGGACCCAGCCGAGTTAAAAGAATTAAAGGTACAGTTGCAAGAGCTGTTAGATTTGGGTTTTATCAAACCTAGTTTCTCACCTTGGGGTGCACCAGTTCTATTTGTAAAGAAGAATGATGGTTCTCTGAGAATGTGTATTGATTACAGAGAACTGGATAAGCTGACAATTAAGAATAAGTATCATTTACCAAGGATAAATGATCTGTTTGATCAGTTGCAAGGTAAGAAGGTATTCTCAAAGATCGACCTTCGTTCTGGTTATCATCAGTTGAGGGTCAAGGAGGGAGACATACCGAAGACTGCTTTTTGTACAAGGTATGGGCATTATGAGTTTTTAGTCATGTCATTTGGATTGACTAATGCCCCTGCTGCTTTTATGGATCTGATGAACAGAGTGTTCAAGGATTATCTGGACCAGTTTGTGATCGTCTTCATCGATGATATTCTGGTATATTCTCAGTCTGTGTCAAAGCATGAGCAGCATCTGAAGTTGGTTCTACAGAGACTGAGGGAACACAGACTATTTGCTAAATTCAAGAATTGTGAGTTCTGGTTATCTCAGGTATCCTTTCTTGGGCACATTGTCAGTAAGGAGGGGATTAAGGTAGATCCAGCAAAAGTTGAAGCGGTCAAAGATTGGCCAAGGCCAAAGAATGCTTCTGAAGTTAGAAGTTTCCTTGGATTGGCAGGTTATTATAGGCGTTTCATGGAAGGGTTCTCAAAGATTGCTACTGCATTGACTGAGCTGACACGCAAGAGTCAGAAATTTGTGTGGTCAGATAAATGTGAGAATAGCTTCCAGGAACTGAATTAGAGATTAATTACAGCTCCGATTCTGAGTCTTCCCACAGATCAGGAGAAGTTTGTGATTTATTGCGATGCTTCATATCAGGGTTTGGGCTGTGTGCTGATGCAGTCAGAGAAGGTAGTTTCTTATGCTTCTCGTCATCTGAAGGAGTATGAGAAGAGATATCCTACTCATGATTTAGAGTTAGCAGTTGTGGTCTTTGCTTTAAAGATATGGAGGCATTATCTCTATGGAGAGAAGTGTGAGATTTATACAGACCACAAGAGCCTGAAGTACTTCTTCACTCAGAAAGATTTGAATACGAGACAAAGGCGTTGGCTAGAGCTAGTAAAAGATTATGATTGTGAGATTCTGTATCATCCAGGAAAGGCCAACGTGGTAGCTGATGCTTTAAGCTGGAAGGGTCCGGGTCAGATTTATGGTATGAGGCTGATAGCCAGGGAGCTAGCAGATACTATGACCAGAGCTGGTATAGAGTTGTTGGTGGGTCAGTTGGCTAATATTTCGCTATAGTCACCACAAGGGGATTTTGTGCTTAAATCCCCACAATGGCTGAATATAAGTGACTCGCCATGTTATTTTCAATGAAGCTTCTTTTCCTTTTCACTCTATTACAAAAACTAGCCCACCTCCTCATAAAGCCCACATTGTTATTCGCACGCTGCCTTTTCCTATATAGCCTTTGGCTACACCAAATATTTCACCACTGTCTGTACCCACCACATCTTCCCCTAGAGCCACAAATTTCCCTTCTCCAGCCCCTATACCCGTCTCTGTATCTACCTCTACTCCTACATAGACTATCACAAATGTGCCCTCTCCAACCCCCGTACCCTCACCTTATGAACCTACACCAACTGCTTCTCCGACACCACCTGCCCCCATAACCAACAAACATCCCATGCTTACCCGAGCCAAAGATGGCATCCACAAACCGAAACTTTTATATATGGTTGTTGCTAATATTCCTGTTGAACCAAGTACTTTTCATGAAGCCAACAAGTTTGTGGAATGACAATTGGCTATGCAAAATGAAATCAATGCTCTCCAATCCCAAAGTACTTGGTCTCTTGTTCCTCCACCACCTAATTGTAAGTTAGTTGGCTGTAAATGGGTGTATAGAACTAAATTGAATGTTGATGGTTCTATTGATCGCTGTAAAGCCCGTCTTGTGGAAAAGGGATATCATCAAACTCCTGGCTTGGATTTCCATGAGAACTTTAGTACTGTTATTAAACCTCCTAATATAAGGCTCATTTTTTCTTTGTTTGTTTCTCTGAATTGGACTATTAAACAACTTGACATTCAAAATGCCTTTTGTCATGGTGATTTGTCTAATATAGTATACATGGCTCAGCCCCCTAGTTTTGTGGATGCCACCTATCCGACACATGTTTGCAAGCTCTCTAAGGATTTATATGGGCTCAAGCAGTCGCCTCGCACTTGGTTTATCAAACTCAGTACTGCTATTCTTGAATGGGGTTTTGTTGCTTCAAAGGTGGACAACTCTATGTTCATATTCAAATCTGCCTTTGTTATGCTTATCCTACTAATCGACGTTGATAACATTATTTTCACTGGCTCATGCTCGGAAACAATCTCTCAGATACTTAAGCTTATCAATAGTAAGTATCTTGTTAAGGATCTCGACCCCCTACATTTTTTTATTGGCATCCAAGTTCATTGCACTTCTACTCGTCTTCATTTACCTCAGAACAAATACATTCGTGATCTCCTTACAAAGACTGGATTACTTGACTCTAAACCAGTAGCTACTCCTGTTGCTCTTGGCTCTCTGTCTTTATATGATGGCCACCCCTTGGATAATGTTACTAAATATCGCAGACTCATGGGTGCTCTTCAATATTGCACCTATACTCGTCTAGATATCTCTTACACAGTTAACAAACTGTGTCAATTTATGCATGCTCCAACTTCCATTCACTTACAAGCAGCCAAACGTGTTTTGAGATATTTGACAGGCATGAAAATTTTTGGCCTCTCCTTCCATCCAGACACTTCTTTTCAGCTCTATGGCCTCACACATGCATTTATTTTGGGGGTCTTGATGATCGGAGGACTACCAACACCTACTGCATTTATTTTGGTCTAAATCTTCTCTTTTGGTGTTTAGCAAAACAGCAAGTCGTCTTTCTTTCTAGCACAGAATCTGAGTATCCAGCCCTTGCCAATGGAGTTGTTGAACTGTCATGGCTAGAAGCATTAATCGGTGAACTTGGAGTTTCCTCCTCTTCTCCTCCTACCCTATACTGTGATAATATTAGTACACTCCATCTGGCTTCTAATTCAGTGCTTCATTTCCATACCAAACATAGGAATTGGACTACCACTTTTTTCACGCCGTGTCAACAGAAAATCTCTTTCCCTGGTGTTCACACCCTCTGTGGAACAAGTTGCAGACTGCCTTACGAAGCCTCTTGTTACCTCACGCTTCCAAGAACTTAGATCCAAACTCACCGTGCATCCATGCCCGCTGAGTTTGCGAGGGATGTTAAACCATGATTTGATTAGTTGTATCTAATTATCTCTTATTGATGTGTTAGTGTTTCTGTTCTGGTGTATTTGTTAGTGGACAACTGTCTTTTTTTCTACTTTTGTTGTGTACTCATTGTTCCCTACTGGGGGTCTATATATACTACTATGTACTCTTTTTCTTATCAAGGATAGAAACATATTTTACAATTCCTTATCTCAAATTCGCATGCAACAAGTTGTTTGAATCATGATTTCGACATTCTAAATTATTTAGAATTTATTGAAAATTTGTGGGAGATCCCCCATAACAGCACTATATACAGTCATTTCAAAAAGGAATTATAACTTATGCATGTAACAAAAATACTAAAAATACTCCTACACAATGATTAAAACCAACCAAATTCTTTTTCACATATATATATATATACACTAAAAAGGGCAAAAATTACATACGCATATATCAAGGGCAAAGTCATGAAGTCGAATAGTAATAATTACTCTGCTAGATTGTAGAATATGCTTAATTGTGTTTAACACTGGTTTTAATATTTTTCTACTTCTGAATGTAGTTAATGTTTTTGCAAAATTTCTACCAACGTACGGCACTCACTATATACTAAAAATAAAAAGCAAAAGATAGTAAAGGGTAATTTTCTTTTCTTGAATATGTCGTAAGTTGATAAATTTTGATTTTTTTATTAGTTAATATATTTATGTCATAGATTTTGATATTCGTCATGTCACTCATCTATATATACTACCATTTTCGTTTATGAATAATACGTCAACATGATCGTATAAATGTTTATATTTTCTTTTGGCTTGATTAAGTTATCATTTAATATATAATTCATATAAATACTTCAGGTAAAAATAAATTAATTAATTCACATAAAAAACAATAGTGATATTGACACTAATATTAATTAAAAGTTTTGCATTTATTGTATTTTTATATTCATTCTTAAGAATGACATTGAATGGTTGTCATAACTCTTATTTGTTAAATTAATATTTATATTGCGAGTTAGGAGACATGTCCCGATAATAAAAAACGCTTAGTTGTAAATCAAATAGTTTAAAAATAAATGTAAGCAATTAATTGACAAATTAAGATAGAGTGTTATAAACAAAACTAATTAGTGAACCAATAAAATTGTCGGTAGATGAAAACTCGTCTAAGTATTTCAGTAGTGGAAAATGAATAACATTGAAGGAATGTATATTTCCAATTTAACAAAAATAATTAGGGTTTGGTAGAGAGAAGAGAGAGACCGTTTAACAATTTTTTTTGTCTTTCACCTATGGTGTGGGCTGCATGATGATATTGAGAGAAAGTAGTAGGAAATTAACGACTTATTAATTTTAAATATATATATATATGTATATCTTTAATCTAATTATTTGTCTCTTGGAATACGTGTGCGTTACAAATAAATATTATATAAATGTAACATGTTACTTTCAGAGTATTGTAGGGCAAGAAATAAGAATACTAATCATAAGGGTTGTTACAAATAAATAATAATAATATCAACCACTCCGATACCTAATCAAAATTCCATAGACATATTTTTGACATTAAAACAAAGCATATTTCACTGAATTTTATTCTTGTGCGTTATATATATATATAAATGCATAACAACACTATTTTTTTTGTCAGTACATGAAAAAGTTATAGTGCTATATATATATATATAAGGCATGGCAACAAACAAGGATCCTTCAAACGAGACAAACATGAATAAAATTAAAATTCAGAATGAGAATCGTTTGACCTCATTTTGAGAAGATCATCATAATCATATAGCCTCCATACACGTACGCGTATATTATGTGAAATATATGAGATGATTGATAATAAGTCAATGTTAGGTATATGTACCAAACGCTCACGCATGGTACAGGGTTCCAGCTGATCTCTCTCTCTGTCTCCTTTGGATGGATTAATATGCATTGCAACTTACGTATATATTAGCATACCTGTTCTTATGTTTTTACCCATTCATTTTATGCATGTATGAATTTTTTAGAATAAAAATAAATATTGCATGAATTAATTACTTTCAATAATTAGTTATTTTTTAATTGGGAGAATAATTAATGTGACTAACTTCATGAATTCTTAATGGAATATTTGCAAAGATAATCATAATTGATTTGAATGATGATAGGAACCAATAAAGGTTTAGAAAGAAAAAGTTGTCTCAACAATTCTCTCATCAATCAAACAGAGTAGCAATATCTTCAGCAAAAAAAAAAAAAAAAAGACAGTAACAATATATTCACAAAACCGGAGGTCATTCTTCAGGTCCTCAAGAGAGCATGTTTATATTATTATCAAGAATTAGGGTGAATTAATTAGTGGCAAAAATACTCAATATTTTCAAAAAAATTGAATTAATATATATCCATTTTTTTTTGTGGCAAAAGTGTCCAATGTCAAGTTCAGTTGCCGAGTCACTTATATTTGTTAAAAGCTAAGAGTGTGTACACACTTGTCAGCTCCTTAGTCGCTCATTTCATAATATATTTTAAAATTAAATAATAATTAAAAATAAATTCAAATGTGTTTAATTAATAAAAAATAAAAAATTAATATAAAAAATTGAAAGATAAAATTTAAATAATTCTTTTTTTAAAAAAAAAACTAATATAATTTCTTCAAAAATTTAATCTTCTCGACACTTTCTCCTCATCCTCATTCTTCTCCAACTGGCCAAGTGAATTCGACAAAACCCAACAGCTTGGAGATGCTAGAAATTGAGGATGCTCGAAACCCAGCAGCACGGACGGAAGCTTTCCTACCATTGCGGGAGTTCGATGTTGATGTGGGTCTAGGTGGAGCTCAACGTTGATATGTGTTTGGGTTTATGGGCTATGCGAGATGGGGTGTTAATGGAGCGATCCTTAAATCATGAAAAATTTTTAATATGGGTATTGTTGAATATATATTCTTGGATTTGAATGTGTTTTAATTTGGGTGTTTTACTTTGTATATGTTGTCACTACAACAAAAAACAGTTTTTGGGGCGACAATATTAGGGGCGACTTTTTTTAATATTATAATAATGAATAAATTTTGAATATTTCAAAAAAATTTGTAAAAGGGTTCATTTAATTATTACAGGCGACAAAGTCGCCCTTAATATTTGTACCTGTCATCCCTATTATTTTTATATGCCCAAATCCCCTTCTTCATCATCTTAATTCGAAACTGAACAAAAAAAAAAATCATCTCTCGCCCCTAATATTAGTACATGTCGCCCCTAATATTTTTATATACCCAGATCCCCTTCTTCATCATCTTCATTCGAAACTGAACGAAAAAAAAAATGAAAAATCATCTCTCTGCACTAACCCAGATCCCTCTCTCTCTATCTATTCATCCTCTGTAATGCCCTGAAATCCCTAATACCGGTTTAATGGCTGGATTAGTAGGCCGAGAGGGCCATGACTGTTTAATTATGCCATTAACTGATAATATGCATGTTTATGTGAATTATATTATAATATGATGTTATATGCATGCATGTGGGTCGATATTTGATTATTATGATATTTTGGTAATTTGGCCCGTTGAGGGCATATTTGTGTATTTGGGTGCATATTGTGACTTATGGGTGAGATCCCATTATTATGGAGATATATTCGAGCTATTTGCATGAGACGGTCTTATATTATTAATTAGCGGTTTTGTCATAACGGAGGTATTTTATTGGGATATTGTGAAATGAGAACGTTATTTGATGATAAATTAGGAGTTATTGAGATCAGGAGGAAATTCTGGAAGTTTTGACTATAATGTCCCCGAGGGTGTTTTCGGGACCCCGAGCACTAGGTTTTATTTGAGGTTACTTAAGCTTGAAGTAGCTTGTCAGATAGAACCGTACGTTAGAAAACCTCTCGTTCTCTTCCCGTTAGTTCATTTTACCGTTCGAGGCATTTTTGAAGAAATCTCGAGTTCTAGGAGTCGGAATCAAGCGAGGATCAAGGCATAGCGATCCTAGGAAAGATTAGAAGCTTCTTGACCAAAGGATTTGACAAGAAACAACCCAATCAAAGGTAATATAAGTTTTGAGTTTTTAGAGTTTCTAAGCTTCGAATTGGATTTTTTGAATCGTTGAGTTTTTCGTTTGTTTGAGCCTTGGGATTTGATTGTTTTGGATCATTGGGAAGCTTGGGAACTTTGATTTTTGGATTTGGAAGTGTTTAGGTATGATTTTGGAGGGTTTGGGATGAAGGAGATCGTGTTGTGGCTGGTTCTGGGTTGGGGGTCGCGGCCTTGTTCTTGGGCGTCGCGGCCCTAGCTCGAAAAAGCAAGAGGAGGGTTTTGGCCTTGCTGGGTGTCGTGGCCCTGGGTATATGGCGCCGCGGAACTTCCTCCTAGAGTGGCTGGGGGCCGCGGCTCAAGGTGTTAGGGCCGCAACCCTTGGTTGGTTTTCAGCCCGTTTGAGTGTTTTGATCTCGGGAACTTGGTTTTAGGCCTCAGGATTGTTCCTACTACCTGGATTAGTGGGGATTGATGTCGCGGAGGCTAAGTCTTGGTTTGGGAACCTTTGTTAATCATTTTTTTGATGGTGTCCCATATTTGGTTATGACTAGGTGACCGCTAAAGGATTAAAAGTCAGATTGTTCTCAAGGGTCGTTCTTTTATTCATTCTCGCTTGAATCAGAGGTAAGAAAACTGCACCCAATATGTGACATACATGGTTATTCATGAGGCATGTTGATTGTGTAAATGTGGACATGGATTGATTATCGAATGCTTAACAAATCTTGCTCACTTGTGTATGATACTAACTAATTAGTCAGAATTGGCAAATGTGTTAGTATCAACTGTGAAGCTGGGACTTATTAGTCAAGTTCGGCAATGATACTAGACACTGGTCACACAGTGCTGACTTATAAGTCAGGAACGGCCTTAGCGTGTTCAACGCAAGCCAACAAAGATTAGATCTAATCGACATCTGCATTAAATGACTCAGAAGAGCGTTAATGCTGGACCGACCTCAAGTTCGATGAAAAATAAAAGCGCTTATGTGACTTACCCAGCAGTCACTCATCTATTTAAGCTAGTGACTTACCCAGCAGTCACTCATCTGTTTAAATTAGTGACTTGCTTGTCAGTCACTCAGTATGGTTTACCAGAACCAGAAGTGTTGAATCACTCATTTGATTAGAGCTATAAGCTCTGTGTGATTATAATAATAATTATTTGTTGATATTTATATGCATTACTGTGTTTTCTTGCTGGGCTTTGGCTCATGGGTGCTATGTGGTGTAGGTAAAGGGAAAGAAAAGCTCACCCAGCCTTGAGTGGAGAGCTTAGGTGGTGATGTGTACATATGCGGTCGCTTGACCACCACAGCCAAGGAGTTCTCAGAGGAACTAGGGGGTTACCCTGTTTTTGCCACTTAGGTCGGTGGGTTTGTAAATTTGAAATAGTAATGACCATTTTGAGTTGTAAATAACTTGTAAATGTTTTTGATGGGCCCATGAATAGTTTTATGTATTAAATAAAATATATCATTTCCTTTTGATTGGTTTTCCACCTTAGCCTGTTAATAACACTTAGAAGCACGTTTTTAACCAAAGGACTCGGGTAACGAGTCAAATTTCTGGTTCATCGTTCACCGTAACTATTCTGGGGTAACCAGGGTGTTACAACTTGGTATCAGAGCGTGCCAAGGTTAAGGTTCCTGTAGACTGGCTGGGCATGTACACACATCACTGAAGTCAAGCTCGACTCATGGTTTGATAGCTATTTATGTGGTTATATGTATAACTGCTTAAATATAGTATAAATGCTTTACCTGTATGCATGAAACATCATGTTAAACCTGTGCCGTGAAATATTATATCCACATCAAATGTGTGCTGTTAACCGAGATTTTCGGCAACTCTATTAATGAACAATATTTACTGATGATAATAATGAAAGTAGAAGATTGACACGGGGTTTTTACGTGGTTGGGGCGTTAACTAGCCTTAGTCCACGAGTCTATATTATTAGAGCTTGAAGAAGCTTTTACAATGGAGTTTTCTCTCAGTATCTTAATAGAGTTTTTCTTTTTTCCTTCCAAAATCCAGAGAGAGTTTACAGTGCTCTGTAGCTTATAGTTATAAGCTGATGGGAATATCGGATCTAGGCCGGATCAGACCCAGGCCCATCGGGGAAACGGATACCAGCGACATCTCTAGTGGAGGCCCAATACAAAAAGATATAAAATACACGAAATTCAAACCAGCTAAGACCCAATAGGTTGACCTTAGAACTACGCCTCGCCCGAAAAAACGACGCTTTGGTTCTGATCACTTCGAGTCACGAGGCTGATTCAGGAGACAAGACCACTCAGAGTACTTGGTTGTGCAGTCCTGACACATCAGTGTGTAATCCCGAGGTGACCTTTTCTGCAGGAGAAAAGTGGGGACAACGCCCACGCGGAATGAGGCGGCCTCAGGGTCCTGGACGCTTGCCCCCTTCGACTGGGGATGAGGTGATCCAGGTCTGTTTACCGTTGTCCCGCTCCATTTACCACAGGCCCGGACCGTATCAGGGTCCGGGACTAGGACGCGTAGCCGTGATGATCCGAGCACTCTGGGCATCGCCAGGACTATCTTTGCTGAGGACGGACCCGGAGGGACGTCCCGGACCCCTCCAATGGGCCCAATCTTGAGTCCTCGGTCCATACCCGTCCCCTTGGGCACTCTCCATACCAAAAGACCTTAGGTCGGGCCCACGTGCTGAATTGGCCTTCTGACGGCGGGCCAAGACGAAGGCCCAGAGCCCATGCAGGAAATGGGGATAACATTTACCCCCCAAGCCTTCGCCCGGGCTGGCCGGGAGGAGGGTTGCATTGTCCCCGCGGCGCTCGCCAGGTTGCCTCCCCAGTTCTTGTCTCAGTTCGGGGGTCTGGTCAAAAGGCCGTGGCATTGGTTGGATGCTTAGCCCGGACCGTTTACCTTCGGCCCGCTTTATGGCAACGATACACGTGTCGCCGGGTGATTGCTGCACGGGCCTTGAAGGGTCGCCTAGACCTCCCAAGGGTCGCTAGGTCTAGACTAGGGTGTCAGTGCACGTATCGAGGCGTCCCATCCGCACGGGGGGGCCATCATTAATGTCCCTGGAACAAGGTGGACCGTAGGATGGGGCGACCTTTGGCATCCGCCACTCCTGGGCCGTCGGATCTGAGATGGCGAGGATCCAATCTGAAAGGACCCATAAATGCCCCTGCACGACTCCCGAACGTCTGATGAAGAGACACCTGTCCGTTGGATCGTGGGCCAGAATTTGGGGCCAGTATAAATACCCCAAGAAAACCACATTTGGCACTTTTACCTCCTCTAACCAGCTCAAGAAAACGCAAACACTCTTCGAGCTTTATATGTCCGACATCGCCGACGACATACACCGCCACCTACTAGTTCTGCGCCGCCGCCTGTTCCCCAGAACCCCAGCTTCTGTTCTTCTACCTGACGACGCTCCTCGGGTTTGTCCCATCGACGAACTACTGCACCGGCTGCGCCACTTCAAGAACGAGGTTCTGCCATCCTTACAGTCGAACAGCCATCATCTTCAACGGTCGACACCATACAGTAAGTATTTTTTAACTCTTTTGCCAACTTTGTGAACTTGTGATCTTTTGATGCGTGCGTTTAGGCTATGCTTTAGAAATCGTTAGGAAGGCTGCCTGGTTCGGGTTGCTTCGTATCCGGATGCCTCCCGAACGAGGGGCGGGCCTTAGTAGTCTCCTCTCCCGATCAGGGCCCCGGGGCTCCCCGGAGTCCCGGACCTGATCCGACGGGACTCCAAGCAGTCCTTAGGAGACTCCCCGTACCTTGACTGACTTTCTTTGGTTTAGGTACTGACTGCTTGGTCTTTCTTTCTTTGTTCCCAGATCGTTAGTTATGGCAACGGGCGTTACGCTCCACTCTGAAGAAGAGGTCAATAGGGCCCCTATTGTCGTTCCCGGATCCCAGACGCCCAAGAACAACAGGTGGGAAATGGACGTAATGGCCAACTCGTTCCAGAACTACCGGATGATGCCGCTCCTGGAGCAGCGACTGGGCATCGAGTCAACTCCGGGCCTCTTTCATAACCGCCTGGCCAGGCTCGAGGAACGGGCGCATACGTCCGTGGACGGATTCGGAGCCTGGAGCGCTGGTCACATCAGCGCGGGAGCTACGCTCCCGCTTCATGACTATTTCGTGCGGTTCCTGACGTACGTGGGGATCGCACCGTTCCAGCTGTTGCCGCAAGCGTACCGCCTGCTTGCTGGGTGAAGGGTGTTTTGCGTCGCGAAGGAGATCGCGGAGCCTACCCCTACGGAAGTCTTGTACTTCTACAAGCTGGTGCCGCAGGTCAACGTCAAAAACAAGACCCTGGACGGCTTTTACAGGCTGCAGCCGCGGAGCGGCTATCCTGCTCCTACCAGCTCCTGGAGGCACCCCCCGGACGTCAGGCATTACTGGTTCATGAAAGTGATACATGCACTGCTGTTGATTGCTGTTGACAAGAACCCCACACTGCTGTTGACTTCCAGTGAGTGGGTAAGGCCTAGAGCCCATGTAGGAAATGGGGATAACATGTGCTAAATAGTATCGAGATTGCTGGAACATAATTATTAGTATTGTTGTTTGTGAAATATTATGTGATACATGCTAAGTGTTAAATTCTTTAAACATGTATCTGCTTGTATATTTGTATGACTGTGGAATATGATAATTGTTTGCTTGTTCTTGGACCGTAAGGCGGCAAGAGGTTTAGTTATTACTACCTGACTAGCCGTATTGATCATTGTTTTAGCAAGGTATCAGTAATAAGAATGAATCCAGGGCAGACAGATATGTCAGCTGGGCAAAGTGATCTTGGCCAGAATAATAGCAATAATCAGGGTCAGGAAAATGACCAGTCACAGATTCCACAGCCAGCTCCTATAAACTGGCAGCAGATGATTAGTAATCTGTAGGCAACAGTGTTGAGGCAGGGAGAAGAACTTCGTCTCCTGAGACAACAGCAAGCACCTGCAGTGCCCAGTGCATCAGAGGTACCTCCTGTGTCAGTGCCAGCAGCAGAGCAGCTTCTTGAGGTTGGAAATAAATGGGAGACTCTTTATGAAAGGTTCAGGAAGCAACAACCTCCAGTATTTGAGGGCAGTGCAGATCCTGCCAAGGAAGAGCAATGGATGAGTATGATTACCACCATCTTGGATTTCATGAGGGTGGTTGGTAACGAGAGGGTGGCTTGTGCCACTTATATATTTTGGGAGGATGCCCGGATCTAGTGGGAGGTTATTATCCAGGCCATAAATGTTAATGCCCTAAGTTAGGAAGAGTTTCAGACTCTGTTTAATGAGAAATATTACAATGATGCCATCGGGGCAGCAAAAGCTGAGGAATTTATCAGGCTACTTCAGGGGAGTTTGTCAGTCACTAAGTATGCCTTAAAGTTTGATCGTTTGGCGAAATTCTCCATGGAGTTGGTGCCCACTAATGGGACCAGAAGAGAGAGATTTCTCCAGGGGCTACAGCCCAGATTAGCCCGTGATGTACGTATCACCACTGTGGCTGGGGTTACTACCTGTGCACAGGTGGTTGAGAAGGCACTCACAGCTGAGAGTGCAAAGAACAAGATCTGGCGAGACAGTGTAGCCAGAAAAGAGTTTAGGAGGACAGGTCCTCCATTTGTGGGTTCTGGTAGGGGTGTAGGCCCAGTGATCAGAAGATGAAGGTTCCTGATGTTAGGAGTGTGTCCTAAAAGCATGTAAAGACTTTTGTTTTGCTGTGAATAAATAAATACAATGGTTTATTATTATTGTTATATTTAGATTGTTAAATTATTGTTTGAATAATTTTGTAAATATCAGAAAAATTCCATATTCATTATTGAGGATGTGATCTTGTATTAGTACGAGAGAATTAAGAACACATGAATGAATAAAAATAGTCAACAACAAAAAATAAAAGTTATGGAATTCTTTAATTGGAGTTGTAAGTACGGTTTACTGAGTATCATAATGATACAAATAATCTAAATTCTGATTATTGATGTGGAAAGACATCTCAGTAAATGTGCTTTATATAATATGATTATATATGACATGGACCGATATGAATTAAAGTCTTTATCCAAAAACCATTTAACAATAAAGACTTGTAATTCATATCACAACTGATGATCATTCATAGATCAACCTAAATCCTGAGTGTTCATGAACTCCTGTTCATGTTTATTAAATCTTTTGATTCATTCGTTAAGGTCTCTTCAAAGAATGAGGCTAGTGACTTTTGTTTTGGAGATTTAATATCATGGATATCTGGGAACATGTATCAACAATACAGAGTCTAATCTTTCCTAACAGATCGTATATTAGTTCCCTTAAGGGTTAATTCTGGAACTGAATGATTTTGAGCTCAAATCTATAATTAGATTATAGATTAATTATTCACTAGTGAATTAATGGTACTTAAGGAATAAGAAGTAAATTAGAAAGGTTAAATGGTAATTCTTCCATTCTAATTTATGAACTAATTAATTAGAGGGTTGAACTATTGTAAGATGGTTATATCAATGGACGACTTAAGAAAAGATTTCTATAAAAGTAAATCTATTACATAAAGAGTGCAATTTTGAATTTATAGTGGAGTAATATCAGAATTAATAAATTAACTATTATAATTAAAGAGTTTAATTATTTAGTTTATTTATTGGAGCTTAATGTTATAGGTCCATGGTCCCCAAAATGGCTCAAACAAACACTGACAAAGGTAAGCACAAAAATGGGCAAAAAGGACTTATGTGATGCGTAAAATATTTTTCTATGTATCAAACATAATTATTGATTAATTATGTGTAATTAATTAATTAAGAATTAATTAATTATTTGATTTAACAAAAATATAATTAATTTTGAATTAATTTATTTTTGAGATTTTTGGTATTTAAATAATAATAAAAATTGGAAAAAATCACATGCCATCACAGGCATGTGGTACATGTGTAGCACAGTGCACAGTCACTGTGCTACACGCATAAGAGAGTGTGCTCAGTCTCTTGATTCCACAATTTTAGTTATTTAAATATTAAATAAATAATGAGATATTTTAATATGATTAAAATAATATTATTTAAACAAAAATCTGATAACTGATAAGTTATTTTGAATTTGTTTAAAATAACAAATATTTTAATATATTGGATATATTAAATATAGGATATCAGTTTACAGAACGTAACTTTTCAGGGATAGAAAAATATCTATAAATCTCTCTCAGAGAAAGAGAACAGTGACAAAAACAAAAGTCATTGTTCTTCACAAAACCTAGGTCCAAACTTTATCAGATCTCATGTGTTGAGAACATCTGATAAATAGTTTTTTGCCTATTGTTTGTATAGCGAGCCCACACTCGTTCTTTGTGTGCTGAGAACATTTTGGAAGATCTTGGTGTGAGATCTCAAGGATTTAGCCATACAAAAAGATAGCAACAAGGAAGGACCTGAGGTAATTTTTGTATTCTTGTCTTTGATTCAATATATATATATATGCATGTGAAGAAGTAGATCTAGAAATATTTTGGGATTAAACTGACAATTTGATTGTTGTTCTGCTGCGTATAATCTCTGATTTGATCAATAAAAACCAACAAATGGTACCAGAGCCATCTTCACATATATATGTATTGAATCTGTGTGGGTTTAATTTTATGCATTTATTTATTTTGATGAATGGATGGATGGCTTAATGTGATTGAATGCGTGGGAATGTTGAATCGTTAATTGTATGGTGTTTTTGGGTTAGGATTTGTTTATGATTAGATCATTTTGTAAGACATTAAAGGGCATAGGATTTATGTAATTTTATTTGGTTTTTGACACCATAAAATTGTAATTCCAATCACACAAAAGTCAGAACGGAGCCCGGGATTCAGAATTCTGCCACTGATCCTCCGAGGCCGACCTCCGAGCCGATGCCGGGACGTCGTACGGACGGGTCCGTACGGATCCGTACAGTCCAGCCCCGACACCCCGTTTTGACGCCACGTGTCCCCGCCTGACTGGTCCAGAATTTATTTTTATTTTTTCTGAAATTAATCTGTTATTATTTTTAAATTTTAAAATGTTCAAATATCTTATTTTTGAAATTTGATATTTAAATAAAGAGATATTTTTATCTTAACATACTTTTTTTTAATATCTTATTTAAAATTTATTTTTTCAAAATAACAGATTTTAATTTGAATTCATTTCAGTTTTAATTAAAAGTTTTTTTAATTAAAAAGAAAAATAAAAATAATGATTATTTAAAAATTTGTTTTAATTAATCAAAATAATTAGAAAAATTGTTTTCTTATTATTATTCTGGGCCAACAACGACACATATCCTACCGACAAAGTAAAGAAGCTCGATGGAGATCAAGGCGGTTTTATTTTATAAAGTGGTTGTAAAATTAGAAATACCCAAAAGCACCCGGTTCAACATTTATTGTTTATTTATTTATTTAAAAAATTATTTTCATGTGATTAATTTGATTGATAACATGTTCTTGCATTGTATGCCCAAAGGCGGTTTTATTTTATAAAGTGGTTGTAAAATTAGAAATACCCAAAAGCACCCGGTTCAACATTTATTGTTTATTTATTTATTTAAAAAATTATTTTCATGTGATTAATTTGATTGATAACATGTTCTTGCATTGTATGCCATGCATGAAAACCCACACAGTCATAATCATGCATCTCATTAGTAGAAACATGATTATTAGGATTGTCCTATATGTTTATATGAATTGTTTTGTGAAATCAATTGCATGTAAATTACTTAGTTTTATTTTGAAAACTTGGTAAAATATCTCACCAAATTTTAGGTCTTTATGACTTAATTTCTTTAAACCAACTTTATTTTAAAAGTGTTTTAGTAAAGATTAGATGAACATGATTGGTAATTTAAAATTGGATATGGACCTAGAAATTCGCTTTCTTTCCAATTTTAATTATGTTCTTAAAGTTTAAAGAAACTATAATTAATTTGGAATTAATTAGGTTAAAAACACTTATTTCAAAATAGTGAGTGGGAGAGGATTGATATCTCAAACATAACCCATGGTCTCCATTATTAATATAACACCGTGAGATATGAATAGCGCCTCGCGATGGCTTTGTTTTCGTCCCCCTAAGGAAGGTGTCTGGACATATCAATAGCAAGGTTGTATTTCTTACATAGATAGGAACTAATGATGTATTTTAGGCTTGACCGACCCTAAGGCGGCATGTCCTAAGTTAAGTCATGAACTCCAAAATAATGGGTTACACTCACAAAGTTATGATTAAGCTTTTGCAATGGATAATCATAACTTGACCAAACTAAGCGGTACTTTAATGTTTAAAAGAGAAAATAAAGAGTTATTTTAAGTATTAAACAATAAAGATAAGAATGTCTTATAAATTCTCTAAAATTAATTTGACCGACCCTAAGGCGGCACTTTAATTGTTAGAAAATTTTATCGTGGAAATTATTCTTTATTTTATGTGTTTTAATTGTGTTCATGCATCACGTTTAATTTCCAAAAACTGTGATATTTATTTTTCTAAATATAATAATAATATTTGTATATATTTATTTATTGCCAGCAAAAATGTCTATTGGTGAATTACACACCGATGCCTTTCTCAAATCCTTGGCTTTTGAACCTGAAAATATGCAACACTGGTTTCGAGGCATGTTGACTATTTTTTCTTATAAGAAGATGATGTCAACTGTTTGTGAAAAACCTCCAACAGAACCACCTCTGGCTACTAGCTATGAAGCAGAAGAAAAATATGCAAATTGGATGAAATCCGATCGGTTGGCACGTTATTGCATGCTTTCAACCATGCCTGACGAAACAAAGAAAAAATATATACACTATGACTCAGCACATGAGATGTGGCGAGCAATGACAGAGGATGTCTATGCTGAGTGTCATCGTTTATATCAAACGAAAAAGGTAAATAAGATTTACATATATTTTTCAACTATGAATAGTAGATTCAAACACTATGAATATAAGATTCAAATTTTTGGATAGCAGATTCAAAAATACATGCCACTAATCTATTTTTCTTTTGTCTTTCCATTTGTAGAATCAGAACCCTGAAAAGAAGGAAGAGACTGATGAGGATTTTGGTAGCACGTAAGGAGCTGGAGAAGTTGGAGAGCAGTAGTTTTTATTTAGTAATTTTATTGTTAGTTAAACAATTTAAATTTCTTTATTTTGTTTTAGAAATTTTAGATTTCTTTGAACAAAGAAAACTACAGTCTAGAAATTTAGTTTATTGTTAGTAATCTTGATTATTAATGTTTGGAAACTTATTTCTATTTTTGCATAACATTTATTTCTTTTATTAATAAAGTAGTTATTATTTAAAGAAATTATCTATTTACTTGTTATGCAAATGCTTTGGGATAAATAAAGTTTACATACTTATAATTAATGACAATTTTTTTTATAATTCTGAATTATTTAACACAACTAATCCTACTATTAAACTGATTCCAATAGTGAGACATATCTGTGGCACTTGAGATTGGACCATATCGGTCTAGACAGAATAAATAGGCTTGTAAAGGATAGTCCTTTAAGAGAACTATCTATTGGATCTCTCCCTATTTGTAAATCCTGTCTAGAAAACAAAATGACCAATAGACATTTCTCTGATAAAGGTTCAAGAGCCACATAACCACTTCAGCTAGTACATGGATGTTGCAATCCACTTGATGTACAAGAAAGAGGAGGTTGTGAATATTTCGTCACTTTTATTGATGATTATTCAAGATATGGTTACCTATACTTAATGCAAAGAAAATCTGAAACTTTTGGAAAGTTCAAAGAATTTCAAGCAGAGGCTAAAAAGAAATTAGGTAAATCACTCAAAAGCACTTCGATCTGATCGAGGAAGATAGTACTTGGACTGTGAATTCAAGAACCATCAACGTGAGCATGGCATTCAATTCCAACTCACTACACCTGAAACAACACAGTAAAATGATGTTTCAGATAGTCGGAATAGAACGTTATTAGATATGGTTAGATGAATGATGAGTTTCTCATCATTACCACTGTCATTCAGGGGCTATACGATTCAATGTGTTCTATACAGATTGAATGATGTTCCACCTAAGTCTATCCAAAAGACATCCATAGAATTATGGAATGGTTGTAAACTTAGTTTAAATCATTTTAGAATTTGGGGGTGTCATGCATACATGCTTAAAAGGAAGACCGGGAAGTTGGAAACACGCTTTGAAGTGTGTATGTTTGTGGGATATTCCAAAGAGACAAGAAGTGGAATTTTCGATAGTCCAAAAAGAAAATAAAACATTTGTATTGACAAATGCAACTTTTCTTGAATATGACTATGTTAATAACCACAAACCTCGCAGTAAGCTTGTACTGGAGGAGATGGTCTCGAATGAAGTTGCAAAGTCACTAGCAATAACCAATGAAAAACGGCAAGAGGAAACTGCTAGTTCTAGTCAGAATAGTAGAGAACCTCGTCGTAGTGGGAGGGTTAGTAAGCAACCCACACGCTATGAACACAAAGTTCAAATGCTTGTGTCTGACACAAACAAAGATGATCCATTGACATTGGAAGATGCAATGAATCATTCTGACAAGGAAACTGGCAAGAAGCCATGAACCAAGAAATGGAATCGATGTATTCCAATTCTGTCTGGGTTCTTGAAGATCCACCTGAGAATATCAAACCCATTGGTTGCAAGTGGATATTCAAGAAGAAAAGAGGATCGGATGGGAGAGTAGAGACTTTCAAACCAAGGCCTGTAGCCGTAGGTTACACACAAAAGAAGAGGTTGACTATGAAGAAACCTTTTCTCTGTAAGAAGGGGTTGACTATGAAGAAACCTTTTCTCCATTAGCCATGCTAAAATCCATTTGTATACTCTTGTCCATAGTTGCGTGCATGGATTACGAGATCTGGAAAATGGATCTCAAAGCATCTTTTCTGAATGGCTACCTTGAAAAAACCATTTACATGTCTCAACCAGAAGGGTTCGAATTAAAAGATCAAGAGCAAAAGGTTTGCAAGCTTCTTAGGTCCATTCATGGACACAAACAAGCTTCTAGATCTTGGAATCTTAGATTTGATAACACAAGAAAAACATTTGGTTGTTGAACAAAATGTTGACGATCCTTGTGTCAATAAATAAGTCAAAGATGGTATAGTAGTATTCCTCGTTCTTTAAGTTGATGATATCCTACTCATTGAGAATGATGTAGAGACATTATCAAGGGTAAAGAACTGGCTAGCTGAACAATTCCAAATGTAAGATTTGGGAGAAGCCAAGTATGTTCTGGGCATTAAGATTCTTAGAGATAGACAGAACAAAACTTAGGCACTGTCTCAAGCAACTTATATTGATAAGGTGCTAGAACGCTTTAATAAGCAAAACTCCAAAAAGGGTGATATGCCAACCCATTCTGGAGTATTCCTTTCCAAGAAGTAGTGTCTCAAAACACCTCAGGAAAAGGAAGACATGAGACAGTATCCCTATGCCTCAGCAGTAGGCAGTCTAATGTATGCCATGTTGTGTACAAGACCTAACATTTGTTATGCAGTAGGGATAGTCAGGCGTTATCAATCCAATCCTGGATTGAGTCATTGGATTGCAGTGAAGAATATTCTCAAGTATCTCAGGAGAACGAGAGATTATATGCTTGTATATTCAGGTGGAGACTTGAACCCCACTGGTTACACTGATTCTGATTTTCAATCAGAAAGAGATAGTCAGAAATTGACTTCTGGATCAGTGTTTATTGTTGGAGGAGGAGCATTAGTCTGGAGAAGCATTAAGCAAACCAGCATTGCAGACTCCACCATGGAATCCGAGTATATATGGGCTTGTGAAGCAGCTAAGGAGGCTCTGTGACTTAAAAAGTTCTACTCTGATCTGAAAGTAGTTCCAGAAGTGGAGAAACCACTTGTTCTTTACTGTAACAACAGTGGAGCAGTGGCTAATTCTTAAGAACCAAGAAGCCACAAGAGGGGAAAGCATATAGAGTGAAAATACCAGTTAGTCAGAGAAATCATACATAGAGGAGATGTGTCCATTCTGAAGTCGTATCAGAACACAACCTCGCAGACCCGTTTACGAAGACGCTTCCTGCAAATCAATTTGAGGGTCATGTACGTAATATGGGATTGAGAGAAATGCTTCACTTGCTTTAAGTACAAGTGGGAGATTGTTAGGAGTGTGTCCTAAAAATATGTAAAGACATTTGTTTTTCTGTGAATAAATAAATACAATGGTTTATTATTATTGTTATATTTAGATTGTTAAATTATTGGTTGAATAATTTTGTAAATATCAGAAAAATTCCATATTCATTATTGAGGATGTGATCTTGTATTAGTACGAGACAATTAAGATCACATGAATGAATAAAAATAGTCAACAACAACAAATTAAAGTTATGGAATTCTTTAATTGGAGTTGTAAGTACGGTTTACTGAGCATCATAATGACACAAATAATCTAGATTAAGATTATTGATGTGGAAAGACATCTCAGTAAAGGTGCTTTATATAATATGATTATATATGACATGGACCGATATGAATTAAAGTCTTTATCCAAAAACCATTTAACAATAAAGACATGTAATTTATATCATAACTGATGATCATTTATAGATCAACCTAAATCCTGAGTGTTCATGAACTCTTGTTCACGTTTATTAAATCTTTTGATTCATTCGTTAAGGTCTCTTCAAAGAATGAGGCTAGTGACTTTTGTTTTGGAGATTTAATATCATGGATGGCTGGGAACATGTATCAACAATACGGAATCTAATCTTTCGTAACAGATCGTATATTAGTTCCCTTAAGGGTTAATTCTGGAACTGGATGATTTTGAGCTCAAATCTATAATTAGATTATTGATTAATTATTCACTAGTGAATTAATGGTACTTAAGGAATAAGAAGTAAATTAGAAAGGTTAAATGGTAATTCTTCCATTCTAATTTATGAACTAATTAATTAGAGGGTTGAACTATTGTAAGATGGTTATATCAATGGACGACTTAAGAAAAGATTTCTGTAAAAGTATATCTATAACATAAAGAGTGCAATTCTGAATTTATAGTGGAGTAATATCATAATTAATAAATTAACTATTATAATTAAAGAGTTTAATTATTTAGTTTATTTATTGGAGCTTAATGTTATAGGTCCATGGTCCCCAAAATGGCTCAAACAAACACTGACAAAGGTAAACACAAAAATGAGCAAAAAGGACTTATGTGATGAGTAAAATATTTTTCTATGTATCAAACATAATTATTGTTTAATTATGTGTAATTAATTAATTGAGAATTAATTAATTATTTGATTTAAGAAAAATATAATTAATTTTGAATTAATTTATTTTTGGGATTTTTGGTATTTAAATAATAATAAAAATTGGAAAAAATCACATGCCATCACAGGCATGTGGTACATGTGTAGCACAGTGCACAGTCACTGTGCTACACGCATAAGAGAGTGTGCTCAGTCTCTTGATTCAACAAGTTTCGTTATTTAAATATTAAATAAATAATGAGATATTTTAATATGATTAAAATATTATTATTTAAACAAAAATCTGATAACTGATCAGTTATTTTGAAATTGTTTAAAATAACAAATATTTTAATATATTGGATATATTAAATATAGGATATCAGTTTATAGAACGTAACTTTTCAGGGATAAAAAAATATCTAGAAATCTCTCTCAGAGAAAGAGAACAGTGACAAAAACAAAAGTCATTGTTGTTCACAAAACCTAGGTCCAAACTTTATCAGATCTCATGTGTTGAGAACATCTGATAAATATTTTTTTGCCTATTGTTTGTATAGCGAGCCCACACTCGTTCTTTGTGTGCTGAGAACATTTTGGAAGATCTTGGTGTGAGATCTCAAGGATTTAGCCATACAAAAAGATAGCAGCAAGGAATGACCTTAGGTAATTTTTGTATTCTTGTCTTTGATTCAATATATATATATGCATGTGAAGAAGTAGATCTAGAAATCTTTTGGGATTAAATTGACAATTTGATTGTTGTTTCGCTGCGTATAATCTCTGATTTGATCAATAAAAACCAACACCTGACACCTTCCCTGTTCCAGGTCTTGATAGGCGGCCTTGTGGTATTTCAATGGGTCGTCAAGGTGGTAATGAATCCTGGAAGACTCGTCCTGAATGCCCTAGATGCAAGAGGCATCATTTGGGATAGTGTAGAGAAAATTCCTGCTACTTGTGTGGAGCAGTAGGTTATTTTAAGAAGGATTGCCCTTAGACAAGAAAAGAAGAACCCAGGAAAGCGGATAGCTCGGCCTCAGCTCGAGTGTTCACATTGACTCAAGCAGAAGCTGAGGCTTCTCCATCAGTTATTACAGGTCAGCTTCTTAGTGCTGGAACCTCTTATAATGTATTGATTGATTTTGGTGCTACACATTGTTTTGTTGCTAGTAGTATTATTGATAGATTGTGTAGACCCTGTGATTTTTATGTTGTGGGGTTTGGAACTTTGCTACCCACTGGAGAGTTAGTGGTAATCTGGAGATGGGTCAGATCTTTGCCAGTGACAGTGGAGGGCAGAGAGTTATCAGTGGATTTGATAGAGTTGGTTATGACTGACTTTGATATGATATTGGGTATGGATTGGTTAGCGAAGTATGGGGCAACCATTGATTGCAGAAGGAAAATGGTCACCTTTGAGCCTGAAGGTGAGGATCCTTTTGTGTTTGTTGGTACTGTGCATGGACCTCGCATATGTATGATTTCTGTATTGAGGGCTAGGGATTTATTGCAAGGAGGTTGCATTGGATTCTTAGCCAGTGTGGTTGATACCACTCAGGTTGTGCCAGTGAGACCAGAAGAGACTAGACTTGTCTGTGAATTCCTGGATGTGTTTCCAGAAGATTTTCCAGGGTTGCCACCGCATAGAGAAATTGAGTTCGTTATAGAACTGGCACTAGGGATGGAGCGCTAGTTCGTTATAGAATTGGATTTGGGTTTTATCAGACCTAGTTTCTCACCTTTGGGTGCGCTAGTTCTGTTTGTAAAGAAGAAGGAGGGTTCTCTGAGAATGTGTATTGATTACAGAGAACTGAATAAGTTGACAATCAAGAACAAGTATCCTTTGCCAAGGATAGATGATCTGTTCGATCAGTTACAAGGTAAAAAGGTATTCTCAAAGATCGACCTTCGTTCTGGTTATCATCAGTTGAGGGTCAAGGAGGGAGACATACCTAAGACTGCTTTTTGTACCAGGTATGGGCATTATGAGTTCTTAGTCATGTCTTTTCGATTGACTAATGCCCATGCTGCTTTTATGGATATGATGAACAGAGTGTTCAAGGCTTATCTGGACCAGTTTGTGATCGTCTTCATCGATGATATTCTAGAGTATTCAAAGTTTGAGTCAGAGCACGAGCATCATCTGAGGTTGGTTCTTATTGTGACTTATGGGTGATATTTCGCTATATTTTGGTAATTTGGCCCGTTGAGGGCATATTTGTGTATTTGGGTGCATATTGTGACTTGTGGGTGAGATCCCATTATTATGGAGATATATTCGAGCTATTCGGCATGAGACGGTCTTATATTATTAATTAGCGGTTTTGTCATAACGGGTGTCTTTTATTGGGATATTCAGAAATGAGAATGTTATTTGATGATAAATTGGGAGTAATTGAGATCAGGAGGAAATTCTGGAAGTTTTGACTATAATGTCCCCGGGGGTGTTTTCGGGACACCAAGCACTAGGTTTTATTTGAGGTTACTTAAGCTTGAGGTAGCTTGTCAGATAGAACCGTACGTTAGAAAACCTCTCATTCTCTTCTCGTTAGTTCATTTTACCGTTCGAGGCATTTTCGAAGAAATCTCGAGTTCTAGGAGTCGGAATCAAGCGAGGATCAAGGCATAGCGATCCTAGGAAAGATTAGAAGCTTCTTGACCGAAGGATTTGATGAGAAACAACCCAATCAAAGGTAATCTAAGTTTTAAGTTTTTAGTTTTTAGAGTTTCTAAGCTTCGAATTGGATTTTGTGAATCATTGAGTTTTTGGTTGGTTTGAGCCTTGGGATTTGATGGTTTTGGATCATTGGGAAGCTTGGGAACTTTGATTTTTGGATTTGGAAGTGTTTAGGTATGTTTGTGGAGGGTTTGTGACGAAGGAGATCAAGTTGTGGCTGGTTCAGGGTTGGGGGCCGCGGCCCTATTCTTGGGCGCCGCGACCCTAGCTCGAAGAAGCAAGAGGAGGGTTTTGGCCTTGCTGGGCGCCACGGCCCTTGCTCCTGGAGTGGCTGGGGTCCGCGGGTTAAGGTGTTAGGGCCACAGCCCTTGGTTGGTTTTGAGCCCGTTTGAGTGTTTTGACCTCGGGAACTTGGTTTTAGGCCTCGGGATTGTTCCTACTACCCGGATTAGTGGGGATTGATGTCCCGGAGGCTAAGTCTTGGTTTGGGAACCTTTTTAATCATTTTATTGATGGTGTCCCATATTTGGTTATGATTAGGTGACCGTTAAAGGATTAAAAGTCATATCGTTCTCAAGGGTCATTCTTTTATTCATTCATGGTTACTCACGAGGCATGTTGATTGTGTAAATGTGGACATGGATTAATTATCGAATGCTTAGAAAATCTTGCTCACTTGTGTATGGTACTAACTAATTAGTCAGAATTGGCAAAGGTGTCATTATCAACTATGAAGCTGGGACTTATTAGTCAAGTTCGGCAGTGATACTGGGCACTGGTCACACAATGCTGACTTATAAGTCAGGAATGGCCTTAGCGTGTTCAACGCAAGCCAACAAAGATGAGATCTAATCGACATCTGCATTAAATGACTTAGAAGAGCATTAATGCCGCACCGACCTCAAGTTTGATGAAAATTAAAAGCGCTTGTGTGACTTACCCAGCATTCTCTCATCTGTTTAAGCTAGTGACATACCCAGCAGTCACTCATTTGTTCAAGCTAGTGACTTACCCAGCAGTCACTCATTTGTTTAAATTAGTGACTTGCTTGTCAGTCACTCAGCATGGTTTACCAAAACCTAAAGTGTTGAATCACTCATTTGATTAGAGCTATAAGCTCTGTGTGATTATTATAATAATCATTTGTTGATATTTATATGCATTACTATGTTTTCTTGCTGGGCTTTGGCTCATGGGTGCTATGTGGTGCAGGTAAAGGGAAAGAAAATCTCACCCAGCCTTGAGTGGAGAGCTTAGGTGGTGATATGTACATATGCGGCCGCTTGACCACCACGGCCAAGGAGTTCTCAGAGGAACTAGGGGGTTACCCTATTTTTGCCGCTTCGGTCGGCGGGTTTGTAAATTTGAAACAGTAATGACCATTTTGAGTTGTAAATAACTTGTAAATGTTTTTTATGGGCCCATGAAAATTTTTATTTATTAAATAAAATATATCATTTCCTTTTGATTGGTTTTCCACCTTATCCTGTTAATAACACTTAGAAGCACTTTTTTAACCAAAGGACTCAGGTAACGAGTCAAATTTTCGGTTCATCGTTCACTGTAACTGTTTTAGGGTAACGAGGGCGTTACATCCTCTCTCTCTATCTCTTCGTCCTCTCTTTGCTCTATTCCTTTCTCCAAACTCCATTGTTCTCATTCTCCAAATCTTATTCCTCTTTCTTTCTCTCCCTCACCGATACCTCCACCACCACCACTACTTTGTCGTCGTTCGTCAGACCACTGCCATCACCAGTAGCTAATCGATCTGATCGGACCCCACTACCACGATTCTGCACCCTTATGGTATATATATATATATATATTAGGTTTATTTTATTTATTTGTACATTTTTATAAATTTATATAAATTGTATTTGTGTGTAGAAATTGAATGAGTAATAGAAAGGCAACAAGCAAGGTAGTTTTTTTTTATTATATTGTTTTAATTTTGATTTTTGCTCATTTTTTGGTGTGGATGTGTGTATATATATGTGTGTATGTGTATATGTGTGTCACTGTGTATGTATGTGAGTGTATATATATTTGTATATGTGTGCATATATATATATATATGAATATTAATATATATGAGTCCGTGTGTATATATATATATGTGTGTATTTTTTTGTTTTTAGTTTGATTTGTATAAAAAAAATCAGATTTATGATTATGTTTTGAAAGTAACATTTGTGCTTGTTATGGATATATAGATAGTTAAATTAAATTTTATTTATGTTAGAGTAAATATTAATTTAACTTGATGAATAGAAAAGTAATATGAAATTAATGAATATAATTTTTTCTTTTGTTTATTTTTTTTGGATTGTTATTTGCAAGGGGTATCTCTAATTTCAAGTTTTAATATTATTATAAAATACACTTGTTAGAGGATTTTGAATTTCCTAAATATTTATCCATGGTAAAGTAGGTTTCGAGATACATATTGTATGTTGCGTTTATAACAGAATGTTTTGAACTTGTGTGTATTAGTGAAGTAGGTTTTGGAAAATTTGTATGTGCTGCGGAGGTACAAGGAAAAAATTTATTGTGTTGGTTGACTTGTTTTTTTAACTATTCACAAATGGCTAGGTCATTAGTATAGGAGAAATGTTGTCCATTTTTTTTTGTAGATTTATGTATTAATTTATAATATTTAAATTGTCAGAGGTTGTGGGTCAGGAGTCGGGGGTAGTAGTAGGGGTTGGGGTCGTGGGTACAAGGTCAGTGGTACGGGTTCTTGGATATTTTTTGATGTCAGGGGCCGGGTCAAGGTCGTGGGTAGGGGTAGGGGGTCTGGGTTTGGGATCGGGGTCTTGGGTAGTAATAAATTTATGTTTAATGTTTAACTTTTTTTTTGTTCAAGTGTATGTGTTTTTGTGTTTAGTGTTTAAGTTTTTTTGTATATATGTGTTTATTGTTCTTTTTTTTTGTTTGTTTATTTATGTGTTTAATTGTTGACCCAAGATTTGGCCAACTGACACGGAGTCAAAATGTGATTGATATGAATGATGTATAGAGAAGAACGTATGGCAAAAACAGTAAATCACACAAGAATTTTTATAGTGGTTCGGCCCCAGGATCTGGTAATGACCTACGTCCACTTAGACTGATATTGATATAAGAATCAGAAGAGTGATCAAAGAACTAGGGTTCAATGAGTTTCACTAACCTCTGAAGAACAGTACAATATTCTTAGGAAAATAATTATAGTCTCAAATGATTCAAAAGCCAAAAGTCCCTCCCTTGAGCTATCTCTTGCTATTTATAGGCTCAAGGGGGATTACAAAAGATTGTTACAGATATTCTCCCCTAAATAATCGGGTACTCAGGAGATTGAGTGAGATAAATTCGGGATCACAAAGATCTTCCCATTAATATTGCCATGTACGCGGAACTACCGACCAGCCTAGTCGCAGGTAGGACTGGGCCGTTTACTACCTTCAGCACATCTTCTGGTCGATACTCTAGCCGAACATTTCCAGGTGTCAGCCACGTGTCCAGGGATCGCTTGCCACGTCACTAATGCGAATTTATTGGATAACATTTGCCCCCCAAAGTTTATTTACTATGAACAGTAAATAAACTTTTGAACGAACGACTCTTCGGTAACCCCACCTGACGTGTCAGAACCCTTCGTGTGTTCTTGAAAAATGTAACCCACTTCTAATCATGTCCTTTTGGTTCCCCAGAAATGATTTCGACGGCCATACCGCTTCCCCATACTTCGAAAAAGGGAAACTAATGATTATACTTTTTAATGCCAGAGACAAACTTATATAAGACCTTCGAAGTTTTCCTTTTCTCTTTACGCACGCCATTGTCTTTGCAAAAAACCCTAAAAACCAGAGCTTTAAACCTCTCCGGAGACAATCCTTCTGCACTTTCAGGACCCCGTCCGAGAGTTCTTTGACCTCCGAAGACCCTTTTTTTCCCCCTTCACGATCACTTTCTTGGTAAGTTTTCGAATTCCCATGCTTCGAATCTTTCGTGGTGCATGCTTCTGAATGTGGACTGTTTGAGTTTTTCTGTTTCTGGTTTGCGATGCTTGTAGACAGAATATTTTGTAGGCAAAATAAAGTTACGAGTTAGTTTAAAATTCAGGATCATGCTTTTTAGGACGTAAAATCGAAGTAAAAATTTGATCTTTAGGCTAGCTGAAAAATAAATTTTTCCCGCCCTAAGGGGAGTTGAAAAAGCTTTTCCAGAAAAACTTTTTACTTTCACCCTTTGATCCGTTTTTCAAATTGTTCGTGTAGAAAGATTTAGCTTTTTTCTAGAATGCTGTTGTATAAAAGCCTAACTTTTATACTCGACTAGCGTTATTCTAAAAAGCCTTTTAAAGTTCTATATCCTCACCTCCCCATTCTTCTGTTTGCAGACTTTAATGCCAGATTTGTGGGGAGGTGAAAGACCCATCGACGACAACCTTCTCGCCCAGCTGCTCGAGGGAGAAGAACAACCAGCTGACCGTGTCCACGAGATTCCTTTCTCGCGATCCTCTTCCAGACCCCATCCTTCCTCTCCAATGGCCCGCTCCAAGCCTTCTGGCAAGAACAAACCTGAGTCCGAAAGCAACCCAAATTCTCCTGCCCAGCCTGATCCGCAGGCTAGGGTTCCCTCGACCAGTGGTCGAGAAAATCTCGCTCCTGACCCTAATATCCAAACTAGGGCTCGCCCTCGCCATCAAAATCACCTGATGTCGAGTGGTATACTTCCCCAGCCAGTCTAGTGACCCCTCGAATGGTCGCTAACTGCTTCAGGAAATTCCCTCTCACGGGGGTTACTATTATACGTCCTACCACAGACCAGTGGGCTAACCTCCCAGGAGGTGCAAACAGCGCCTGGTCCCGGTATCACATTGAGGCGGGAGCTTACCTCCCTCTTCATCCCTTTTTTGTGGTGGTGGCCAATTATTTTGGTGTCGCCCCCTTCCAAATAACTCCAAATGGATATAGGATGCTGGCCTCACTCTATATCCTGTATAAACTTAACAAATGGCCAGAACCTTCACCCCACGAGGTCAACTATCTTTTTGACCTTAAATCTAACCCACAGCACAACGGGACGGGCTTCTTCCACTTCTGCCACCAGGAGACCGGTCGGACGTTCTTGAGTGGAACTACCCATATATCAAACGTGGGGCACTACAATAAGGAGTATTTCCTTACTCCAGACATAACCAGCAACAACTTGGCCTTCGGACGAGGAGGTAGGAGCTTGTCTTTGACTGGTCGATACTTTAACCTAAGGTGTCTCCTTTCATTTTTCTCAAACTGTAATCTGTTTTTCAGGCCCTTGGTTACGTCCGACCCCAACACCAGACATGGTGTCGAGGTCCAACACTCTGGCCAGGACGTCTGACGTAGCAAAAAGTGTCAAGACCCTGATAACTAAAACAAACTTGAGGCTGTTTGGCCTCCTAGCTCCTCGCCATGAAACTAGAGGGTCCGTGGTGGACGAAGCCACTGTCGAGGGGGTTCCCGAGCGGCAACCTCCTGTGCCTCCTCGGAGGAGGAGGCCAACGGGGGTTACAATCAGGGAACCCACGGGTAGCCCTTCTGCAGAAAGGCCTTCTGCTCCCCAAGGCAAGGGGAAACAAAAGGCCAAAGAGCCTATTGTTGACTTGGGAGAATCCTCTGACGATAATGGTAAAGTAATTTCGCTTTTAAATGGTTTGCCATTTCCCTGTCACTTGTTTGACGGGGATGGTAACATTACATATGCTCCAAATCTAGGGCCAGACTTCTTCATGCCAGATAATGAGTATATGACTAATAGAGTCAATAGTGTAGCGACCAGTAGTTGTAGCTCGGATATTTACTTTGTTACCTCCTTTCAGTTGTATAACATACTTTCACCTGCCTCTTTTCTTATTAACTTGCTGTGTTTACCTACATGCAGATATGTCTACTCCCAACATCTTCGACATGTACCAGGCCGAGGATGAAGAGGAGGTTCCTCAACTCCAACGGAAGCCTAAGAAGAGAACTGGTGAATCCAGCCGAGGCCCTCCAGCCATGAAGGGTCGATCAGAAGACCTTCCTCAGGACGCGCCAACTGGGCAAAGTCCCGCACCAACAGGGGAAACTCCTACCCCTCCTCCAGCTCCTTCTGAGCAGCAGACTACCCCTGTCCCGTCGAATCCTCCAGCCATGCCTGCCAGAGAGCAGCCTACTCGTGAAGAAGCTCTTGGGGCCAAACTCATGAGCCGTGCCATTCGATCTGCCAGGGATCGTCTCGATCGCATCGCCAAAAGTGACCGTGTTAGAGCTGCAATGGTCGAAGCTGAAGACATGCCAATCGACCAGATCCTGAACAGGACTCTGAACGAAATCTCCAGCGTAAGTACTTCTTTGTATTTCAAGCTTTAGTCTTTTAGTCCTCATGATAAGTTCTAACTCCTTTTTGCTTTATTTATAGGCCTTGCTGTCTGCCACTACTGCTCGTACCCGCGCCCAGGCTTACCTTGAGCAGGCTAAGGCAAAGGCCATTGAGAGGCACCAGGTGAAGGCGGCTGAGGAGCTTTCGGCTGCTGAGGCTAGGCATGCCAAGGAGTTGGAGTCCATGGTCCGAGAGAGGGATGCGGCGGTGACTACGCTGCCAAAGGCTGAAGCTGCGAAGGATGCAGCAGTCAAGTTGAGGCAAGAGTATCGAGAGTTCAATCAAGCTCATCTTCGCGAGATCAAGCATCTGGGAGAGATACTCAAGTGCAAGGATGAGGCTATTGTCACTCTCGGGGGCAAGGTGAAGTAGTTGGAGCTTGAAAACTCCAAGAATCTGGAAAAGTACAAGAGGACGACACTCCGATGTTTCTACAATTTCTGGAAACATAATCAGGGTGCCGACTTTAGCTATCTTTCGGAGGAAGTCAGGGCTGCTGAGTTGGCTCGCTGCAATGCCCAACTGGTCGAGGAGGAGGCAAGATTGAGGATCCCTGCCTTTCTAAGCATCGTTGGTGTGGAAGAAGAAGAAGTTGTCGAGGATGCGACCAACCAGGATGCTGCCCAGGACCCTCCGGCCCCGAATGCCTCTTAAAATTTTCTCATTTTTTTCTTTCTTTTTTGGCTATACGACCCACGGGTCGTGATGTAAAGACAATAATTTCTTTTTTAAACTTTGCTGCACGGGCAGTAAATCTTTTTTCTTTTACTTGAACAGTTACATCCAAGCAGCGATGCTTGCGGTGTAAAAGCTTAAATCTTGATGCTATAATATTTTTACTTATTATAACATTTGTCCGAATGACCGAACTTAGCATAGTACTTTGGCATGATTTAACAAAACATAAATTTTGAAAAATACTCTAAGTACTGTAGCATGCTTTCACTCATTTTGTTCATGTGTTTACATACCTTGAGAGTATGCTTTGCTATCGATGTGCCTTATATGCCCCCCAAGTGATCGAGGAGCTTTAGGTCCTTGGTGACTTGCCTTGACCATGGCCTGTTCGAACATTCCTGTCGTGTAAAAAATGATACTTGTAATACAGCAAAACAACACACGTAATGAACAAATACTTGCAAATGTAAATTCACAATGGTTGGCAAGAATGACTGGCTGCGCACAGTCCCTTATAATCTCGTATTAAAAATGGACTAAACATGTCTTTACGAGTGATTCTATAATAGAACCTTACATATACGAGCAATTAGCCATATAATGCGGCTAATCCTCTTTGCAAAATTTGTAAAAAATTGAAAATCTTTACATAAGCCAGTTCTTTAAAAAGGATTGTTCATTGATAATACTTGCGCAGGTGTTCTCCATTCCAATAGCGTGGAACGAGATCTCCGTTTAAGCGTGCAAGTTTGTAGGTGCCTGGGTGAAGGACTTCTTCAATCTGGTAAGGTCCCTCCCAATCAGGTCCGAGCACTCCAGCAGTGGGGTCGCAGGTATTTAAGAAAACTCGTCGTAGCACTAAGCCACCGACGTTGAATTTTCTTTCTTTAACTTTGGAGTTAAAGTACCGGGCGACTTTTTGCTGGTAAGCAGCAACTCGGAGTTGAGATTTCTCTCGCATCTCGTCGATTGAGTCTAGGGAGTCCATCATTAGCTGGCTGTTCTGATCCTGGTTTTAAGTTAAGCGCCGATGTGAGGGGGGATCTAACTCGACAGGCAACATGGCCTCATATCCATAGGCTAAGGAAAATGGGGTATGGCCTGTTGCTGTTTGGTGGGACGTTCTATACGACCATAGGACTTCAGGCAGCTGCTCTGGCCACGCTCCTTTAGCTTCTTCAAGTCTTTTCTTCAGGGTGTATTTAAGAGTTTTGTTCACGGCTTCGACTTTCCCATTCGCCTGGGGGTGTGCGACTGAAGAAAAGCTTTTAATAACTCCATGCCTTTCGCAGAAATCGATGAATAAGTCGCTGTCAAATTGGGTCCCGTTGTCTGAAACTATCTTCCTGGGCAGACCATACCGGCATACAATGTTCTTGATGACGAAGTCAAGAACTTTCTTGGTCATGATGGTTGCGAGTGGTTCAGCTTCTGCCCATTTGGTGAAGTAATCAACTGCCACAATGGCGTACTTTACTCCGCCTTTCCCTGTAGGCAGGGATTTAATCAAATCTATCCCCCATATTGCGAAAGGCCACGGGCTCTGCATCTGTTTTAGTTCATTTGGAGCTGCTCGTGGAATCTTGGAGAACCTTTGACATTTGTCGCATCTTCATACATACTCCATCGAATCCTCATTCATTGTTGGCCAGAAGTAGCCTTGCCTTAGAATATTTTTTGCCAAACTTTGCCCCCCAGCGTGATCCCCGTAGAAGCCTTCATGCACCTCCTTCATGAGTTTCTTACCCTTTTCTGGTGTAACGCACCTGAGTAGTGGCATTGAATATCCTCTTCGGTACATAACACCATCGACCAGTATGTACCTAGCGGCTCGCCTTTGCAGAGTTCTGGCTTTGTTTCTATTTGCTGGCAGTGTACCATTCGTCAGATACTCCAAGTAAGGCGCCATCCATGTATCTTCTAGACGAATCTCCATATTGGCTTCGGCTGCTTCTATGCTCGGCTTATTCAGTCTTTCTACTGGAACTATGTTCAAGGTGTCTGCATCCTTTGCGCTCGCGAGTTTAGCCAAGGCGTCTGCATTCGAATTCTGGTCTCGCGGAATTTGCTGGAGGGTGTACTTTGTAAACTGGGCTTGCAAATCCTTCATTTTATTCAGGTAGGCCATCATCTTTAAGCCTCGTGCTTGATATTCTCCCAGGACTTGATTCACAACTAGCTGTGAGTCACTGTAAATATCAAGCGTCTTTATGCTCATATCTTTGGCCATTCTTAATCCAGTGAGGAGTGCTTCGTATTCTGCTTCATTGTTTGACGCGGTGAAGTCGAACCTGATTGCGCAGTGAAATCGATGCCCTTCCAGCGTTATCAATATCACTCCCGCTCTAGCGTGGGATTCGTTGAATGAACCATCTGTGAATAGCTTCCACGAAGGAGTTTTGTCTTGAGGCATGGGCGCTTCAGGCCATTCGCACTGCTCACTGTCTGGGAGTTCGGTGAACTCCGCAACAAGATCGGCCAAGACTTGTCCCTTTATTGCCGCTCGCGGTGAATAAGTTATATCGAACTGCCCTAGTTCGACCGCCCATTTTAACAATCGCCCAGCCGCGCCTCAGGTTTTTGGAGGATTTGCCGAAGGGGCTGGTCGGTTAGAACTGTGATTGGATGGGCTTGGAAGTAAGGACACAACTTCCTGGAGGCTAGTATTAGGCAATATGCTAACCTTTCGATTGGCGGATATCTTAATTCTGCACCGATCAGCCTCTTGCTGACATAGTAGACTGCTTTCTGTACGCCTTCTTCCTCCCGTACAAGTACCGCACTACCAGCAACTTCAATAATCGCCAGATAAATAAACAAAGTTTCTCCTTCGATCGGTTTTGACAAGATGGGAGGTTGCGCCATATGAGCTTTCAAGGCCTGGAATGCTTGCTCGCAGTCTCCCGTCCATTCAAACTTCTTATTGCCCCTGAGTAGATTGAAGAAAGGGACACATTTGTCAGTTGATTTCGAGATGAATCTACTTAGGGCAGCGATCCTTCTGGTCAAACTTTGTACATCCTTGATCCTCTCCGGCAACTTCATGTCGATCAGGGCTTTTATCTTGTCAGGGTTGGCCTCGATTCCTCTTGAATTTACTATAAACCCCAAAAACTTCCCTGATCCGAATCCAAAGGAACATTTGAGGGGATTCAACTTCATTTGGTACTTGTTTAACACATCAAAGCACTCTTGTAGATCCCTCACATGTCCTTCTGCCATCTTAGACTTTACCAGCATGTCATCCACATATACCTCCATGTTTGCACCGATCAGCTCCTTAAACATGTGGTTGACTAGCCGTTGGTAAGTCGCACCTGCGTTTTTCAGTCCGAAGGGCATGACTTTGTAACAGTATAAGCCCGTATCGGTTCGAAAGCTGGTGTGATCCTCGTCAGGGGGATGCATGCTAATCTGGTTGTAGCCTGAATATGCATCCATGAACGAGAGGATCTCATGTCCTGCAGTCGCATCGACCAGCTGGTTGATCCTTGGGAGTGGGAAGCAGTCTTTTGGGCATGCTTTATTGAGGTCTGTAAAATCCACACAGGTCCGCCACTTGCCGTTAGGCTTGGGGACCAGCACCGGATTTGAGACCCACGATGGATAAAACGCCACCCTGATAAACTCATTCTCCTTAAGTCTTTCGACTTCTTCTTTCAAGGCTCTTGATCTGTCTTTATCGAGCAGCCTTCTCTTTTGTTGCACGGGTGGAAAAGTTTTATCTATGTTCAAGACGTGGCTGATTACCGCAGGATTTATCCCAACCATGTCTTTGTGCGACGAGGAAAAAACTTTCTGGTTCTTTCGCAGGAATTCCACCAGTGCATGCTTCATGGTAGGCTCTAAGTTCTTCCCAACCTTCACGACTCCGGTCGGGTCTTTTTTGTCGAGTTGGACCTCCTCCAGGTCCTTGACGGGTCCAACATTCTCTTCAAAATCCCCAAAGCGAGGATCCAAATCTCCATCCTCACTTTGGGAAACACCCTATTTGGTGGCTTCACCACCTGATTGGGCTTGCGTATCTACTGTCATCTGCAATCGGTCTGGGGTAGTGCTCCTCGACGTTCCACTTTTCGCCTTTGTGATCGAGGCGTTGTAGCACTCCCTGGCTTCCCTTTGGTTTCCTAAAACGCGTCCTACCCCCGCGTCTGTTGGGAACTTCATGGCTAGGTGCCACATAGAGATGATGGCCCGTAGATCAACCAGTATGGGCCTTCCGATAACGGCGTTGTACGCCAAAGGACAATCGACCACTACAAAAGTGGCGAGTAATGTCCTTGTTGCAGGCGCTGTACCCGTCGTTACTGGAAGTTTAATCATTCCGGCTGGGGCGAGTCCTTCTCCAGAGAAGCCGTATATCGTTTGATTGCAGGGCTCCGAGTCCTTTACGGAAAATTTCATGTGTTCTAGTGTTGACTTATATAGGATGTTCACTGAACTTCCTGTATCGACTAGTACCCTCTTCACCATCATATTGGCCATCTGGATGTCCACGACCAGCAGATCGGAATGTGGGAACCGGACGTGCTAGGCATCGCCATCAGAGAAGGTTATCTCACCCTTCTCTGAGCGAGCCTTTTTTTGTGCACGGTCCTCCACAGTCATCATCTCGATGTCCTGGTCGTGACGTAGAGTCCGAGCATATCGGTCTCTGGCCTTTCCGCTATTTCCCGCGAGGTGCGGGCCTCCACAGATGGTTAAGAGTGTTCCAGCCACGGGGGTAGGCTGTAATGGTGGCGAGCGTTGGCGTGTGGACGCCTGCTCGTTGCCACCTGAAGCTTCTCGTTGGGAATTTCCCGAGGCCCGTACGTACCTTCTCAAGTGTCCTTGTCTAATAAGGAACTCGATTTCATCTTTTAACTGGTTGCATTCATTAGTGTCATATCCATAGTCGTTATGATAACGACAGAACTTGGTAGTGTCTCTTTTCGAAATGTCCTTTCGAATGGGTCCAGGTTTCTTGTAAGGCACACTAGAGCTTGTGGCCTGGTAAACCTCTCCCCGAGACTCAACGAGGGCAGTGTAGTTAGTGAACCTAGGTTCATAACGATTACCCTTGGCTCGTTTATTGTCAGAGGTGGAAGGCTCATTGTGCGGCCGTTTTCCACCATTTTTACCATTGCCGTTACCGTTCCCGTTGCCTTTGCCGTTGCCATTGGGTTTGGACCCATTGGCGGCTTTGGCGAGTTCAGCAGCTTTCTTGTCCTTGCTTGAAGGCTTTCCATCATCGGCAATGGCCTCTTTGAGCTTGATGTAACGATCAGCTCGGTCCAAGAACTCCTGGGTGGTTCTAACTCCTTCCTTTCGGAGACTTTTCCAGAGGGGAGAGCAACGTTTAACCCCTGCAGTAATGGCCATCATCTTGCCTTCATCTCCTACTGTTTTTGCTCCAGCTGCCGCTCGCATAAAGTGCTGGACGTAATCCTTCACTGACTCCCCGTCCTGCTGGCGAATTTCGACTAGCTAGTTTGCTTCGGTTGGGTGCACACAACCCGCATAGAACTATCCGTAGAACTCCCTTACGAACATTTCCCAGGAAACTATGCTTGCAGGCGGGAACTTAAAGAACCACTCCTGCGCTGCTTCAGAAAGTGTTGCAGGGAAGATCCTGCACCGAGCGTCTTCGGACACTTTCTGAATGTCCATCTGAATCTCAAACTTATTCACATGCGAGACTGGGTCCCCATATCCATCAAAGTTTGGGAGCGTAGACATCTTGAATTTGCTGGGAGTTTCGGCGTTAGCTATCCTTTGGACGAAAGGAGTGCCTTTCCTCCTGTCGTGGTCGATGTAGGATGTCCTTCCCCCGACCAGCTGTTGCACTGCTTGGTTGAGGGTGTCTATCTGGGCCTGTACAGCGGCAGGAATCGCTGTGGCCTCTGTTGTTGGGGGGACGTTCTCACCGTGCCGCTCGCGACGATCGTTGAGTATATCTCTCAAGTCCTCCTCTCTTCTCCGCTGCTCGCTACCCCCAAGCCGGTTGAAGACGTTATTCTGTTTAGGTTTCCCCCCAGCATCTCGTCTGTTGGGCTGGTCATCTTGGGGTACCTGGCTCCTGCCCTTACTCATTTCTTCGTGCCTCCTACCAGCATCTCCTTTGCCTGAATCGGCCTCATTATATCCGTGGCCGTCTCTGAATCTCGACTGGCTATGGTGGGATCGGCTGTTCCCTCTATTCCTATCTCTGGCAGAAACCTCCCGAGCGTGAGAGGGTGGCCTGCGTTGGTTGTGGTGTCCCCGTGCATTATCATGCCGTGGGGGACCTCGGACCGCAGAGCCTAACTCTGAGTCCCTCCTGTTACCAGGAGGGTACTGACCTCTGTTCGGTAGGTTTGGCCCATCATCCCCATGGCGTCTAGGACTACGAGGCTGATGCTCGGCCCTATTCTGCCTTTGTTGCGGGGGATTACCCCGAGCAGCTTGGGATGGTGGATGCGCCTTAGGGTCCAGCAGGACATCGTCATGGGGCATCTGAGGCTGTTTGGGCCTTTGCGGACTTGAAGGATGGATTGGTGGGCTAGGATTGGGACCCTTCTAGGGTGGCCCATTCATTGGTTGGTCAGGCTGCGAGGCAGGTGCGGCCTGATTTCTAGCCAACAGCAAGGCTGCCTCCAGGGCTGCCATGGCTTCATTCTGGCGGCGATCCACCTTAGCCTGCCTTTCTCTCAATTCCGTGCGCTGCCTTTCAATCTCCTGCTGCTGCCGTGCCATAACTTCAGTGGCAGTCTCCTGACTGGCCTTCAGGCTAGCCAGCTCTTCCTGCAGCGCGCCCAGGGTGCTCTTCAACGTTTCATCATCCATTTCCTCCTCTTCAAAATCCAGTTGCGGCTCATCCTCCGCTATGCTTGCAGGAGGAGGAGGAGGAGGGTTCGACAGTGTAGCGGCGGTCGCCTGCCCAGTTTTCTTTCCTGCTTTCGCCATTAGTTTCCTTAACAGCAATAAATTAATCTCTCAATGAAAGCACCAGAATGTTGACCCAAGATTTGGCCAACTAACACGAAGTCAAAATGTGATTGATATGAATGAATGTATAGAGAAGAACGTATGGCAAAAACAGTAAATCACACAAGAATTTTTATAGTGGTTCGGCCCCAGGATCTGGTAATGACCTACTTCCACTTAGACTGATATTAATATAAGAATCAGAAGAGTGATCAAAGAACTAGGGTTCAATGAGTTTCACTAACCTCTGAAGAATAGTACAATATTCTTAGGAAAATAATTATAGTCTCAAATGATTCAAAAGCCAAAAGTCCCTCCCTTGAGCTATCTCTTGCTATTTATAGGCTCAAGGGGGATTACAAAAGATTGTTACAGATATTCTCCCCTGAATAATCGGGTACTCAAGAGATTGAGTGAGATAAATTCGGGATCACAAAGATCTTCCCATTAATGTTGCCGTGTACGCGGAACTACCGACCAGCCTGGTCGCAGGTAGGACTGGGCCGTTTACTACCTTCAGCACATCTTCTGGTCGATACTCTAGCCGAACATTTCCAGGTGTCAGCCACGTGTCCAGGGATCGCTTGCCACGTCACTAATGCGAATTTATTGGATAACATTAATGTTTAACGTTTTTTGTTTGTATGTTTATGTGTATATTTTTATTTGTTATATGTGTTTATGTGTTTAATTTTTAATTTTTAATGTGTAATGTTTAAGTTTTATTATTTAATGTTTCTTTTGTTTATGTGTATATTTTAATTTGATATTTGTGTATGTGTGATTATTTTTTAATGTTTAAGTTTTTTTTTGTTTATGTGTTTAATGTTTAAAGTTTTTTGTTTGTATGTTTATGGGTATATTTTAATTTGATATATGTGTATGTGTTTGATTTTTAATGTGTAATGTTTAAGTTTTTTTTGTTTATGCATCTAATGTTTTTTTTGTTTATGTGTATATTTTAATTTGATATTTGTGTATGTGTGCTTATGTGTTTAATTTTTAATTTTTAATGTTTAATTTTTTTTTATTTTTGTATTTAGTGTTTAATGTTTAATTTATGTTTTTTGTTTATGTATTATGTGTATATTTTACTTTGATATATGAGTTTCATTTTTTTTTGCGCTTAATGTTTATTGTTTTTTTTGTTTATATGTTTATTTTAATTTGATATTTATTTTTGTGTGTATAATATTTAAAGTTTAATTTTTTTGTTTATGTGTTTAATGTTTAATTTTTTTTGTTTATGTGTATATTTTAATTTGATATATGTGCAAATGTGTGTTTAATTTTTAATGTTAACTTTTTTGTTTATGTGATTAGTGTTTAATGTTTTTTATTTTATATGTTTATGTGTACATTTTAATATAATATTTTTATTTTTAAATATATCTGTTTTCATAATTTAAATTTAAATTTTATTATTTTTTTGTAAATAAAATGGTATTAGGGCCAACAGTGTTTCCCTAATAATCAAGTATTAGAGGCGACTAGTAACATATCAGGGGCGGCACATATACCAAAAATATTGCCACATGTGAAATAGTTTGGGGCGACATATCAAATTTTAGGGGCGACCCACATATCATCGCTAAGGTACACTATTAGACACATTTTATAAAGGGCGACTTTTATGGTCTTTAGGGCGACATTCGTCAACCCTAAAAATGTTTTTTTTGTTGCAGTGTGTTGAGTTTTTGATAATGATGATGGTCCAATCTAATACCCATTTTTGGTTTCATTTTTATTTTTCAACTTTTGATGAACATTAAATAAAAAAAGACGAAGATGATAGATCTCTAAGGTTTTGAAGATGATCTAATATAATATCAATTTAGACTTAATTTTTATTTTTTATGAATTAATTTTTTTTTAATTTCAAAATTTGTAAAATGGCAAAAATTATTTTTTATATTGTAAATATAATTTTATTTATTTTCTATTTAAATTCAATATACATGGTTTTTTAAGATATATAATTGACCAATAATGGGGTAACACGTGTCTGTCGAGTCACCATTTAACAACACTGTTAGAGTGGGTACCAGCGAAACTTGACATTGTGTACTTTTGCCAAAAAAAAGATGGAAAATGTAACGTCCCAAATTTACTAATAAGACTCAGTGCCTTGATTAGCGTGTCGGGAGGACAATAATTGATATATTATGTTATTACGTGGATTAAATGATTTTGTGATTAAGGATGCATGTTTAAGTTAATTAAATATGCATGTGGGCCCATTTTCGTTAATGTGGCATATTTGTAATTTTGGCCTGTTGAGGACATAAATGTAAATTATATGTGTGTTGTGCTTGAGACCACGAGATTGTGGAGATTTATTTGTGATGTGTGATCAGAGACGATCCAAGGGAGCGGAATAGCGAAATAGTCACAATGGGGTCGAATACTCGGCTCGGGGTAGGCCTAGGGGTATTTTCGGAATATAGTATGTGTTTGGAATTATTGGGTAATGGGTAGTAATTTAGCGATTTCTTAAGTATGTCAGTGATAAATGGGGATTTATATGAATACTTGAGGAATTAGTAGGCTGTGGAAAATGACGATTTTGCCCTTGGTGGTATTAGAAAGTTAGGTTTGGTCTTGGGGGATAGATTTAGATTGCTTTAGACACTAGAACTCACCAGAATCAGAAAGAGCACACACTCTCTCAAGCTTATCTCTCTCTCTCTCTCTCGACACACTCTCTCTCTCCCTCAAGGCTAAAGGAGATTTTTCTTACTGAAAATTAAGGGAGGAGGCTTGAGGATTGAAGGAAGGTGAAGCCTGAAGTGGTTGAGGTTTAGCTCAGGATTAGAATTTTAGTTGAGGTAAGGATTTTGTTATGGTTTTAACGGTATTTTTGTGGTAGTTAGAATCTTTTCTTTAGGTTTAAGCTTGGTTTGATTTTTGAGTTTTAAAGGTTTATAGGCTAAGTATTGGGGGTGGTTATGTTGTTTTGAAATGAATTGTGGACTGAATTTTAGGTTTAAGGTTTGAATTTGGTGAATTTTATGGAGTTTAGCTCATAAAAATGCATGAGGATTTCTGGGTTTTGGGCTTGAGTCGTGGCCTTGTTCTTCAGGCGTTGCGGCCCGTGTGTTCCTAGAGGTCTGGGAAGTCTCTGATTTTGCCTAGGTGAAGCGGCCCGCCTCAACCTGCAGTCCATTGGCGAGAGCTCTAGCTCTCTGACTTGCAGCGGGTCGCGGCTCAAATAGGGAATTATGGCCAATGTGGGGTTTTAAGCTCAGGAACCCAAATCTTAGGTGTAACTCCCTACTACCCTGGGACAATTACTCTGTGCATTTTAAATAAAGCTAAATCGCTAAATGAGTCATTTGGCCATAATCATGTAACTAAATGTGATTAATAGTTTGGGGTTACAAATTTTGGTCAAAGATACAACATTTCACTAAAACGTTTACTATATACATTGGGATCCCAAAATATATTTTAAAGGGTAATTACAATAAAAGATTTACAACCAGCCGACCTAAGCGGTAAAATAGGGTTTAACCCTAGTTCCTCTTTAAACCCTCGACCGTGGTGACTGAGCAACTGCATATGTACACATCGACACCTAAGCTCTCCAACTCAAGGATGATCAAACTTTCTTTTAACTTTACCTGCACCACATAGCACCCGTGAGCCGAGGCTCAGCAAGAAAACTCAAATATGCTCATAAGCAGACAATAACATGTCACCAAATCATAATAAGCATGCCTACCAGTAATAACTCTATTCATGCATTCAAACAAGTTCAAATAAATGATTATGGGTTTCTGTGCCTTGTGTAGATGACTTTCAAGTGAATCTGGGGTCCTGTGCTCTAAATAGAAGACTATCAAGTCTATCTCTGGGGACTTGCGCCCTGAATACATGACTAATGAGTCAATCTCTAGGGACTTGCGTCCTGAATAGATGACTAGTGAGTCTATCTTTGGGGACCTGCGCCCTAAGCCATGTGATTTTCAAGTCACCTGAGCCTTTTAGCCCTGGCTCTGAATAACTAGCCTTAGACTAGCTAAGCACTTTAGTTTTCTTCGACCAATGGGTCGGTCAAGCATTTAATGCTCATGATGATTAGATCTAATCATTTTGGCTCAGCATTCAGTACACTAATGCCGCTCTTGACTCGTAAGTGAATTCCATTCGACTAGCGCTCAGTACTATTGCCAATCATGATTGATAAGATAGAGCTTCACGACCAATACTAAACACCATTTCCGTTTCTGACTGATAAGTAAGTGCCACTCACAAGTAAGCAATGCAACTAGGCATATATCATATGTCAAATATCCAAATATAAGGCATTCAACATGCTTACTCAACGATCACAAACGTAATCATAATCCTGCACATTTACAAAGACTCAAGCACAGATCAGTTCCATATTTCACATTCATGCTATGCCATAATCACATGTATCACATGCATCACATATTGGGTGCAGTTTTCTTACCTTTGGTCCAAGCACAGGTTAGCAATAAATGACCCTCAAGCACGATCCTATTCCAAGCCCCTGGCGACAACCTAGTCACAACCATAATATAAAATCCCATCAAAATTGAGTAAATAAATACTTCTGGATCGAATCCTAGCCTCTGGGACGTCGAATCCTACCCAACTGGGGAGTAGGATCGATCCCGAGCCTTTAGAGTTAAGTTCCCATGACTAAAACCCAAATCAGGGAAAAACTACACAGGCAGGTCATGACTTGGCCCTGAGGGTCACGAATTGCCCCCCTAACAGAGAGCCTCTGCCTGGGCTTCAGGGTGTGAGCCGCGACTTGGCCCCCCTTGAGTCGTAGCATGCCCCCAGGCAACCTCCTCCTAGTTTTGGCTTCATCCAAGTCGCGACTTGCTAGAACAAGGTCACGACTTGACCACGAAATCAGCCATTTCCTATGTTTTCTCCCCACTTAATACCTTCCAAAAACCTATCCAAACATATCCAAATCCCAAAATCAAAGTTCCCAAACATCCCAATTATCCAAAACCATTAAAACCAAAGTCTTAAACCATCCAAAAACTCATCAAAACATAAAATCCAATCAAAGCCTAAAAACTTGAAAACTTAAAACTTGGTGTTATCCAGTAAATTGGCATTGGTGACGTGGCAAATAATCTCTTGACACGTGGCTGATACCTGGAAGCGTCTACTAGAGTATCGACCAGGAGACACAGTAGAAGCAGGGCAAGCCTGTCTTACCCGCGACCAGTCTGGTCGATAGTTCCGCATACAAGGCAACATTTGTGGGAAAATCTTTATGAATCCCGAATTTATCTCATACAATCTTCTGGATACCCGATTATTCAGGGAAGAATATCTGTAACAATCTCTTGTAACCCTCCTTGAGCCTATAAATAAGAAGAGATAGCTCAAGGGAGGGGACCTTTTTTTCTTTTGACTTTGGAATCATAGGAAGAAATAGTAATTCTCCAAGTAAATCTGTATTTTTCTTTAGAAGAGAGTGAAACTCATTGAACCCTGGTTCTTTGATCACCCTTCTGATTTTATATCAATATTATTCTAAGTGGACGTAGGTCATTACCAGATCTTGGGGCCGAACCACTATAAATTACTGTGTTTTCTTTACTTTTGTCATTGCGTTCTTCTCTATACATTCGTCCATATCAATCACGTTTTGACTCCGTGTCAGTTGGCCAAATCTTGGGTCAACATTCTGGTGCTTTCATTGAGAGATTGATTTGTTGCTGTTAAGAAAACCAATGGCGAAAGCAGGAAGGAAAACTGGGCAGGCAACCGCTGCTGCACCGTCGAATCCACCACCTCATCCCCCCCCTGCAAGCATGGCGGAAGATAAGCCGCAACTAGATTTTGAAGAGGAAGAAATGGACGATGCGACGCTGAAGAGCACCCTAGGTGCGTTGCAGGAAGAATTGGCTAGTCTGAGGGCCAATCAAGAGACTGTCGCAGAAGTTATGGCGTGGCAGCAGCAGGAGATTGATCGGCAGTGTGCGGATTTGAGCGAGAGACAGGCAGAGGTGGATCGCCGCCAGACCGAAGCCATGGCTGCCCTCGAAGCAGCCTAGCTGTTGGCTAGAAATTAGGCCGCACCTGCCTCGCAGCCTGACCAACCCGCGAATGGTCCACCCCAGAAGGGTCCCAATCCTAGCCCACCAATTCAACCTTCAAGTCCGCAAAGGCCCGAGCAGCCTCAGACGCTCCATTACGATGTCCCGTTGGACCCTGAGGCAAATCCACCATCCCAAGCTGCTCGGGGTAATCCCCCGCAGAAAAGGCAGAATAAGGCCGAGCGTCAGCCTCGTAGTCTTAGGCGCCATGAGAATGATGGGCCAAACCAAGCGAACAGAGGTCACTACCCTCCTGGTAACAGGAGCGACTCGGAGCTAGGCTCTGTGGTCCGTGGACCCCCACGGCATGATAATGCACGGGGACACCGCGACCAGCGCAGGCCACCCTCTAAAGCTCGGGGCGTTTCTGCCAGAGACGGGAATAGAGGGAACAGTCAGTCTCACCACAGCCAGTCAAGGTTCAGAGATGGCCACGAGTACAATGAGGTCGACTCAGGCAAGGGAAATGTTGGTGGGAGGAATGGAGAAAGAGGTAAAGGCAGGAGCCAAGTACCTCAAGGTGACCAGCCAAATAGACAAGATGCTGGTGGGCAGCCTAGACAAAATAATGTCTTCAACCGGCTCAGAGGTAGCGAGCAGCAAAGAAGAGAAGAGGACCTGAGAGATGTACTCAACGATCGTCGCGAGAGGCATGGCGAGAACATCCCCCCAGCCACAGAGGCCACCGTGATTCCTGCCGCAATGCAAGCCCAGATAGACGCACTCAATCAAGCTGTGCAGCAGCTGGTCGGAGGAAGAACTTCTTATATCGACCACGACAGGAGAAAAGGTACTCCTTTCGTCCAGAGGATAGCTAACACCGAAACTCCCAACAAGTTCAAAATGCCTACGCTCCCGAACTTTGAGGGATATGGGGACCCAGTCTCGCATGTGAATAAATTTGAGATTCAGATGGACATTCAGAAAGTGTCCGAAGACGCTCGGTGTAGAATCTTTCCTGCAACACTTTCTGAAGCAGCGCAGGAGTGGTTTTTTAAGTTCCCGCCTGCAAGCATAGTTTCCTAGGAAATGTTCGTAAAGGAGTTCTACGGACAGTTCTATGCGGGTCGTGTGCACCCAACCGAAGCAAACCAGTTGGTCGAGATTCGCCAGCAGGACGGAGAGTCAGTGAAGGATTACGTCCAGCGCTTTATGCGAGCGACAGCTGGAGTGAAAACAGTAGGGGACGAAGGCAAGATGATGGCCATTACCGCAGGGGTAAAGCGTTGCTCTCCCCTCTGGAAGAGTCTCCGAAAGGAAGGAGTTAAAACAACCCAGGAGTTCCTGGACCGAGCTGATTGTTACATCAAGCTCGAGGAAGCCATTGCTGATGATGGAAAACCCTCGAACAAGGGTAAGAAGGCCGCCGAACCTGCCAAAGCCGCCAATGGTTCCAAACCTAATGGCAACGAAAAAAGCCACGGAAACGGCAACAGTAATGGCAAAAATGGTGGGAAACGGCCGTATAACAAGCCTTCCACCTCCGACAACAAACGAGCCAAGGGTAATCGTTATGAACCTAGGTTCACTAACTACACTGCCCTCGTCAAGTCTCGGGGAGAGGTTTATCAGGCCACAAGCTCTAGTGTGCCTTACAAAAAACCGGGACCCATCCGAAAAGACATTTTGAAAAGAGACACCACCAAGTTCTGTCGTTACCATAACGACTACGGACATGACACTAACGAATGCCACCAGTTAAAAGACGAAATCGAGTTCCTTATTAGACAAGGACACTTGAGAAGGTACATACGGGCCTTGGGAACTTCCCAACGAGAAGCTCCAGGTGGCAACGAGTAGGCGTCTACACGCCAACGCTCGCCACCATTACAGCCTGCCCCTGTGACCGGAACACTCTTAACCATCTGTGGAGGCCCGCACCTCGCGGGAAATAGCGGAAAGGCCAGAGACCGATACGCTCGGACTCTACGTCACGACCAGGACATCGAGATGATGACTGTGGAGGACCGTGCACAAAAAAAGGCTCGCATAGAGAAGGGTGAGATAACCTTCACTGATGACGATTCCCAACATGTCCGGTTCCCACATTCCGATCCGCTGGTCGTGGACATCCAGATGGCCAATATGATGGTAAAAAGGGTACTGGTCGATACAGGAAGTTCAGTGAACATCCTGTATAAATCAACACTGGAGCGCATGAAGTTGTCCGTAAAATACTTGAAGCCTTGCAATCAAACCATATACGGCTTCTCTGGAGAAGGACTCGCCCCTGCCAGAATGATCAAGCTTCCAGTAACGACGGGTACAGCGCCCGCAACAAGGACATTACTCACCACTTTTGTAGTGGTCGATTGCCCTTCGGCATACAACGCCGTTATTGGAAGGCCCATACTGGTTGATCTACGGGCCGTCATCTCTATGTGGCACCTAGCCATGAAATTCCCGATGGACGCGGGGGTAGGACGCGTCTTAGGAAACCAAAGGGAAGCCAGGGAGTGCTACAACGCCTCGATCACAAAGGCGAAAAGTGGGACATCGAGGAGCACTACCCCAGATCGATTGCAGATGGCAATAGACACGCAAGCCCAATCCGGTGGTGAAGTCACCAAATAGGGTGTTGCCCAAAGTGAGGATGGAGATTTGGATCCTCGCTTTGGGGATTTTGAAGAAAATGTTGGACCCGTCGAGGACCTGGAGGAGGTCCAACTCGAAAAAAAAGACCCGACCAGAGTCGTAAAGGTTGGGAAGAACTTAGAGCCTACTATAAAGCAAGCACTGGGGGAATTCTTGCAAAAGAACCAGGAGGTTTTTGCCTGGACGCACAAAGACATGGTTGGGATAGATCCTGCAGTAATCATCCATGTCCTAAACATAGATAAAACCTTTCCACCCGTGCAACAAAAGAGAAGGCTGCTCGATAAAGAAAGATCAAGGGCCTTGAAAGAAGAAGTCGAAAGGCTTAAGGAGAACGGGTTTATCAGGGTGGCGTTTTATCCGTCGTGGGTCTCCAATCCGGTGCTGGTCCCCAAGCCTAACGGCAAATGGCGGACCTGTGTGGATTTTACGGACCTCAATAAAGCCTGCCCAAAGGACTGCTTCCCGCTCCCAAGGATCGACCAGCTGGTCGATGCAATGGCAGGACATGAGATCCTCTCGTTCATGGATGCATATTCAGGCTACAACCAGATCAGCATGCATCCCCCTGACGAGGATCACACCAGCTTTCGGACCGATACAGGCTTATACTGTTACAGAGTGATGCCCTTCGGGCTGAAAAACGCAGGTGCGACTTACCAGCGGCTAGTCAACCACATGTTTAAGGAGCTGATCGGTGTAAACATGGAGGTATATGTGGATGACATGATGGTAAAGTCTAAGAAGGCAGAAGGACATGTGAGGGATCTACAAGAATGCTTTAATGTGCTAGACAAGTACCGGATGAAGTTGAATCCCCTCAAGTGTTCCTTTGGAGTCGGATCAGGGAAGTTTTTGGGTTTTATAGTAAATTCAAGAGGAATCGAGGCCAACCCCGACAAGATAAGGGTCCTGATCGACATGAAGTCGCCAGAAAGGATTAAGGATGTACAAAGTTTAACTGGGAGGATCGCGGCCCTGAGTAAATTTATCTCGAAATCAACTGACAAGTGTGTCCCATTCTTCAATCTACTCAGGGGGAATAAGAAGTTTGAATGGACGGGAGACTGCGAACAAGCATTCCAGGCCTTAAAAACTCATATGGTGCAACCTCCCATCATATCAAAACCAATCGAAGGAGAAACTTTGTATATTTATCTGGCGATTACCGAAGTTGCTGCTAGTGCGGTACTAGTACGGGAGGAAGAAGGCGTACAGAAAGCTATGTCAGCAAAAGGTTGATCGGTGCAGAATTAAGATATCCACCAATCGAAAGATTAGCGTATTGCTTAATTCTAGCCTCCAGGAAGTTGCGTCCTTACTTCCAAGCCCATCCTATCACAGTTCTAACCGACCAGCCCCTTCGGCAAGTCCTCCAAAATCCTGAGGCAGCTGGAAGATTGTTAAAATGGGCAGTTGAACTAGGGCAGTTCGATGTAACTTATTCACCACGGGCAGCATTAAAAGGACAAGTTTTGGCCGATCTTATCACGGAGTTCACCGAACTCCCAGGCAGTGAGCAGTGCGAACAGCCTGAAGCGCCCATGCCTCAAGACAAAACTCCTTCGTGGAAGCTATTCACGGACGGTTCATCCAACGAATCCCACGCTGGAGCAGGAGTGATATTGATAACGCCGGAGGGGCATCGATTTCACTGCGCAATCAGGTTCGACTTCGCAGCATCAAACAATGAAGCGGAATACGAAGCACTCCTAGCTGGATTGAGAATGGACAAAGATATGAGCATAAAGATGCTTGATATTTACAGTGACTCTCAGCTAGTCGTAAATCAAGTCCTGGGAGAATATCAAGCACGAGGCTTAAAGATGATGGCATACCTGAATAAAACGAAGGATATACTAGCCCAGTTTACAAAGTACACCCTCCAGCAAATCCCGCGAGACCAGAATTCGAATGCAGACGCCTTAGCTAAACTCGCGAGCGCGAAGGACGCTGACACTTTGAACATTGTGCCAGTGGAAAGATTGAGCAAGCCAAGTATACAAGCAACTGAGTCCAATATGGAAATTCGAATGGAGAATACATGGATGGCGCCTTACTTGGAGTATCTGACAAATGGTGCACTACCAACAGATAGAAACAAAGCCATGACTCTGCAAAGGCGAGCCGCTAGGTACATATTGGTCGATGGCGTTATGTATCGAAGAGGATATTCAATGCCACTACTCAGGTGCGTTACACCAGAAAAAGCTAAGGAACTCATGAGGGAGGTGCATGAAGGCTTCTGCGGAGATCTTGCTGGGGGGCAGAGTTTGGCAAAAAAGGTTCTAAGACAAGGTTACTTCTGGCCAACAATGAACGAGGATTCAATGGAGTATGTACGAAGATGCGACAAATGTCAGAGGTTCTCCAAGATCCCACGAGCAGCTCCGAATGAACTAAAACAGATGCAGAGCCCATGGCCGTTCGCAGTATGGGGGATAGATTTGATTGGATCCCTGCCAATAGGGAAAGGAGGAGTAAAGTACGCAATTGTGGCAGTCGATTACTTCACAAAATGGGCCGAAGCTGAACCACTCGCAACCATCACGACCAAAAAAGTTCTTGACTTCGTCATCAAGAACATTGTATGCTGGTATGGATTTCCCAGGAAGATAGTTTCAGACAACGGGACCCAATTTGACAGTGATTTATTCACCGATTTCTGCGAAAGGCATGGAGTCATTAAAAGTTTTTCTTCAGTCGCACATCCCCAAGCGAATGGGCAAGTCGAAGCCGTGAACAAAACTCTTAAGGACACCCTGAAGAAAATACTTGAAGAAGCCAAAGGAGCGTGGCCAGAACAACTGCCTGAAGTCCTTTGGTCGTATAGAACATCCCACCGAACAGCAAAAGGGCATACCCCATTTTCCCTAGCCTACGGATATGAGGCCATGTTACCTGTCGAGTTAGATCCCCCCTCACATCGGCGTTTGACTTACGACCAGGACGTGAACAGCCAGCTGATGATGGAGTCCCTAGACTCAATCGACGAGATGCGAGAAAAATCTCAACTCCGAGTTGCTGCTTACTAGCAAAAAGTCGCTCAGTACTTTAACTCCAAAGTTAAAGAAAGAAAATTCAACGTCGGAGATTTGGTGCTACGATGAGTTTTCTTAAATACCCGCGACCCCACTGCTGGAGTGCTCGGACCTAACTGGGAAGGACCTTACCAGATTGAAGAAGTCCTTCACCCAGGCACCTACAAACTTGCACGCTTAAACGGAGATCTCGTTCCGCGCTATTGGAATGGAGAACACCTGCGCAAGTATTATCAATGAACAACCCTTCTTAAAGGACTGGCTTGTTTAAATTTCTCTTTTTAATTTTTACAAGTTTTGCAAAGAGGGTTAGCCACGTTGTATGGCTAACTACTCGTATATGTAAGATTCTATTACAGAATCACTCGTAAAGACATGTTTAGTCCATTTTTAATACGAGATTATAAGGGACTGTGCTCAGCCATTCATTCTTGCCAACCTTTGTGAATTTATATTTACAAGTATTTGTTCATTACGTATGTTGTTTTGCTGTATTACAAGTATCAGTTTTACTACGAACAGGAATGTTCGAACAGGTTATGGTCAAGGCTAGTGACCAAGGACCTAAAGCTCCTCGATCACTTGGGGGGCATATAAGGCACATCGATAGCAAAGCATACTTCTCAAGGTATGTAAGCACATGAACAAAATAAGTGAAAGCATGCTACAGTACTTAGAGTATTTTTCAAAAATTTGTGGCAAAGTACTATGCTATGTTCGGTCATACGGACAAATGTTATAATAAGTAAAGATATTATAGCATCAAGCTTTAAGCTTTTACACCGCAAGCATCGCAGCTTGGATGTAACTGTTCAAGTAAAAAGATTTGCTGCCCGTGCAGCAAAGTTTAAAAAAAAGAAACTACTGTCTTTACATCACGACCCTTGGGTCGTATATCCAAAAAAGAAAAAAAATAAATGAGAAGAGTTCAAGAGGCATTCGGGGCCGGAGGGTCCTGGGCAGCATCCTGGTTAGTCACGTCCTCAACAACATCTTCTTCCAAACCAGCGACGCTTGGAGTGGCAGGGGTCGTGGCTCTTGCCTCCTCTTCGGCCAGTTGGACAGCACATCGGGCCAGCTCCGCAGTTCTGACTTCCTCTGAAAGGTAGCTAAAGTCAGCACCCTGATTGTGTTTCCAGAAATTGAAGAAACATCGGAGTGTTGTCCTCTTGTACTTTTCCAGATTCTTGGAGTTGTCAAGCTCCAACTGCTTCACTTTGCCCTCGAGGGAGAGAATAGCCTCATCCTTGGTCTTGAGTACCTCCCCCAGATGCTTGATTTCGCGGAGATGGGTTTTGTTGAACTCCCAGTACTCTTGCCTCAACTTGACCGCTGCTTCCTTCGCAGCTTCAGCCTCGGACAGCTTAGTCACCGCTGCATCCCTCTCTCGGATCACTGCCTCCAACTCCTTAGCGCTTAGCCTCAGCAGCCGAAAGCTCCTCGGCCGCCTTCACCTGATACCTCTCAATGGCTTTTGCCTCGGCCTGCTCGAGGTAAGCCTGGGCTCGGGTACGAGCAGTAATGGCAGAAAGTAAGGCCTGTGCACAAAGAAAAAGGAGTTAGAACTTATCACGAGGACTAAAAAACTAAAGACTCGAAGAATAAAGAAACACTTACGCTGGAGATTTCGTTCAGAGCCCTGTTCAGGATATGGTCGACTGGCAGCTCTTCAGCTTGGACCATTGCGGCCCTAACACGCTCGCCTTTGCCAATGCGATCGAGGCGGTCCCTGGCAGATCGAATGGCACGGCTCATGAGTCTGGCCCCATGAGCCTCTTCACGAGAAAGCTGCTCCCTGGCAGGCGCAACTGGAGGATTCGGCCGAACGGGAGTAGTTTGCTGTTCAGAAGGAGCTGGAGGAGGAGTAGGAGTTCGCCCAGTTGGCGCAGGGCTTTGCCCAGTAGGCGTACCCTGAGGAGGATCTTCTGATCGACCCTTCTTGGCTGGAGGGCCTCGACTGGATTCACCAGTTCTCTTCTTAGGCTTCCGTTGGAGTTGAGGAACTTCCTCTTCCTCCTCGGCCTGGTACATGTCAAAAATGTTGGGAGTTGACATATCTACATGAAGATAAACATAGCAAGTTTATAAAAAGAAGGCAGGTGAAAGTAAGTTAGACAATTGAAAGGAGGTAACAAAGTAAATACCCGAGCTACAACTACTGGTCGCTACACTATTGACTCTATTAGTCATATACTCATTATCTGGCATGAAGAAGTCTGACCCTAAGTTTGGAGCATATGTAAAGTTACCATCCCCGTCAAACAAGTGACAGGGAATCGACAAACCATTTAAAAGCGAAATAACTTTACCATTATCATCGGAAGATTCTCCCAATTCAACAATAGGCTCTTTGGCCTTTTCTTTCCCCTTGCCTTGGGGAGCAGAAGGCCTTTCTGCGGAAGGGCTACCCGTGGGTTCCCTGATCGTAACTCCTGTTGGCCTCCTCCTAGGAGGAGGCACAGGAGGTTGCTGCTCGGGAACCCCCTTGGCAGTGGCTTCGTTCACCACGGACCCTCTATTTTCATGGCGAGGAGCTAAGAGGCCAGACGACCTCAAGTTCTTTTCGAGTGTCAGGGTCTTAACACATTTTGCTGCATCAGACATCCTGGCCAGAGTGTTAGACCTCAACACCATGTCTGGTGTTGGGGTCGGACGTAACCAAGGGCCTGAAAAAAAGATTAAGTATGAGAAAAAATGAAAGGAAACACTCTATGTTAAAGTATCGACCAGACGAAGACAAGTTTATACCTCCTCTCGCGAAGGCCAAGTTGTTACTGGTTATGTCCGGAGTAAAGAAATACTCCTTGTTGTAGTGCCCCACGTTTGATATATGGGTAGTACCACTCAAGAACGTCCGGCCGGTCTCCTGGTGGCAGAAGTGGAAAAAGCCCGTCCCGTTGTGCTGTGCGTTGGACTTGAGGTCAAAAAGATAGTTGACCTTGTGGGGTGAAGGTTCTGGCCATTTTTTAAGTTTGTACAGGACATAGAGTGCGGCCAGCATCCTATATCCGTTTGGAGTTATTTGGAAGGGAGCGACGCCGAAATAATTGGCCACCCCCACAAAGAAGGGATGAAGTGGGAGATAAGCTCCCGCCTCAATGTGATACCGGGACCAGGTGCTGTTCGCCCCTCCTGGACAGTTAGCCCTCTGGTCCGTGGTGGGACGTATAATGGTTACCCCCGTGAGGGGGAATTTCCTGAAGCAGTTAGCAACCATTCGAAGGGTCACTGAACTGACTGGGGGAGTATACCACTCGACATCAGGCGGATTCCGATGACGAGGACGGGCCCTAGTTTGGATATTAGGGTCAAGAACAAGATTTTCTCGACCGCTGGTCGAGGGAGCCCTAGCCTGCGAATCAGGCTGTGTAGGAGGAATAGGGTTGCTTTCAGACTTGGGCCTTTTCTTGCCAGAAGACTTGGAGCGGGCCATTGGAGAGGAAGGATGTGGTCTGGAAGAGGATCGCGAGAAAGGAATCTCGTGGACACGTACAGCTGGTTGTTCTTCCCCCTCGAGCAGATGGGCAAGAAGGTCGTCGTCGATGGGTCTTTCACCTCCCCACAAATCTGGCATTAAGGTCTTCAAACAGAAGAATGGGGAGGTGAGGAAAAAGAACTCTAAAAAGCTTTTTAGAATAACGCTGGTCGAGTATAAAAGTTAGGCTTTTATACAACAGCATTCTATCAAAAAGCTAGTTTTTCTACACGAACAGTTTGAAAAGCGGATCAAAGGGTGAAAGTAAAAAGTTTTTCTGTGAAAGCTTTTTCAACTCCCCTTAGGGCGGGAAATTTTTTTTTTTCAACTGGCTTAAAAATCGAAATGTTACTTCGGTTTTACGTCCTAAAAAGCATGATCCTGGATTTTAAACTAACTCGTAACTCTACTACGCCCACAAAACATTTTGTCTACAAGCATTTTAAACCAGAAACAGAAAGACTTAAACAGTATACCACCAGAAGCATGCATCACGAGATATTAGAAGCATGGGGTTTCGAAAACTTACCAAGAAAAGTGATCGTGAAGGTGGAAGAAAGGTCTTCGGAGATTAAAGAGTCCGTGGTCTGAGTCTTGGAAGTGCAGGAAAACGGTCTCGGGAGAAGATTAAAGCTCTGGTTTTTAGGGTTTTCTGCAAAAATAATGGCGTGCGTAAAAAGAAAGAAGAGGCTCCGACAATCTTATATAAGTTTGTCTCTGATATTAAAAAAGTGTAATCATTAGTTTTCCTTTTTCAAAATATGGGGAAATGTGGTGGTCGTCGAAATCGTTTCTGGGGAACTGAAAAGACATGATTAGATAGAAGTAGGTTGCTTTTTTCAAGAACACACGAAGGGTTCTGACACGTCAGGAGGGGTTACCGAAGAGTCGTTCGGTCAAAGTTTATTTACTGTTCGTAGTAAATAAACTTTGGGGGGCAAATGTTATCCAGTAAATTGGCATTGGTGACGTGGCAAATAATCTCTTGACACGTGGCTGATACCTGGAAGCGTCTGCTAGAGTATCGACCAGGAGACACAGTAGAAGCAGGGCAAGCCTGTCTTACCCGCGACCAGTCTGGTCGGTAGTTCCGCATACAAGGCAACATTTGTGGGAAAATCTTTATGAATCCCGAATTTATCTCATACAATCTTCTGGATACCCGATTATTCAGGGAAGAATATCTGTAACAATCTCTTGTAACCCTCCTTGAGCCTATAAATAAGAAGAGATAGCTCAAGGGAGGGGACCTTTTTTTCTTTTGACTTTGGAATCATAGGAAGCAATAGTAATTCTCCAAGTAAATCTATATTGTTCTTTAGAAGAGAGTGAAACTCATTGAACCCTGGTTCTTTGATCACCCTTCTGATTTTATATCAATATTATTCTAAGTGGACGTAGGTCATTACCAGATCCTGGGGCCGAACCACTATAAATTACTGTGTTTTCTTTACTTTTGTCATTGCGTTCTTCTCTATACATTTGTCCATATCAATCACGTTTTGACTCCGTGTCAGTTGGCCAAATCTTGGGTCAACACTTGGATTACCTCCAATTGAGTCATTTCCCAACTAAAGCCTTCGACTAATAAGCTTCTAATCTTCCCTAGAATCACTATGTCTCGATCCTTGCTTGAATCCGAGTCTTAAAACTCAAGTTTCCTTCGAAAATGCGAATGGGTGTCAAAAAGGGAATGAGAGAGAGAGAGAGAACATTCTGAACATTCTTTTATAATTTTAACAGGTTACTTCGAGCTTAAGTAACCTCAAACAAATCGTAATGCTGGGGGTCCCAAAAACGCCCCCGGGGTAAAACAGCCAAAATTCCCAGAATTCCCTCCTGATCTCACTAACTCCCAATTTATCATCAAATATTTATTCCCATTACCCAATATCCCGGTAATGTGCTAAATACCCAAAATACTCCTTGACTCACTCTGAGTCAAGCATGGATACCGTTGTGACTTTCCAACTAGCTTGCTTCATAGGATCGTCTCGTGCCGAGTAACCCAAACATACTCACATAATAATGTGTTCCCACACATATATCACATATATGCCAAATATACCCCAAACGGGCCAAATTATGAAAATTTCCCAATTAAATAGACATGGGCCCACATGCATATTTAATACACCTAACACATGCATATAAAGTCATATTATAATATAACTCACATAATCACATAATAATGCACATAAATATCATATAATCACATAATTCCATAATTTGCCATTCGGGCCCCCTAATCAAGGCCCTAAGCCTTATAAGGAAATTTGGGACGTTACATTAGGGCTCGAGAAGGATTCTACTACCCGGTTTAGTAGAATTCAAGGTCTAGAAGGCTAGTATTTTAATCCGAAGTTCTTAATTGGCTAGGGCTTGATTGATGTCTATTTATTGATGTGTTGTGACTAGGCTTTATGCCTAGGCTCGGAATTAGGGATCGTGCTCAGGATCGCCTTGTGTTGTTAGAACAGGACAAAAGGTAAGAGAATTGTCTGTGCCCATAGAGCTATGTTTTTTTTAGTGTTGTGAGTATTTTTTATAGCTATTATGTCAGACATGTGATTGTGACCGATCAGAAAAAATCAGGAGCAACAGAGGTCGGGAACGAAAAAGCACGGGAGCAGCAAGGGTCGGGATCGGTGAGCATGTTGAATGCAGGGAGCTAGGGCAAGACCCTCTAAGGGTGTTGTACACACCCGCTCAGTGAAGACCGTGAACTTGGTTCCTTGTAACGCACCGTAATCAACGTAGTTCGCTGTTGTGTATTCCAATAGAAACTTGTAAATTGTTTCTTGTCTTTGATTAAATATGTATTTGTTGAAATAAATTATTGTATGTTGTGTTGTGAAGTTCTCTTGTCAGGACTCGGCTCACGGGTGCTCTGTGGTGCAGGTAAGGGCAAGGAAAAGGTCGATCAACCATGAGTTGGAGGGCATGGAGCGGTGCGTACATATTTAGCCTTCTTGGCCACCACGACTAGGGTATTTTGAGGAGAGTGTTATAAATGTTTGATTCTGTTGTTTAGGTCGACTATAAAGTGACTTTTGAGTTTTAATGGCACATTTTATAATAACGTTGTAACGACTCTAGACTAGAATAGCATTACAACTTGGTATCAGAGTGTGCCAAGGTTTATGGTTCCTGGAGATTGACGGAACATGTACGCTCATGGCCAAAGACAAGCTCAACTTAGGGTCGGTTGGTATTAAGATAAATATTTGTCTAGTTGCTTAGTTGAATTGCCTTATCTACTTTTTGTTAGAGAATATATGTTATTTCTCAATGGAAAAGTGGAAAAACTAAAATACAACTCTATGCAAAAAATAAAATAGACAAGGTAATTGATTAAATAAATATTACAACTCAATTGCTCAAAATACAAGTAAATAGAAATAAGAGAAGGAAGAGAATTATAAGAACTAAAACCCTAAAACAAAAGATGCCAATGAATATGTAAATAGAAATAGAAGTAGAGGATTACAAACTCAATACACCAATAATACAAGAAGAACAACAGAACGAAAAGATCAATGAAAAAAACAAACTCTCACACAACCAAAGTGTAGAGTAGTGGGGATCACCAACTTGAACAAGGTTAAAAACCTTTGTCCAAAAGCTTATTTCCCCTATTCTCTAAGCACTAAGGGATGTCTCTAGGAAATAGCTCTCTGGAATTATCAAGCCTCTATGGTGTATTTTCCAGCCAAGTGCTTTGTGGATGGAAAATAGTGTGTCTTACAAGTGAGCATTAGGCTCCTATTTATAGAGTTTGAGATACCCCTTTGAATTTTAAATTCCACCAACCCCCATGGTTGTTACCAATGTTTAATTGGATGTTTATGGAATTAAAATGGAGATTTTGGAGTTATTTGGGATGTTAGAGCCGTTCAATTTGGAAAAAACTGAAAATTCATATAGGCTGTCAGCCTCACTGGCTGCGGCCACGACTTTTCAGTGGCCGTGGCCACTGGCTTCTGTCCCCCAGGCCGTGGCCATAGGCCATTTTCAGCATAAAAAAGTCATTTTTCCAAAATGTTCCAAAACGTCCCAAATCCTTTCCCACATGATTTTGTAACCTCCAAACACTATTGGGAGTTAAAAACATGTCTCCAACAGCCATATTTCATCATGGTTTTGTGAAATCCAATCTCAAATGTGTAACATATAATATACACATTATTGGGTAATATTTGGGAGTTACAAATTTGTAGCTGATTTTGTAACTCCAAAATATGTCACATTTGGGCACACACATGTGTCTAATTTTGTGACTCAATAATATGTTACAAGGTGTGACAAATCATATTTGTGTGACAAATCACATTTTTTCACATTATTTAATCTAACATTATATTATATGAAATAATATAACACTTTTTAATATTGGGAGCATGGGCATTATAAAATTGTGTCTTGATATGCTTATTGTATGTGGCTTTGATGTTGTTTGGCCCTGCTCGCAGAGTGGTTTCTGATGGGATCACCATATCTGATAGATTGAGTCATGGGCTATAGACAGATTTAGAAGTTATGCATCCGAAGCAGTCAAGTGGAGCAGACATTGTTAATGTTGGGGTTACGAATATTAGTCAAGGCTAGAATTCTTCAACTACCCCCTGGGATTGGCAGTAGATGTTCGTTGACATGCAGGCTAGACTGCAAAAGCAAGAGGAAGAGATTAGGTGGTTGAGACAGTGGGTTCCATCAGGGAACGCCGCTCCATATGTTTTGGCGACAATGGCATCGGTTTTGGTTCAGCCTGAAGGTGGAAACTGATGGGAACTATTGTATGAAAGGTTCTAGAGGCATTATCCTCCAATTTTTGAAGGGGGCTTAGATCCATTCAGAGCTGAACAATGGAAGGACATGGTTAGCTCCATCCTCGACTACATAGGAGCAGAAGGCAATGATAGAGTGGCTTGTGCCACGTACATGCTGTGGAAGGATCCCCGAACGTGGTGGGAAGTGGTATCCAAGACCCGGAATGTTGTTATGATGGGTTGGGAGGAATTCAGACAATTGTTCAATGAGAGGTACTACTGTGATGCAGTTCGAATTGCAAAGACTAGTGAGTTTATGAATTTGGTTCAAGGGCAGTAAGACAGTGATAGAGAATGTCAACGAATTTGATGGGTTGACCAAGTTCGCTTTTGATTTGGTACAAACGAATGTAGCCCAAAAGGAATGATTCATTCGAGGGTTGAACCTTGGGGTGGCTCGGAGAGTTAGGATTGCTCCAGTCCATGAGATTTCAACCTACGCTACGGTGGTAAGGAGGGCCCATGTTATAAAGGACGCAGGAGGTGAGATATGGAGCAAGGGTGCCGTGGGGCAGGAGACTCAGACAATGGTACCCCCATTTACGAGAGCAGGTTGGGACGGAGGCCCCAGTAATTAGAAAAGAAAGACCCCTGACAGTTCTACTACTTTTGGTCCTGAGAGAAGGGGTCATAGTGTTCAGGGCAGCTGCCAGGGTGGCAACGAGGTCTGGAGGAGTTATCCAGTGTGCGTCAGGTGCAAGAGATGCCATCTGGGAAAATGCCAAGCAAAAGCATGTTTTCTATGTGGAATAGTTTGGCACATCAAGAATCATTGCTTGGAATCAAAGAAAGAAGAACCAAGAAGTACAGATCGCTCGACCTCAGCTCGAGAGTCCGCCTGGAGGCAGCCAAAGCCTGAGGTTGGTCCCTCAGAAATGACAGGTTGGCCTTCTAGTTCTTGTTCCTTTATATTGTACTGACTAAGTTTGGTACTACGTACCTCTTAGTAGAAATATAGACATGTGATACCTACCGTATGGATATTACGCTATGGGGCTTGAGATTTTGCGTTTGCTAGGAAAGCTGGTAGTTTCTGGGGAATGAGACAGAGTATTACGAGTAGAAAATTAGCAGTAAGTATTGGTTGGGATTGTTATATGATGATCTCGGTATGATCCTAAGTATGGATTAGTTTGCCAATAAGTGACAACCATGGACTATAAGAGAGAATGGTGACTTCTGGGATTAAAAGGATAGGACTCGGCTGCGATTACGGGATGCCTAGCCATTGTGGTAAGTACCACTAGGGTTATGTCAGTTAGACCATAGGGAAACTGGATCGGCCAGTGGGGTTTCAGATGGGTTTACAAGGACTTGTTAGGGTTGCTGTTGCGATTAGGAAATTGAGTGTGCCACGGGAATAAGGCAAGAATAGAACCAGTATTAGAGACATCGTGAAGAATGACGCTAGTTGAACAGCTAGAATAAAAGTTTTGTCAAAGGAGTTACATGACTTAAAGGTGATCAAACAGAGCATCTTACCATAGGACATGTCGATGCCATGAGTTAAGGAGAAGGCCAAGCCTACGAATCTACATACTATATATGGAAAGTCAAATAAGCTAATTTTTAAGAATAGATATCCACTACCATGAATGAAGGATTTATTTGGACAAGTCATATCTAGCTCGATCCAGAATTTTTTGGACTACTTCCAGTTAAGAACGTAATATGAGTAATACATGTATTGATACTACTAAGGCTAAGGAAGCATGGATTACAGGTAAGGGTCTAGAAGAGATAAGTTCCGATTGCTCCAGATGATATTCAATGTCACATTATGGGAAGTGACAGGATTGCATATGATTCAATTAAGATAGAGATTGTAAGGAAATTCTTAAAGGAACTCCTCAAGGGATTAAAAACCTAGTGAGATTGATGAGACACCTCAACTTTTACCTGAAGCATCTTCAGGGATTGCTATACCCTTGATTAAAGTAATATAGAAATCTAAAGTTTGTCTAAACGGATAGTTGTGTGCCAGATTCTCAGAGATTGAAATAAGGGTTGACTCACACGCCATGGTATTAGGATATGCACCTGATGGACTGGTACAGGAGGATGGTGCAATGGACACTGTCCTTGCTTGGAAGATAGAATATTAGTGCGGTGCGTCAAGGAATAGGGTGCGCCCGTATATACACTGAAAGAGTGATTGTTTGTACCTCACAATGGATGAAGGGATAAGGACTTAGATGATCTACATGGGATGTCGAGTTGACAGTAATGACGGTTAGGCACGGTTAGGGTGGAGTAATGATTGGGATTGGTCTGGTACCTACAATTGATGTAACGCCCTGGATAACCAAGACCGTTACACTGTGTGTTTAAAATAGTGCAAGACTTGCTAATCAAGTCATTTAATCAAAGTGTGGATTCAGTGTCACCAACGGATTAGGAATAAAAGATTTTGGTCACAAACAGGCTATTTTCATTAAAAATGACAATTTAACACATGGAAACTCAAAACAGGGTTAGACATCTTAGTTACAACAAATTCCAAGAGTTACAAATAATTCATGCCACTCTAATGGCAAAATATACAATTTAGGTTTCCGTCCCTGTACAATTCCTCGACCGTGGCGGCCGAGCAGCTGACAATGTACACCTCGCCCCCAGAGCTCTCCAACTCATGGTTGACTCAGCCTACCCTTGCCTTTACCTGCACCACGTAGCACCCGTGAGCCGAGGCCCAGAAAGAAAGCATAATAACATAGCAAGTTCAACATCATTTATCAATTATCCTACAATGCACAACCAGGAATTCAGCATATCATAACATTTATCCAATAAGTGATAACACACAATAGATTAACAGTTCGTCATCCAGACAGCCAACAAATCATGTTCATAACACAATATTCACAATCATATTCAACAATTTATCACATCCATCAAATAATATTCAGGGTCAGCGCCCTTAGTCGCACCCTCTATTTAACACACTGTCTTCGGCTCACTTGGGCTGCCCCCAGTGTAATACTCACTGACTCCGGCCAGCTTAACCGAGCTCAGTGATAAATAAGCTGCCTCAGCTACCAGTGGCTGAGCCGCGCCCTATGCGCAAATATTGATTCCGACACCCTTAGGCCAGTTACCGCATGTCCCATGGCATAATAATACCATCTCATGACATGATATACAAATGTAGGGAGCTCTTAGTCCCATCGTGTCCACATGGTTAATCACATTCACATAACAATGCATACAAACATAGGGAACACTTAGTCCCAACCTAGCCACATAATCAGGTGCAGCTTTCTTACCTTTCGATTCTCTAGCTTTGATCACTTGACTCCTTGAGCACGATCCCTCTCGAGCCTTAGCGCTCACCTAAACACAATCATAGGTCAAAGTCATCACCAAACCTCAAGTCCAAAACCTAGCCTCGAGACCAATCCCGAGCCCCTGGGAAGTTCTAGTTCCACCAAACAAGGTGGTGGAACCAAACCCCAAACCCTTGGTCAAAAACCCTTGCAAATAACCCTAAAATCCCTTTCTGAAAACAGGGCAGCGCTACAGCGCTCTTAGGAGGGCGCTATAGCCCTACAAACAGAAGCAAAATCCCCTCAGCATACATGGCCTAGCGCTACAACGCCCAAAGGCTAGCGCTGTAGCGCTAGTCACAGGCAGGCCAACTCCAAATTTCTCTTCCTGCGATTTCCTCGAACCAAACTCAACCAAAACTTCTCCAAACCTTTGCCAACCTCAAAAACAACCTTACAAACATACTCCACTCATCCCAAGCACCCCAAAAACTCAAAACCCAATCACATGCATCTCTAATCCCAAAATTCACCATAGTTATCCCTAAGCTCAGAAACTCAGCAAAACCAGTCAAAACATCAGAGTTAGAGGCTTAGTATTCATACCTTTAATGGAGTTCGATTTTAAGACAGCCTCTACACTTCCCTAGCTTGCTCTTCCTCACCCTTTGGCCTGAATTCCCTAAGGTTCCCATCAAACTCAACTTATGCACCATAGTTCAAAAACCAATACCAGAAACTGAAGAAACTATAGAACCTTACCTCAAGTGTTAGGGTGTTCATGCTAATCCTCTGCCACTTCTCCAATCCTAGCTTAGGATTCTTGATGCTTAGCCTAACCCAGCTCTCCTCTGAGCTTTGCTCCAAGAAAACCCCAGAAAAGTGGTGGGAGAACCACAAACCGACCCAAGAGAAAACTCTCTGTTTTCCTCTCCTTTCTCTTCTCTTTCTTTTCCTTCTTCAGACCTCTGAAGTATTCTACCACTTCCACTAATACAAAACCTCAGTAATACCCATCTTTAAAAAGCCAAAGGACCTTAATGCCCTCCCTTTTATTTCTAACCTTTTAATCCACTTAAGGGCATTTTAGTCATTTCACCCCAATTTCCACTAACTCCTCGAGTGTCTCTAATATTCACCGCTTACTACCCAATACCTAATTAACTACCAATAATATCCCTCAATGTCAAAATAGTCCCCAATATACTTACTAAATCCTCATTTATACCTCCAGGCGCACCCCGAGCCGGGTATAAATCCCTGCCATGACTTTTTCGCTAATCTGCTCACTAGGATCGTCTCGAGTCACAGATCATAGATATATCCACATATTAATGTGGTCTCAACATTAGCTTACCAATATACACACAAATACACAATTACGCTCTTAATGAGCCAAATTACCATAATACCCTCATAGCAGAGTATATAGTCCCATGCATGCCTTTATCATCATATAATAATATGACCCACATAATCATGCATATAATCATATAATAACACAGTAAATCAATTATGGCCCTCCCGGCCTCCTAATCAAGGTCCTAAACCTTATTAGGAAATTTGGGTCATTACAACTATCCCCTCCTTACAGAAATTTCATCCTCGAAATTTTATCTGTACTGCCCGGAATATAGATTCCGCATAACTGATTCCAGTTACCCCGGTCATTCCTCGACCCTACCATTTCTGGAGCGTTACCTTACCCCAAGGTATAATCCTGTTCCTCAAAACCTTAGTCTTTCTATCTCATAACTGAATTGGTCACTCTACATGGAATAACTCCACCTTAACTGCAGATTTCTATCAATCAATACATAAGTTTCTCCAACCCATGTCCTCGACATGGAGTACAGAATACACCGCGTATCGCTAAAAGTGCCCAAAACTGTGATCAACTTAAAAACAATCTCACTGATCCTTTCCCGGAGCTAATCAGTCTTAATACTCTCGGATCCAGCTAGCTCTTCATCCCTTCATCTCTGGTGACACCCAATGGAAGATATCATCTTCTACTAGAAACTCCATACTCCTGTTTCCAAATTCAGTAAAGCTTTCCCATTTACTTTGAAAAGTGAGCTTCCATGCTCTAACCTATTAATAACCCCAATGATCCCCTGAACTACCTCAGGATCCAAATGCAACATCTCACTTATCTCATTCCAACGAATGGATGATATACAATCCTTATTATTCTCCATCTTAACAAGTGTTCTTCCAATAACTGGGTAACTCTCTTTCTCTCTGATTTTCCATCAGTCTGAAAATAATAAAATTCATCAGATACTGATTATCTACTCATCGCCTTCCTTAATCCTCCCAAGACCTGAGGGTAAAATAAAGTCCTCTTTCAATAAAATTAATCCCTGAATTTCATGAAGGCTTATTATCCAACTCGCTTAGAGTTCTGAATACTGATCAGCTGTAAAGATTATCCTTACTGATAAAAGCAAGTTCTCCCCAGATGCTGGTTCATAATGACCTAACCGTCCTGGCAGCCTCGTTGCGATACTTATCACAATATTTCTTTATTCCCACTATAACATACTCAAAGGCTGCGATGCTTATCACGATCTGCTATCAGGTTAAGAATTTTGTTTCTCACTCATTATATTCCTCTCCACCTAGGCCTCCAATACAAAACCTTCAAATTATGGTACCTTTTTCCTGATGTCTGGATAAAAAGACCAAGAGAGTAGTATGGGGTTCATCCAGAATTTCCATGTAATTTCAGTGCCCATCAGAGTCCAAATTTGATCCTTATATCACGATAAACTTATACATAACACTGTAAAATCCTCAGCTAACTCAATTAAGATTTGCCTTTAATTCCTTTCATCAGGGATTTCCTTAATTGTCTTTCCTGATCCTTCATGGTATAATAATTCCAAGTATCAACTGGCTATCAAGCCCACTAGAAACTCCACTCTAGTTCCTTTAACTAACATCTTCCATAGATCATCACTTTCCTCCTGCCTTAAAATGTACGAAAGGAGACCGTACATGCCCACTGGACACCAAAGTCAACAGTGTTAGATTAAGACCCTTAGTGTAACGCCCTAACTCCAGGGACCGTTACGGTGTGCATTTTAAACAGTGCTAAACTCGCTAATCGAGTCATTTTTCCATAATCGTGTAACTAAGTATGATTAGCGATTTAGGGTTAAACAATTTGGTTAAGATATAACGTTTCACTAAAATGTTTACTGTATACATTGGGATCCTAAAAATATTATTTAAAGGTTAATTACAAGAAAATATTTAGAACCAGCCGACCTAAGCGGCAAAATAGGGTTTAACCCTAGTTCCTCTTTAAACCCTCGGACGTGGCGGTCGAGTAGCCGCATATGTACACATCATCCCCTAAGCTCTCCAACACAAGGATGGTCCAACTTTCTTTTGCCTTTACCTGCACCACATAGCGCTCTTGAGCCGAAGCCCAGCAAGAAAACTCAATATGCTCATGAACAGTAATGACATGTTACTAAGTCATAATGTGCATGCCTAGCATTAATAGCCCTATTCATGCATGCAAGTAAATCCAAACAATGATGGTTGTAGGCCATGCCCTCCTGTTTGAATGACTATCAAGTCAATCCTAAACAGATGAGTGATTAACACTGGAGGTTTCGATAACCATGCTGGGGCTTATAGCCCTAATCAGATGAGAGATTTAACACTTGAGGTTCTGTTAACAATGATGGGGCGTGTAGCCCTAATCAGATGAGTGACTGAGGAGTAAGTCACAAACATGGGTTCCGCACCCTCAGATGAGTGACTGAGGAGTAAGTCACTAACTTAAACCAAATGAGTTACCATGAAGTCACTAATGTGGGTTCTGCACCCTTAACCATGCGACGATGCAGTCACCTGGGCCTTCTGGCCCTAGCTCTGAGTGACTAGCCAGCTCTGAGTGACTAGCCATGAGACTAGAGAAGCACTTTTAGTTTTCATCGAACTTGAGGTCGGTCCGACATTAATGCTCATGATGATTCATTCAATGCTGATATCAATTGGATCTAATCTTTTCGGCTCTGCGTTCATGACGCTTATGTCGCTCCTGACTCATAGGTCAATAACATACGACCAGTGCTCAGTATTGCTGTCGAACTTGACTAGTAAGTCATAGCTTCACAGTCAGTACCGACACCATTGCCGATTTCTGACTCATGGTCAATGCCAAGCACAAGTATGCAATGCAATCAGACATATATCATATGTCAAATATCCAAATGTAGGGCATTCAGCATGCTTACTTAACAATTGTTAGCATAATTATGGTCAAGCACAAACACAGAGACTCAAGCTCTGATCAATCTTATATTCAACATTCTTGGCATGCCCTAATCACATGTTTGTCGTGCATCACATGCATCACATACTGGGTGCAATTTTCTTACCTCTGGTTCGAGCGAGAAATAACAATTGAACAACCCTTGAGAACGATCGATCCTTTTGATTCCTTAGCGGTCACCTAGTCATAAGAAAATATAGCCTCCATTAATGAAAATAAACAATGAAAGGTTCTTGACCTAATACTCACTCCTGGGACCCCGAATTGTACCCAAACGGTGAATAGATTCGATCCCGAGCCTTAGGAATTGAAACCTCAAGCCAAAAACCCTCAAAACCTTGCCCCAACACCCTAGGTGGAACACTGGAGGTTCTGATAACCATGCTGGGGCTTATAGCCCTAATTAGATGAGTGATTTAACACTTGAGGTTCTGTTAACCACAATGGGGCGTGTAGCCCTAATCAGATGAGTGACTGAGGAGTAAGTCACAAACATGGGTTCCGCACCCTCAGATGAGTAACTGAGGAGTAAGTCACTAACTTAAACCAAATGAGTGACCATAAAGTCACTAATGTAGGTTCTGCACCCTTAACCATGTGACGATGCAGTCACCTGGGCCTTCTGGCCCTGACTTTGAGTGACTAGCCAGCTCTGACTAACTAGCCATGATACTAGAGAAGCACTTTTAGTTTTTATCGAACTTGAGGTCGGTCTGACATTAATGCTCATGATGAGTCATTCAATGCTGATATCAATTAGATCTAGTCTTTTCGGCTCTACATTCATGACGCTTATGCCGCTCCTGACTCATAGGTCAATAACATACGACTAGTGCTCAGTACTGCTGTCGAACTTGACTAGTAAGTCACAGCTTCACAGTCAGTACCGACACCATTGCCGATTTCTGACTCATGGTCAATGCCATGCACAAGTAAGCAATGCAATCATGCATATATCATATGTCAAATATCCAAATGTAGGTGTTATCCCCAAAAATTAGAGATCAATGACGTGGCAATAAAAGTGACCCGGTAGACTGGTGAAGAGTGGGGATTGCTTGAAAGATGTCATAACCAAGCTAAGTGCATCCTAGGAGATCCCAAGGGTGTGGTCCGAGGAGACCCTAAGGGGGTGGTCCTAGGAGAGCTAAGGAGAGTGCATCCTAGGAGATCCCAAGGGGTTGGTCCTAGGAGAGCTAAGGAGAGTGCATCCTTGGAGAACTAAGGAGAGTGCATCCTAGGAGATCCCAAGGATGTGTTCTGAGGAGAGCACAAGGGACTTTGGTCCGAGGAGAACCAAGAGAGTGGTCCTAGGAGACCCCAAGAGAGTGGTCCTAGGAGACCCCAAGGATGTGGTCCGAGGAGAGCCCAAGAATTTGGTCTTTATACATATGTCCAACAAGTGCATGGTTGCCCAAATAAAAGAGTGCCATGTTAGAGGAGAGATATGGCATGCTAGAGGAGAGTTCCATGTTAGAGGAGAGGAGTGCATGTCCTACCACCATGCACTTGTCCGACCAGCACTTGCATGGCTGGTCAGTAGGAGGTGGGTCAACTAGCTAGAGGAGGACTAAGTCAAGATTCCCAGAAACAACTTCAACAAGATATGCAGGAATCTCTCATTCTTCCCACAAATGGGGGGTTTGTTACATTTTGAATGTTTTTTGTAATTTAAATGTAATAAATATAATAAAATATCCCGATTCTAGGGGATATCAGATGTATGACCCTAAGCCTATAAATAGAGGGCTTATGGGATTAGAGAGGGGCTTCTTCTGCTTCTTCTTTCTAGAGAGAGAAAATTTGGGTCTGAGTATTCTAGAGAGAGAAAGTGTTGGTATTTGAAAGGATTCTTGTATTTTTGCAATCTGTACTGAAGAAACTTAGTTGGCTCAGTCCATCTGATCTTGAGTACAGATCTATAATCACAACTCTAAGTGGATTAGGCTATTACCGACTGATCGGGGCTGAATCACTATAAAAATCTTGTGTGTTATTTACTTTTCTTGTTTGAACTGTCTGTGTTATTTAAATTCTCTTGAAGGTTTGTCGTATTTGACGTTCTCACGTCGTTGGCTAAAAACACAGTCAACAGTAGGGCATTCAACATGCTTACTTAACAATTGTTAGCATAATTATGGTCAAGCACAAACACAAAGACTCAAGCTCTCATCAATCTCATATTCAACATTCATGGCATGCCCTAATCACATGTTTCTCGTGCATCACATGCATCACATACTGGGTGCAGTTTTCTTACCTCTGGTTTGAGCGATAAATAACAATTGAACAACCCTTCAGAACGATCGATCCTTTTGATTCCTTAGCAGTCACCTAGTCATAACTAAATATAGCCTCCATTAAAGAAAATAAACAATGAAAGGTTCTTCACCTAAAACTCACTCCTGGGACCCAGAATTGTACCCAAACGGTGAGTAGATTAGATCCCGAGCCTTAGGAATTGAAACATCGAGCCAAAACCCCTTAAAACCTTGCCCCAACACCCTTGGCAGAGCAAAAAGCCCCTGGCTAGCGCTGTAGCACCCACTGATGGGCGCTGTAGCGCTACAACCAGGGTTTTCAACCCTGGTTTTTTCCTCCTTCGAGTCCTACATTTTCAACCTGAAAAATCAGCTTCCAAACTTCTTTCAAACCCCCAAATGAACCCAAATACCATGTATACATGACCTAGGCATCATAACCCAAGTAACCCTAGCCAAAACTCCCATCCATTCCCATTATCCAACTAAAAAATCCAGCTGGAACTCAAATAGAAAAATAGAGCAAGAACAAGAGTTTTAATGGTTAAAATCTCACCTCAATCACAAAATCACACCCTCTTCAATGGTGGAACACAACCCAAAACCCTCAAGGCTTGGTTCCCTAGCTTGGTTCCTCAAAAGAAGCTTCAAAATTCAAGAAGAAAGGAAAAAGAAAAGATGAACGGGAGAAGAAGATGAAGATGCTCTGTTTTGTTGTAGTTTAATGGTTTATATCTATCCTTAATGTCAAAAGACCAAAATGCCCTCATGCCTAATTAAAACCCTTAACAGCCACCAAGGGTAAAATCATCATTTCCCGCCTATCTCATTAATCATAATTAACACCCTCCAATTCCCATTATTCCCAATATTCTCAAATACTAATAAATCATATCCCATTACCCTTTAATTCTTGGTAATGTTCTAATCCTCAAATTACCCCGAGACTCACCCTGTTATGACCAGACCGATAACTTGCATTCAAAGATCGTCTCATGCTGAATAGTTTGAACAAATCCACATCTAATGTAGTATTATTCATAATTCACCAACATGCATGTAAGTACACAATTACGCCCTCAATGGGCCAAATTACCAAAATGACCTCATAATTAAAAATGGACCCATATGCATGCATTTATCATCATATTATAATATAATTCACATAAACATGCATATAATTATTTAATGGCATAATAAATCAATTATGGACCTCCCAGCCTCCTAATCAAGGTCCTAAACCTTATTAGGGATTTTGGGGCATTACACTTAGGTTCCTAGGTTCGGGGAAAAGGGCCATAGAGGATGATGAGTATAAAGTAGGAATTTAGAATTAATGGTTACCTTTATACAATTGATAACCTGAAGGAATAACTCAGACTTTGAGTATTTTACTTCTAATATGTGAGTTTTCGGACCTTGAGGTAAATATGGTCCCTGGAATGGATTGTCACAATGGTGAATACTGATAGACGGCTAGAGTGGCTCTGAGTAAATATTATGAGCTAGAGAACGAGAAATACTTATTCTGGGGAAAAAATGAAACTAGGAACATGAAGTTTCCTGGTTCAGAGTGTGTTTGAAGGACCAGTGAAATTATTAAGGATTGTTAGGGCAGAGTGTCTACTTTATTGAAGGATATAAAAGTTCGCAAATTTGAGTATGGGAACGTAGGGTCCCAGGATTTGAGACTTTGTGCTTCTCTGAATATTGTGGACTAAGAAGGGTAAAGGAGTTTGGGAAAAGAAGAAGGAATTTTGACCCCAAATTTGGATAGATCTGAAAGATCCTTATAAGGACTAGGTCAGGGGCCTACAATTTAGCCTTACCCCATCATGGGTAGAGGCTCATGAAGTGTTACTAGTGCCAATGTTAACGGAAGAAGTGTTGAGTACTACCCCTGATCGGGCAAAGAGACCCTGGAATTTTAGGGGAATTTATTGTGCAAGGAAAAGCTAGTGGAACTCTGAACACAAGAGATAAAGTCATACAGATTAAGACTAGCCTTCTTGTGAAGGTGTTGCAAGTAGTGGCAAGGTAAGGGACCTGACTCTGGGGTTATAGTAAGGTTTGCGGAATCGGTATCCTGAGATGTTTGAATAAATTTCGAGGATGAAATTTTAATAAGGAGGGGATAGTTGTAATGTCCCAAATTTGCTAATAAGGCTTAGTGCCTTGATTAGAATGATGGGAGGGCAATAATTGATTTAATTATGATTTTACATGGATTAAATGATTATTTGATTAGAGACACGTGTTTAGGTGAATTAAATATGCATGTGGGTCTTGTTGTACCTTAAATTTAGCACGATTTCAATTACTCAGCTTGGGTACAGATGACAAGTAAATACGTGGAAAAATAACCAAGTAGAATATCTAGTTAATAACCATGTGCGCAACTCGAGATTCAATCCAGTTCATACACGATATACAAGTCACTATCTGATCAACACTTAAGGTAATAATCAAGTTCGAGACTAATAATGGTCAGACCCAACTTTAGGCGTTCTGAACCTACTCCGATCTTGGAGTCAGATAGTTGTCAAGCACGAGCTCAGGTGAGATATTCAGCTCGTGAGGACCTAGATATAACACATACTGAAGGATCCCAGGAGATTCTGGAATTTTTTGTGCGCTCATTAAGGATCAGGAGGTATCATATCTATCATTTATTATCCGAGATAGCAAGAACATATTTATTTTGTTATCAAATCATATCCCAATGTAAATGGAAATAATCTGTATTTATTATATGCCATATATAATTACGCAGTTACCCAAACCTGTCCATGCAATTTCCCTATAAATACTAGGAATGTTGGACAGGGAGGGGGATGGTTTTTTGTATTACTGAAACTCTGTAGAAATAGAGAGAAAAACAGTAATAATATTGACTCGTGGACTAGGTGTATTTTGACCACTAAACCACATAAAAGTTCTATGTTTTTTAGTGAATGCTTATTATTTTATTGCGGTTTATAATCTAGCACTAATCTACACATTTTATTTCATAATATACTGTTGGTAAAAAATCGCTTGAACAATTTGGTGCTTTCATTGAGAGTAAATTAGTGCTTCAAAAGTTCCAGTCAACTTTCATCATGGTGGTCACTCGCTCAATGCATGATAATGAGATAGAACAACCTAGTGGGCAGGAGCCCATCATACCATTGGTCCCAATGAAAGGGGCCTGGATGTTGAGCAGCGTCCGGGAAAATAGCCGGCGGGTTAGGACAATACTAGGAGTTAGGCGTCGCTACCGCCAAATCCTAATCCAGGGTACCTAACTGCCGTTGAGATGGAAAACATCTAGTTGAGGAGCCATCTCTCTAGGGAAAACAGGCAGATTGAGGAGGTCTTGGCTCGATTACCCCCTCTTGCAACTGACGTTAATGTCGGAAAGAGGAAAAGTGGGTCTCATAAGTCCCACAGGAATAACCGGCCTAATCCGAGTCGATCTGTCAGAACTGCCACTCTGAGTTTTGTGCCTTCAGGGAAAAATCACTAGAATACTCAACCCACTGAACATCACAGGCATCATCAGCATGTCAGTCGGTCATTTAGGACTTCGACCCCAAGCTCGGTGCCTTCTTCACAGATTCCCACAAATGCCCATAACAATCCGTGAGGAGGGCTGAGACAAGCACACGAAGGCACAACGCTCCAGCAAATCCTTCTATTCCACGATCTGAGCACCAGGGACAGAGAACTAGGGACATTGGAGAAGAACCAAGGCGAGCTAATTTAGTATGTCTTGATGGAACGAGGATAGCCTCGCCAATAAGGCATCCTCCATTACCTATAAGACATCCAACACCACCTCGTCCTCAACGAAATAATTAACTCGTGGGGACAGTAGGAGAAATCCTCCCCCGTCCGCAAATACATCCATCCCACAAACCCATGTTGAGAATCCAGGTCCTCAATCTCAATCGTGAGTTGTAAGTTTTGCAAATGGAAGTAATTGTACAGAGAGCCATCATGGAGGCAGGTCCGAGAACAACCTGAGAAATCATTTGAGTTCAGCACAAAGTCCTCAATATGATCCACAGCCCAACCTCCGCGATCATCTAAACTCACAGAGAAGGTGTCTACCTCAGGATGAGGATATTAGCTATACTCGACATGAGGGAGGTCCGTCCATAGTACGCGACAACAGGAATGTCCCACATAACCAAGCTTGAGCTTGGAGGGACAATAACCCGTCAAATGCGTATAATAGGATGGGAGTTGTTAAATAACCCCCAGCTAACCTAGGGACTAGGGACCAAACCCTTGAGAGACTGGCTCTAATGGAAGAGCAAATGAAAAGACTCTTGTCTAGGAAGAAAAAGGACAATTGTGACTCAGATGAGGAGCTCGAACCTATTGCTCCAAACATTGCAGCGGGAACATATCCTATAGGTTTCAAGATGCCACACATGTCAAAGTTTGATGGAGATGGAGATTTGTCTGATCACCTCGGAATGTTTAACACCATGATGATGGCCCACAATGTCGGGCTCGATCTAAGGTGTATCTTGTTCCTGCAACTCTGGTCAGGCCTGCCAGACAGTGGTTTAAACAATACAGGAGGCATTCCATAAGCTCGCAGAAGAAATTTTCCTCTGATTTCAAAAAAGCATTCTGAGCTTCACAAGCAGCTCGGGTTAAGGCCAATTCATTGGCCAACGTAAAACAACAACCTAGCGAGACACTGAAGGCATATTTGAGCAGATTTGCCAATGTTGATGCACGAGCTAAGGATGCTGATGACAGCTCCAAGCTCATGGCAATGAGAATGGGAATCCTCATCGGGGGCGACCTGTGGCAAGAACTCCAAAGAAAAGGAGTTAAAAGTGTAGAAGAATTCTTGGCTCGAGCTCAGCAATGGATAAACTTGGAGGAGGCATGAGCTTCTGTCGCAGGAACCAGCCAGACCCATGTCCAACTCGTTGGAGCAGTAACGGATGTTGCAGCTATGACTCAAGCCGTTACCCAGAATAACCAAGGGGGGAACAACAAAAGGAAGGGGAACAGTGAGGGCGACCAGAGCGGGACAAAGAAAAACAAATCCATGGAGAAGTTCAAGCCTATCTACGCTATATATACCGACCTAATAGATACCCAAGAGCGTATCTTTTTGGCTAATTCTAATCGCCTCCCATGGAAGAAGCTAGATGCTTTAAGAAACCTGATGCGTGTCGTATACCACAACAAATTTAACAATGATTTTTCTTTCAATACTTCCAATTATTTTAGTATAATAGCAAGCACAGGTCGAACCCACGAGGACTATTGTTCATTTTATTATTCATTAATTAACACTAAAACTTAAAAGGGGGATTTTGATTTTTAACTCAAAATTAAATAACATAAACTAGAAAGCAAATAAAGATTGATATTACAATATTATGAAACAGTTAAAGGTTAATCTCCACCCTCAACAATCATTTCTAATCACTAATAATAAATATTATTCCAATTTCTCAATTAAACTATTAACCCCACAGATAACGCTCAAGCAATCAATTATCTCAGTGTCCCTTTATAAGTAATCAAGGCGAAGCGCTCAATAATTAACCCTTTTAACTAAGCAATAAATCTATGAAGCATACAATATATTTAACTTAGATGAATCATTAAGTCCTAAAACAAGTTAATCTAGGCAATAAATTAATGAAGCATATAATTCATTTAACCTAGGTTCTATTTTTCATGACAATCAACAATTCTTTTGACATCACTATCAATTGCAATTTATCACTTACACTTAGAATCCTAAACCATTAGGTGAGTATTAATTCTAAGATGACAATTGAATAATGTAAAACCTTAATTAGTTGGCCACCTAATAAGAAATTACAAAATTCATAACATTCAATTAGAAAAATAGAAACAATTTATAATTGAGAGAAATTATAGAATAATATTCATTATCAACAATCAAGAATTCATGTCTTGGGTTTTGAATTAACTCTTAACCTAAAAATAACCTACTCCATAATAGTAATCATAATCACAAACATAATTATAATTAAATTAAAGAGATTAAGGGAAGAAAAGAAATTAGTTTGATGAACAATAGTGTTGTAGTCTTCTCTCCAGCCCTTTCTGAGTCTTTTTCTCTCCTAATCCGTAATTAAAAACCTAATCTAAAATTAACCATAATAATCTTTTTTAGTCTCAATTAAATTCTAATTAAAAAGTAATTAAAAATCTGAAAAAGACGTCGCAAGTCGTGGTCTGGAAAAATTGCGTCGTGGCCTAAAACATAATATGTGCAGAAATTCATCACGCAGGTAGCGCCCTAAAAAAACTGGGCAGCGGCCTGAAAAAACTGAGGAGCGGTCTGTCTGGAATAGAAAAAATTGAAACGTCAATTCCAATTAAAGTGCCGCGGGCTGAATTTTATGAGCCGCGACCTATCTTCAATTTCTTCAATTCTTGACCTTAGATAGCTTGTACGTTGCCACCACTTCAACATTTCAATCCCAAAAGCCTGGAATACTCCTAAAACTTTAGTTTAACTACACTTGCCATCAAAATGTCAAATTTATCATCATAAAATGCATTGTAGAAAATATGTTGTAGAATCACGAAACTAAGTTAAAACTATTAAAAATGCTATCATAACACCATCCAAGCATAGAAAAACTTAACAAATGTTAAAACAAAAATGACCTTATCAAATTCCCCCACACTTGAATATTGCTAGTCCCTTAGCATAAAACTAAAATAACAAAACTAAAAATTAAAATAATACAAACTAATCTAAACTCACTAAACAAAGGTCTTGTCAAAAGCTTGAATGTCTCTGAGAATTACACTAATAAGTAATGCCAAAACAAATCAGATTTTCGTACTCTTTAGAATTTCAACTCCATATGTAATTCACCATTTTCTTTTCAAAAATAATTTACTAAGCACTTAATCACAACACCAACTCAAATGCATCAAATTTAATCCATACTTGCCAAATCATTTTCTTTTAAATCAGTCCCTATATACCAAAATGTTTTTCAATGAAAAGCATCCATTCCATAGACATTAACTAAACATTCTCCACTAATATAAACACACAATGATAAAAAATCAAAAGGTCTTTATAGGCTTGTAATGTAAGGCTAAGGTTAAGGATAGTTGAGAAGGATACATTTACGCTCAAATCACACCATAGCATACATCAATTCCAATCTTTTAACTTGCCCCAAATTTTCCCTTACAATTCAAGAAATACCTATTTTTTCTTACTCTTCTTTCCATAATGATCTCACTATTTCCCCCACACTTATACTTTTGCAAATTTTGCATATATGCATTTTTTTTTCTTTTGTTTTTTTTTTCTTCCTTTTTCTTCCAAAATTATTTCAAGGATAGAAATAGAGATCATACACAAATTACAACGAAACAAATAACCCATAAGTATTCCCCCCCCCCCCCTTTTTTATTTCAAATCATCCCACAAAATAAAAAATTATATATATAACCATGGTGAAATGGGGTTACAAAAAAGAAATATTTTTTTAATGAGGTATAGGGTCAAAAATTTTGGTTCATAGAAGAAAAGTACCAGTCATCATGGCTCAAACATGGGAAACTAGGGATTATCATATAATAAGTTGGCTTAAACAGCTTAAACAATCCAAAGAACTGCCTTAATCATTTTCCTGATCATGTGTACTGATGATTTCGCCTCAAACAATTGATCAATGATTTCTAGAGTGGTTGGGACTTCAAATTTTTTTTTTCAACAAGCATAAATCTTTTCCAATACATTTAAGTGGTGAATTCAATCGTGCATAGAGTGAAAAACAACACAAATCAAAATAGCAATTCACATAGGAGTCAAGCACACAAATCATACAAAATTCATCATTGTCTAACATCACTTTAAGTACAATTCAAAGTTTCATCATCGACCAATGCTTTCAACAAGACCAACACAACTGAACTAAAATTAAAGACATATACTAACCGACACTAAATAAAACGAAAATAACAGAAAGTTAACAAAGACATAATAAAACAGAAAATAACCAACGTAGAATAGTTTTTTTTTTGTTTCCTTCCTTCCCCCACACTTAAGCAGTACATTGTCCTCAATGGACTTAGGAAAATAGAAAATAAAGTGAAAAGAGAAGAAAAGAAAAACTCCCTCAAAACAAGTTATTCCTCATGAATATCCATATCTGCAGCGCCAGCAGCATCTTCATCATCATGGGTTTGATATGGCACAATGGGCATGGGAACCGGTGGTGGGTAAGCCTGCAACCAAGTAGGAGGAGGTGGATATCCAGACATATCAACATTCAAGCGAGCCTGATCCATCCTATAACAGTTATCATGATAGCTCGCATATTCCACAAACATCTGGTTGTGAGCTAAGATATGTTGAGTATTGGCTTGAATATCAAGTCATCCATGATAAACCTCTTGCTGCAAAGCTTGCAAACGTTGTTGAGTGGTTCTTCTACTATCATCAAGAGGGGGAACATGCGTCGGAATAGAAGATTGGGCTTGATCATTAGCTTATGCAGCAATTTTTCCCTTCAATAGATCAAGAATATTGTGATCAATAATGCACAATGCATGCACTTTGTCTCCATATTCATCCCAAGGAACACCCACCTTCTTGGATAACGCAGTGATCAATGAGGGAACATAAAATCCATTTGTTACTTGGTTCATACTTCGGGTATGGAGCCATGAATAATTTTCCCCACATTAATTGTTTTGTCAGTGAGAATAGCATAAAGGAGAATTGCCTCATGAATATCAATGTGACCAAGTTCGGCTATCGGCATTAATTTTGCCCCCATGAACCGCTGCCAAGCTTTTGTATTGCTATCCAGATAAGCGGCTTTGATGTAGCAAGGACCGCCATTACTATATAAGGTCCAACCCAACATTGCAATCTCATCAATAATATCTTGATGATTAAAATGTTCTTTAACAAAACCATATTCATCACGTTCAAAGTGGGGTAGCTCGTAATAGCTATTAAAATCAGATGCTTTGAATAACACTTTCACACCTCTCACTGTCACCTTGTAATTTTCATGAGCCACAACATTGGCATAAAATTCACAAACAATAGGGCCAATGCCAGGTTCGGGATGAGCACACAATTTTTCCCAACCCCGAGACTCAATTTTATGCATGAGGAAAGGTTGATCATGATGCATGTGGAGATCAAATCCTCGTTCAGGGACCCACGCCTTGTCATGAGCAATGGCATTCATACAACTCTCATAAGCTTCGGTGGACACAAACCTTTGGGGATCATAGGGAATTGGCGTCGATGAAGAAGCTTGGTTTCTATTTGTCTTTGGAGCCATGACTGTCCAAAAATTAGAAAAATGAAGAACAAAAACCCAAAAACACCATTGTTAGTCACCAAAATATTAAGAGAAAAACACCACAATGGCGAACATTGAAACATACCAAAGTTTAAATGCCCCCAAGTCCGGGGTCAAAGTGACACAATGCATCAACTCAACTTATACATAACCAATTCTAACTTACACCAAGAACACTCATACACCAACCATATACTTTATTCCTCACAAGCTTTTTATTAAACACGTAGAGTGCAGAAAAATACCAACTCCCACAACTTATACACCATAAAGGAAAACTTCCCAAAAATCATAATGTGCATGAATTAATAAACATATTAATGCAAGAGACATTATTTACCAACATAAACAACCACACAAATGCTTCCAACATCCACCACATTTCAATTGTTCAATTGACAAAAAAAATACTCTTCACAATTGAAAAATTGAACAAAGAAAAACTTACTTGATGAGAGTATTGAATGGGAATGCAAACCTCGTTTGAATGTATGTGTGAAATGCATAAGAAAATGCAGCAAACAAAATGGGATGTAGGAATTTTCGGATAAGTATGGGGAAATAGGGAATATGGGGTGGAGATGTGGGGTGATTTTCGGATTAGAAGGAATTAGAATGATGGTGATGGAAAAAGAATGAAGAAAGCAAGGGAAAATGGAAAAAATTGGTGTAGGGATTCGGTGATGAGAACAATGTGGAAGAAAAGAAAAGGGAATAATAGTTTTTTGTTAAAGAAAAATGAAGAATGAAATTGAATGTGTTCTCAAATTTTTCAAAAATAAAACGTTTGTGGGCCGCGACCTGCAAAATTCGGGCCGCGGCCCGCGAACATGCCCGAAGCTTGCCCCCTTTTTTTGTTTGAAAAAGCTTTCGTGGGTCGCGTCATAGGAAAAGTGTGTCGCGGCCCGTACTGTACCTGAAGCTTTATTCTGGAAAAGGGCTGCGGTCTAGGAAAAATGTGCCGCAGCCTGCGAAGACGTTTTGTCTGAAATACCGTTTGTAGGTCGCGACTTGTAAAATGCGTGTCGCGGCCTAAAAACTCTCCTGAAGCTTTCTTTCTCTTATTTTTCGTAATAGGGTCACGGCCTAAGAAAGGTGTGCCGTGGCCTGAGTCCGTTTCTTTTTTCAAACTTTTTCATTTTTTTCATTTCATATTTTTCACAATTTTCACAGTTCTAATTACATAAATTAAACTAAAATTACCTCAACAAAAAAAAAAGAAAACATAATGTTCAATTTAAATAAATAAAATTAAAAAAATAATAATGAAAATAAACTAATTTACAAAATAGCTAAGTTTATCTTCGCTAGCATGACTTAATGCTTCATTCATCAACATATACCAGGTCAATGAGGTGAATCACAGCAGCTTGTTCTTTCTCCATTGATTCGTAATATGGCTTTAATCTCTAACCATTCACCTTGAATGACTTTCTGGTACTTGGACTTACAACTTCGACCGCTCCATGAGGAAAAACCTTGGTGACATTGAACGGTCCTAACCAGAGAGACTTCAACTTCCCATGAAAAAGTTTAAGGCGAGAGTGATACATGAGAACTTTCTAACCTTCCACAAAACTCTTTCGAAGAATATGTTTGTCATGAAAAGCTTTGGTTTTCTCCTTGTAGATTCTCGAGCTCTCATATGCTTCATTGTGTATTTCTTATAACTCATGCAATTAAAGCATTCGTTGTTGCCCTACATCAACCATGTCCATGTTACACTTCTTTACAGCCCACCAAGCCTTATGCTCTAGCTCTACCGGTAGATGGCAAGGCTTCCCATACACCAACCGATACGGTGACATACCGATAGGTGTTTTATATGTCGTACGATAAGCCCACAAGGCATCATCAAGCCTTGTACTCCAATCTTTTTGGTTTGGATTTACGGTCTTCTCAAGAATCAATTTGATTTCACGATTAGACACCTCTGCTTGCCCGTTGGCTTATGGATGAAGCAACTGTCACCTTGTGAGTTACACTATAGCGTCGAATCAATGCTTCTATACTATTGTTACAATAATGTGTGCCTCGATCACTAACTGTGGCCTTGGGTGTACCAAAACGCACAAAAATGTTGGAGCAAATGAAATCCACCACAGTTTTTTAATTATCCGTTCTAGTTGCAATTGCTTCCACCCATTTAGACACGTAGTCCACTGCCAAAAGAATATAATCATAGCCGAAAGAGGATGGGAACGGTCCCATGAAATCCATACCCCAAACATAAAAAATCTCAAGAATTAAAATAGGAGTTTGAGGCATTTGATCCTTCGCCGTTATGTTACCAACTCGTTGACAATGATAAAATGCCCTATAATAAGCATAAGAATCTTTGAAAATTGTGGGCCAATAGAAACTGCTGTCGAATATCTTACGAGCTGTCCTCTTAGGTCCAAAGTGTCCACCACAAGCATAAGCATGAAAAAAAGCAAGGATGGAACAGAATTCAGATTCAGGTACACACCTTTGAATGATTTGATCTGTACAATGCTTCCAAAGATAAGGTTCATCCTATATGTAGTGGCGAGCATCATGCTTGATCTTGTTTCGTTGTGCTTGTGTGAGATCACTTGGTAACTCCTTTAAAGCAAGGTAGTTTACATTGTCGACATACCAAGGAATAACTTCTTGCACGGTGAGGAGTTGCTCATCCGGAAAATTTTCTTCTATGGGCAAATTATCTTCATCCCGAATAAGACGACTCAAGTGGTCTGCCACCAAATTCTCAGAACCCTTTTTATCTTTTATTTCCAAATCAAACTCTTGAAGAAGTAGAATCCACCGAATCAGCCGAGGCTTGGCTTCTTTCTTTGACAATAGATAGCGAAGAGCAACATGATCGGTATAAACAATCACTTTAGTTCCAATCAAGTATGACCGAAACTTTTCCAAGGCAAAAATGACCGCCAGGAGCTCTTTTTCAATGGTGGAATAATTAAGTTGAGCATCATTAAGAGTGCAAGAAGCATAGTATATAACATGAGGAAGCTTGTCAACTCGCTGCCCAAGAACAGCTCCCACGACATAGTCACTTGCATCACACATGAGTTCAAAAGGTAGCTCCCAATTTGGTGGCTGAATTATAGGAGCTGTAGTCATAGACTCTTTTAATAAGTTGAAAGCCACTAAACACTTTTCATTAAACTCGAATTTTACATCTTTTTGAAGAAGGTTGCATAGTGGTGTGGAAATTTTAGAGAAATCCTTGATAAATATCCTATAAAACCCGGCATGCCCAAGGAATGATCTAATTTCTTTCACACTATTCGGAGATGGTAGAGACCAAATTAAATCAATCTTCGCCTTATCAACCTTTATTCCCTTGACTGAAATCACATAACCCAAAACTATACCTTGGTTTACCATAAAATGGCATTTTTCCCAATTAAGCACAAGGTTAGTTTCAATACACTGCTGGAGTACCAAAGTGAGATTATGAAGGCATCAATCAAATGAGTCACCATATACACTAAAATCATCCATAAAAACCTCAATGATGTTTTCAATATATTCTGAAAAAAATGCTCATCATACATCGCTGAAAAGTGGCAGGAACATTACATAACCCAAACGGCATATGTCGGAAAGCGAATGTACCAAAAGGGCATGTGAAGGTTGTCTTCTCTTGATCTTCAGGAGCTATAACAATCTGATTATATCCTGAATAACCGTCAAGAAAACAACAATAAGGATGACCTGCTAACCTCTCAAGCATCTGATCAATAAAAGGTAATGGAAAGTAATCTTTATGAGTTGTTGCATTCAACTTTCGGTAGTCTATACAAACTCGCCACCCGGTTTGCATTCTTTTTGGCACCAGCTCATTTTTATCATTCTTTTCCACTTTGATTCCAGACTTCTTTAGCACTACCTGAACTGGACTCACCCATTGATTGTCTGAAATTGGGTAAATAATGCCCACACTAAGGAGCTTCAGTATCTCCTTTTTTACAACCTCCATCATAGGTGGATTTAATCTCTATTGTGCCTCACGTGTTGGTTTAGACCCTTCTTTAAGTAAAATTTGGTTCATGCACATAGAAGGGCTAATCCCCTTAATATCAGCAATAGACAAACCAATGGTTGTTTTATATTCTTGAAGTACTCTCATTAATTTTTCTTCTTCAACTTGGTTAAGTTTTCTTGCAATTATAACTGGAAGTGTCTCGTTCTTCCCCAAATAAACATATCTGAGATGGTCCAGAAGTGGCTTCAACTAAAGTGTAGGAGCTTGAACAATTGATGGCTGCAATTTCTCATTCGAAATTGGTAAATCTAGAAATGCAACCTTCTTAAAAGTCTTATCAAAACAACTATTGAATGTGGTTATGACATCCATGATTTCATCAGAAAAATCTTCATCGGTCAACACAAGATGCTTTCTCAATGCAACCTCCAAACAATCTTCATTATGCAAATCTAAAACTTGTTGAGAAAGGATATCTAACACATCAAGAGAGTAAATTTCATGTACATCACTTGGATACCTCATAGCCTCAAAAATATTAAATCGAATTGTCTCCCCATCAAATTCCATGGTCAATGTACCGTCATGCACATCAATCTTAGTTCTTGCAGTTTTCATGAATGGTCTCCCCAACAAAATTGGAGTGGAGCATGGAATAGATTCATCTTCCATATCAAGAACATAAAAATAAGCTGGAAACACCAATTCATTCACTTGAACTAAAACATCTTCTATTACACCCCTAGGATAACCATTCGACCTATCAGCAAGTTGAATAATCACCCCTGTTTCTTCAAGTGGACTGAGATTCAATGAAGCATAAATGGAGAATGGCATGACATTTATAGAGGCTCCCAAATCCAACATACAACACTTAATTCTTTTATTACCAATAGTGCAAGGGATAGTAAAAGTACCAAGATCCTTACACTTTGGTGGAAGCTTCTTTTGAAGAACTGCAAAAACATTCTCCCCCACACTAACTTTTTCATTACCCCTCAACTTATGCTTATTAGTGCACAACTCTTTCAAAAATATGGCATAGCGCGACACTTGTTTAATAGCGTCAAGAAGAGGAATATTCACTTCTACCTTCGGAATGTATTAAGAATTTCCTTGTCAACATATTCCTTTTTAGTCTTCTTTAGTCTGCTTGGGAAAGGAGGTGGGGTGACAAAAGTAGGCTTAGGGGTTGGTTGTCTTTGGAGGCACATCTTCATCAAGCAAGCAATCAGCTTGTGTCTTGGATAACAATTTAATAGGCATTGAAGGACTAGGTGGATCATATTGCTTCCCTCTTCACAAAGTTACTGCACTAGCATTCTCCTTGGGATTCATCTCAGGTTGTTAAGGCAATTTATTAGACAGATCAGCTTCCAACCTATTATATGATGCTGCTAATTGTCCCACCTGATTCTCCAAACTTTTTATGGAAGCTTGGATGGTTTGCTGAAACTGAAGAGTATTTGTAGCAATTGCATTGATTAAATCCTCAGTAGAGGGTTTGGCACTTGGTGGTGGAGCAACTTGCGGTGCTTGTGATGGTCTAGGTATAAAATTATGTTGAGACCACTGTTGCAAAGTGAAACCAGGTGGTCTCACAGATGTAGATTGTGGAGCAACTTGTTGTTGATTCCCATAATGAAAATTTGGATGATCACACCAACCAGGATTATAAGTTTGTGAAAATGGTTCATAGTACATCTGACGTAGTTAACCAGGGAAATTTCCTACAACATTAACACCCTCAGTCTCTCCCTTAAATAGAGTAGGGCAAGTATCAGTAGCATGCCCCACAACCTGACAGATTCCACATGGCCTCACCTGTTGGCCTAAAGCAAGTTGTTGTACCACTGCAGTTAATTGGGCTAATTGTTTACCAAGATGATTAGCATTAGAGGTGCTCACTTCATTATCTGATTTGGGTGGTAGAGTAGGATCTTGGCGAATGCCAAACTGTTGTGAGTTAGCAACCATATTAGAAATCAAGCTTCTGGCTGTAGTAGGAATCTTATCAACTAGTGTACCCCCACTTGCTGCATCAATCATACTCATATCCAGTGATTGTAATCCTTCATAAAAGTACTGAATGAGGAGTTGTTCACTTACTTGATAATGAGGGCAACTAGCACACAACCGCTTAAATCTCTCCCAATATTCATACAAAGACTCTCCTGTATATTTCCTTATACCACATATCTCTTTCGTGATGCTTCCAACTTTAGATGCTGGAAAATATCGTTCCAGGAACATAGTCTTCATACCATTCCATGTTTCAATAGTACCAGGTGGAAGATAGTACAACCACTCTTTAGCTGCATCCTTCAGGGAGAAAGAAAAGCTCGCAGCTTAATTTGTTCTTCATTCACTGCAACAGGTTTCATAATAGAACAGACAATATGAAACTCCTTCAAATATTTATTTGGGTCCTCACCAGGTGGCCCATGGAAAGAAGGCAATAAGTGGATGAGGCCTGACTTCAACTCACAGTTAACATCCAAAGGTGGATATTGGATGCAAAGCAGTTGTTGGTCAAGATCTGGCGCTGCCAACTCTTTCAACGTCCTTTGTTGGGCCATTGTTTTATAGGATCGAACTGAATCATCAGAATCAGATTCGTTGTCAAACGATAATGGCTCTTTAACAGACTCTGCACGTTGATAATGATGCTGAAAGAGTGGATTATCAGTGATAGTTCTGGAAGAGTGTGATGCGGACGCTGCCTCAAGATATTCTTTAATCTTTTGTAGTCGATCTTGTGTATCGTCCTCACCAGACATGTACACTTGACAATTCCACAGTAAAAACTAATTAGTCACAAATAAATAAATTTGAATAATAAAGAGAATAACAATAGTCCCCGGTGTCACGGGCCAGCTATATGGGTACTCGAAGTTGGCAGAACGTGCGTCACTTGCGAACACTCCAAACTAGCAAGTCAGCCTACAGCACACACCTGCAGACAAACAAACTTAGTGCTTAGCCACAAACATGTCTCAGACATGCAACGGGCAATAACGAAGTATGAGCAAGCACAAAGCAAGTCATTCCTTGGAACGTCCACACAACACAAAGCACACAACAAGGCAAATTGCACTTGAGAGCCTAACGAAGACGACAAACAAGTCACACATAGGCAACAAGGAAGCATACAAGGGCAAGTATGGATAAACATTGTTTTATTAAATATATAGCCTTGATAGGGCAAGGGAGTACACAACTTTGGCCCTTATCTGCTGGTGCCCATGGTGCTTCCCTAAGTCACCAGGTCACCTCCCCCTAAGGAGCCTTCTAGGGATACAAGGTCTTCCCAGTAACATACATGATTTTTGTCTGGGAAACATATGCATAATTACAAAATTCCCACTACCCTACCCCATGAGGTTGCTTGGTGAAAGACTTGATTAATGATCAAGCACCAAGGCATGCTCACTTACAAAATGGCCCCATGTGGGTGTCCCAAAGGGGCAGCACGCCACACTCTTCCCCACTCAATTCTTCGGTGTCCTAGACGAAGTAGCTTGTAGATCTACAATCTTCTGCGTGACCTTCTTCAAGTCTTCCGCCCTCTCCCAGCTTATCTCATCATCTGCGAGCCCTTTCCATTTTACCAGATATGCCTTATGCTTTTTCCGATCAGTGGTGACCGTCCTCTTCGCCAGGATTTCTTTAGGTTGACACTTGCTCCTTGGCTGAATGATGACTCCTCCTCTGGTGGACTAGTTGTGCTCTGGATTTGCTGGATCTTCATGATACGACTTCAAGTTGTTGACATGATGGACTGGGTGTATCTTCATCCACGCTGGTAGGTCGACTTTGTAGGAAGCTAGGCCAACTTTTGAGATGATTGAGACCGGACCCTCGTACTTACGAACGAGTTTGATGTCTTTGTCCCCTCTGAATCTCAACTGTTCGGGCCTCAGCTAGATTAACACTAAGTCACCTACTTTGAACGCCAGTGGTCTGCGCTTCTGATCTACCCACTTCTTCATTCTTCCTGACGCTTTTTCTAAATAAGCTCAGGCAATCTCTGTCATTTTCTTTCAGTCTTTTGTGAAGTGAAAGGCTCGCAGGTTCCGATCGTGGTATTCGTCCACTGTGTGGGGCAATAGTGGCTACTGTCCATTAACAACTTCAAAAGGGCTCTTATTCGACAAAGAACTCTTTTGAGAGTTGAAGCAAAATTGAGCTACATCGAGTAGTTGCGACCAATTCTTCCGATTGGCATTGACAAAGTGGTACAAGTACTCCTCCAACATCCCGTTGAATCTTCCTATCTGCCCATCTGTCTGTGAATGGTAGCTCGAGGATATGTTCAATTGTGACCCCAGGAGGCTGAATAGTTCGGACCAAAAGGTTCGAGTGAATCTCCCATCTCGATCACTAACAATGTTTTGGGGCACTCCCAAATATTTGAAAATATGCTTGAAGAATTGTCGTGCTGTCTCCTCTACCAAACAGTACTTCGACACAGGGATGAATGTTGCGTACTTCGAGAATCTGTCCACAACCACCAAGATCGTACTTAAATCCCCTGTCTTCAATAGGCTGGTTATAAAGTCAAGTGATAAACTCTCCCATGGTTAGCTTAGGACTCGCAACGACTCCAACAACCCAGGTGTCATGTTCCTTTCGACCTTGTCTTGTTGACAGATGAGACAGGTCTTGGTGTAATCCACTACATCATCTCACATCTGTGGCCAGTAGTATCCCTGCTTCAAAAGGGAATGCGTTCTCTGCCACCCTGGATGACCTGTCCACATGGTGTCATGACACTCGCTTAGTAATGTCTTTCACAAATCTCCAGCTTTCAAAACATACAAGCGGCCCCCTTTGGCCCACAGAAGATCATTCTCCACCCAGAACTGGCGAGTCTTGCCTTCTTTTACGAGCTTCAGGATGGTACTGACAACCGGGTCTTTCTCCAGTTTTTATTTTATGTGCTCCTTGAGTGGAGTGTTCCCCATGCTAGCCGACAAACTAACCAAGATCTTCTGCGACTCAGGGCATTAGCTGCATGGTTCAAGCGTCCAGCCTTGTGCTCAAAACGGAAGTCGAATTCTGCCACGAACTCCTGCCATCAAGCCTACTTAGGGGTGAGTTTCGGCTGGGTAAGGAAATGACTAACCGCTACATTATCTATCTTCACCACAAACTTTGACCCCAGCAAGTAATGTCTCCACACTCTCAAGCAATGTACAACCGCGAGGAGTTGCTTCTCCTAGGCAGTATATCGCCTCTCAGCTTCGGATAGCTTGCGACTCTCATATGCTACTGGGTGGTCTTCTTGTACCAGTACCGCTCCAAAAGCATAATTTGACGCATCCGTCTGTACTTTGAATGGCTTGCTAACATCTGGCAAGGCAAGAACAGGATACTTCATCATGCTTCATTCAAACTCCAGAATGTTTTAGCACACTTTTCAGTCAACGCCCAAGTCACACCCTTTTTCTATAGTTCGGTCAAAGGTGTCACTCTTCTTGAGTAGCTGTCCACAAATCTATCTATAGTAGTTGGCTAGGCCCAGGAAAGAGTGTAGTTCTTTCACATTTGTGGAGGCTTTCCATTTTTGGATTGCCCTCACCTTCTCCAGGTCCATACGAATTCGGCCACGTTCCACAATGTGGCCTAGGAACTTGATGCTCTCTCGTGCAAATGAGCATTTCTCGCGCTTCACATATAGCTGGTTCTCTCTCAACTTTTGAAACACTTGAGCCAAGTGCTCTCGATCCTCTTCAATCGTGGCACTATAAACCACGATATCATCCAAGTACACCACCACGAACTTATCTAGATACTCGTGGAATACTTGGTTTATAAATGTGCAGAAAGTTGCAGGTGCATTCGTCAACCCAAACGGCATTACTCGAAACTCAAATGCTCCATATCAAGTAATGCATGTTGTCTTTGGTTCCCCCATCAGTGATCCTCACCTAATAATAGCCCGATCTCAGGTCCAACTTTGTGAAATACTTGGCTCCACTTAGATGGTCGAACAAATAAGCGATCAAAGGGATGGGGTAGGTGTTGCAGACTGTCACCTTGTTGAGAGCCCTATAATCAATGCACAATCTCAAGCTCCCACCGTGTTTCTTCTAGAATAGCACAGGTGCACCAAATGGCACCTTTGACGGTCTGATGAAGCCTGCCTCCAATAACTCCATTAATTGTTTCCTCAACTCTTCTAGCTCAGGGGGTGCCATTCTGTAAGGCGCTTTAGTTGGAGGTTTCGCTCTCGGCACCAGCTCTATCTGGTGATCAATCCCCTTTCTTGGCGACAAGGATTTGGGGAGTTTATCTGGCATCACATCCCCATACATCTTCAAGACCCTCATAATTTCTAGTGGAACAATCTCTTCCATTGTTGCATCGAACACGGTGGGTACCGCTACATAAGTAGGTTCCTGCTTCTTCACACCCTTCTTGAACTGTAAAGCTGATAGAAACTTCACACCAGGGGTGGTATCACCTTTGCAGGCACCATTGAAGTTGTCTCTCCCATTATGAGAAAACTCCCAGTAGCAGGAATTGGGATGGCACCTTTCTCTGTTAGGAAGTCCATTCTCAAAACTACATCAAAGTCGTCCATATTGACCACCACTAAGTCAGTCTGCCCTTCCCACGTGTCGATCTTAAATTTTACGCCCTTAGCCACTCCAATCGTGGCCAAGGCCTTCGAGTTGACCGCTTTCATGCGGCCTGCATCTTTCTCCAGTTTTAGTCCCAGTCGCTTGGCTTTGAATTCTGAGATGAAGTTGTGGGTGGCACCAGTATCAATCATCACGCTCTTGGCCGACTTGTCGTTGATGGTGGCATCCATGAACATTAGCCCCTTCCCAGGGTCTTCTTCCCTTTTTCTCCATGCTTCTTGAGAGCATTCAACAGGTGGACAGCGCTCATGTGCGCGTACTCTTCATCCTCCTCTTCTCCTTCAAGTTGTTCTTCTTGACCAATGAGGGCGTTCAACTTACCTCTTTAAGGTCAAACTGCCGACTTATGTGGTACTTTGTAGAGCCAACAAGCTAGCGGCTTCCTCCCTACAGTAGCATCTGTACCACTAGAAGAACTGGACTCAGCTGTCCTCTTCTCTCCCCCACTCTTGCCCTGCCATGACTTCCCAGACTTCTTACTCCCAGCGCTACTTGAGCTGGTTGGAGGGGTAGTCCTCTTCTGCAGGCTGCTCTCTAGAGTGTAGTCTGCCAAGCGTTCGGTAGCAGCTTAAGCGGTGGCGAGGTCAGACACACACTGTCTCTGAAGTTCTTGTTTGGCCCACGATTTCAATCCCTTGAGGAAGCAGAAGAGCCAATCTACTTCGGACATGTCCTTTATATTGAACATCAGTCCCAAAAACTTCTTCACATGTTGTAACGCCCCACATCACAATGGCTGCTTCCTGGAATGATGACTGGCCCTACAACCTAACAAGAGTCTCTCTAGCATGCTTTGTTCTCACTCGCACGCTTCCTGGGAAAACTTCCCAAGAGGTCACCCATCTTGAGAATACTCTAGGTCAAGCACGCTTAACTTTGGAGTTCTTAAGTTATGGGCTACCGAAAAGAAGATGCATCTTGTTGATATAGGCTGTATCTATCAATCCATTTAAGCCCTCTTCAACTGTGTAGTCCCATACCTACACAATCTTAGAATCATCACACTTGACGTTCCCCAGGAGGTGTGGGATTGCACAGCTTTACCCGGTCTTTCCCCTTACGGATCACGGGATTCTGACTGTCACTATCACCCCCCCTTACGGGCCCGACGCCCCCGTGGGCCACACTTTCAGCTGGTATAAGGCTCTGATACCATGTTGTAACTCCCTAAACTCCAGGGACCGTTATGATGTGCTTTATAAACAGTGCTAAACTTGCTAATCGGGTCATTTGGCCAAAATCGTGTAACTAAGTATGAATAGCGATTTAGGGATTGAAAATTTTCGTTAAGAAGAAAGTTTCATTAGAACGTTTACTATATACATTGGGATCCCAAAAATATAATTTAAAGGTCTATTACAAGGAAATATTTACAACCAGCCGATCTAAGCGGCAAAATAGGGTTTAACCCTAGTTCCTCTCCTTCAAACCTCGGCCGTGGCGGTCGAGCAGCTGCATATGTACACATCGTCACCTAAGCTCTCCAACTCAAGGATGGTCCAGCTTTCTTTTGCCTTTACCTTCACCACATAGCACCCGTGAGCCGAAGCCCAGCAAGAAAACTTAATATCCTCATGAATAGCAGTAACATGTCTTCAAATCATAAGGCACACGCCTAGCAAATATAGCCCTATTCAAGCAGGAAAATAAGTTCACGTAATGATTGGTATCCAGGATAAGGAATCCTGCCCTCCTGAGTGGATGAATATCAAGTCAATCCTAATCAGATAAGTGATTTAACACTAGTGGTTCCGGTAACCATGCTAGGCTTATAGCTGTAAATAGAAGAGTGACAATTGTAAAAGTCACTAAGGTGGGTTCCATTCCCTTTATAAATAAATGATCATTTCACTAGCTTAAACAAGATAGGTGTTCGATGAACTAGTCACCAATATAACCTATCGCATGACCATAGAGTCACAACCATGGGATTTCGCTCCCTAGCCATGTGACAAACAGTCACCTAGGCCTTTGGCCTTGCTCTGAGTAACTAGTCCTAGACTAGTCAAGCGCTTAGAATTTTCATCGACCTTCAGGTCGGTCCAATATTAATGCTCCTAGAGTCATTCAACGTTGATATCGATTAGATCTAATCTTTTATCGGCCTTGCGTTCATGACAATTATGCCGTTTCTGACTCTCAGGTCAGTAATACGCGACTAGTGCCGACCCTGACTAGTCAGTGCCATACACAAGTAAGCAATGCTACCAAACATATATCATATGTCAAATATCCAAATACAGGGCATTCAACATGCTTACTTAACAATTGCTAGCATAATTGGAATCATGCAGAAACACAGAGACTCAAGCTCTGAACAGTCTCATATTCAATATTCATGGCATGCCCTAATCACATGTTTCTTGTGCATCACATTTAAACATCCAACATGCCTCATTAATAACCATATACAAGTGAGCAAGATTGCTAAGCATTCAATATGCTATCAATATTCACATTAAACATCCAATATGCATCAAGAATAACAATGCATGTCACATATGGGGTGCAATTTTCTTACCTTTGGTCCAATCATAGGTTACCAATAAACGAGCCACAAGCACAATCCTTATTCCAAGCCTCTAGTGATAACCTAGTCACAACCACAAATGGTTATTTAATGAGTTCAAGTTCTAAAATCAAACCCGGAACCAAAACCTAGCCGCTAAGACATCAAATTCCACTAAACCAGGTAGTAGTAACGATCCCGAGGCCTAAGGTTTTAGTTCCCCTAACTAAAACATCAATTTATTCATAACAAGAACCAAGCGCCGTGACCCTCTCAGCAAGCGCCACGACCCTCAAGCCAAACAGAACCTCCACCTGCTTCTTCAAGCCTGGGTCGCGACGCCCAAGAATAAGGCCGCAACCCAACCTCGGACCAGCCGTTTTCCCTGTTTTTAACCTTTTAAAACCTTCCAAAAACCTATCCAAACATCTCCAAACTCAAAAATCAAAGTTCCCAAACATCCCCATTCTCCGAAACCAACAAAACCCAAGTCTCAAACCAATCAAAATCTCATCAAAACACAAAGTTCAATTCAAGCTTAAAAACTTTAAAAAACTTAAAACTTGAATTACCTCCGAGTGAGTTGTTCCCAACTAAATCCTCCGGCTAATAAGCTTCTAATCTTCCCTAGGATTTCTATGCCTCGATCCTCACTTGAAACCGAGTCCTGGAACTCAAGTTTCCTTCGAAAATGCGATCGGGAGACGAAAATGGAACTTAGAGGGAGAGAGAACGTTCTGAACGTTCTTTTTTTCCTTTAAAGGTTACTCCAAGCTTAATTAGCCTCAAACAAATCCTAACGCTCGAGGTCTCGAAAATGTCCCCGGGGGCAAAATAGTCAAAACCTCCAGAATTTACCATTGATCTTACTAACTCCCAATTTATCATCAAATATTTATCCCCATTACCCAATAACCCGGTAATGCTCTAAATACCCCTTGACTTACTCCAAGTCAAGCATAAATCCCGTTGTGACTTTCCCACTAGCTTACCTCCTAGGATCGTCTCGTGCTGAGTAACCCTGGCATAACCAAATAATAATAAAGCACCACACACAAATCACATATATGCCAAATATGCCTGAAATGACCAAAATATGAAAATCACCCAAATTACTCAGAAATGGGTTCACATGCATATTTAATACACCTAAACATGCATATTATCATTTAATAACATAATAAATCAATTATGGCCCTCATGGCCTCCTAATTAAGGTCCTAAACCTTATTAGGAAATTTGGGGCATTACAACTATCCCATCCTTACAGAAATTTTGTCCTTGAAATTTATCTGACTTGCCCTTAATAAGAATTCCGCATAATTGATTCCAGTTATTCAGGTCGCTTCCTTGCCTCACTGTTTCTGTGACATACCTTAACTTAAGGTACACTTTGCTCCTCAGAACCTTATTCTTTCTATTTCATATCTGGACTGGCTATTCCTCACAAAATAACTTAGCCTCAAATCCCCAGATTCTCATAACTCAACTCATGAGTTTCTTTTAACCCATGTCCTCAACATGGAAATACAAAATACACTGTTCACAACTAACAGTGCCAACGATAAGGTCGAACCAAAGTCAACCTGACCTGTCCTATCCAGGACTCATACTGTTATACTACTCTAGGGCTCAACTTGCCCTCATCCTTTCACCTCTTTCCATGGTGATACTTTTAAGGAAGGTACAATCTTCTACCTGGAACTTTATGTTCCTACTTTTCAATTCAGTAAAAATTTTCCATTTACTCCGAGAAGTGAGCATCCAAGCTCCAACCTCTAATAATCTCAATGATCCCCTGAACTACCTCAAGATCCAGGTATAACATTTCACCCATCTCATTCCAATGAATGGGTGACAAGCATGCTCTACCATACCTTATCTCATAAGGTACCTTTCCAATAACTGGACAACTCTCTCTCTGATTATCATCAGTTTGAGGATAATGAACTATAATTAATCCTATCTATATACTCATCACCTTCCTTAACCCTTCCAAGACCTGGAAGTAATAATAGGGTCTCCATCTAATAAAATAGACCTTGAATTCTCGAGAAGGCATACTATTTCTGTAATGCCCTGAATTCTCCGATATGGTTTAATAGCGGGATTAGTAGGCCGGGAGGGCCATACTTGTTTAATTATGCCCTTAAATGAATATATGCATGTATATGTGAATTATATTATAGTATGATGTTAAATGCATGCATGTGGTCCACATTTCATAACAGGGGCATTTTGGTAATTTGGCCCATTAAGGGCGTAATTGTGTATTTTGGGTGCATGTTTGTGATTAATTGATAAGGCCACATTATAATGTGGATTTTTTCGAGCCATTTCGCATGAGACGATCTTGAGTACAAACTATCGGTCTACTCATAACAGGTTTAAGTTCGGGGCTCGGGATGAGTCTCGGGGTGATTTTAATTATTAGAGCGTTACCTAAAATTAAAGGGTAACGGGATATAAATTATTGATGTTTGAGATTATCGAGAATAGCGGGAATTGGAGAGCGTTAATTATGATTAACGAGATAGGTTGGAAAGGACAATTTTGCCCTTGGGAGCTTTTAGAAACCCTTATTTGATCTAGGGGTATAATGGTCTTTTTACCCCTAGGATAGGTATAAACCCTTTAGGCTGTATAAAACATAACCAAAACAGAGCTTTGCCACCTCCCTCGCGTTCATCCTTTCTCCTTCACTCTCCTTTGGAGTTTTTGATCTCAATTTGAAGAACTAAGCTAGGGAATCAAAGTTTGGAGCTTAGGACTGTAGGTCATCCATTGAAGAGGTTTTATTTCAAGCTTAAGGTAAGGTTCTAGTTCCATTTTATAGTGTTTTTCCCTGTTTTTGTACTGGTTTTAAAGTTTGAAGTTTTGATAATTGAATGGGGAATTTGAGGAAGTTTTGATTGGTGTAAAGCTTGGAGTTTGATGGTTATATGGTGGATAAGTTGTGGTGATAATTGGTAGCATTACTAGGTGATATTGGGAGAGTTTTTGTAAGGATTTTTAATATGTTTGAAGGGGGAAAAACAGAGGTTCTGGGTGAATTTTGGAAGGGGCCACGGCTCTGTTCTAGAGCGTCGCGGCCCAAGCTTGTTGAAGAAGACGGTGGTGCTGATGGGGCCGAAGGGCCGTGGTGCTTGGGGAAGGGCCGCGGCGCTTGAGGCAGAGGTGTGAGGGGATTGTTTCTGTTTTGGGGAAGGGCTGCGGCGCTTGGGGAAGGGCTGCGGTGCTTGAAAGTCATTTTGGCCAAAAATGTGTTTTTGACCTAGGGATGCAAACCTTAGGCCTCGGGATCGATCCTACTACCCGGTTGAGTGGGATTCGATGTCCCGGAGACTAGGTCTTGGTCTGGAAACATTTTATTACTCAATTTATTGATGGAATCACATAATTGGTTATGACCAGGTGACCATTAAGGAACAAAAAGGTTGATCATTCTTATTATATTTCTCGCTCGAACTCGAGGTAAGAAAACTGAACCCTGTGTATGTATGACATGCGTGTTTGTTATTGAGGCATGTTGATTGATAAATGTAGACATGGATTGCCTATTAAACTCTAACGAATGTTGTTTACCTGTATATGTATTGACTAATCAGGGACACTGGCCTAAGGGTCAGAAATGGCATAGCGTCATGAACGCAGGGCCAAATGAAGATTAGATCTAATCGATATCAGCGTTGAATGGCTCTAAGGCATTAATGCTGGACGGACCCTAAGGTTGATGAACTTATAAGCGCTTTTCTAGTCTAAGACTAGTTACTAGAGCCAGGGCCTAAGGCCTAGGTGATTGTTTGTCACATGGCTAGGGAACGATGTTCCAGGGTTATGACTCTACGGTCATGAGGAAGGTTATGTTGGTGACTAGTCACCATGCACCTATCCTGTTCGAACTAATAAAAGTTCACTTATCTATTAAGCCCCGATGACCCTATCGTCACAAGGCTAAAGGGAGCTAGACCCAACTTAGTGACTTTTGCGACTTTCACCTATTTGTTTGGACTAATAGTCCTGTATGATTATTATGATCATTGATGATATTATATGATGCTTTATTGTGTTTTCTTGCTGGGCCTTGGCTCATGGGTGCTATGTGGTGCAGGTAAAGGGAAAGAAAAGCTCACCCAGCCTTGAGTGGAGAGCTTAGGTGGTAATGTGTACATATGTGGCCGCTTGTCCACCACGACCAAGGAGTTCTCAGAGGAACTAGGGGGTTTACCCTATTTTTGCCACTTAGGTCGGCGGGTTTGTAATTTTGAAACAGTAATGACAATTTTGAATTGTAAATAACTTGTAAATGTTATTGTGGGCCCATGAACATTTTTATGTATTAAATAAAACATATCCTTTATTTTTTGTTGATTTTTCACCTTAGCCTATTAATAACACTTAGAACACGTTTTTAACCAAAGGACTCGGGTAGCGGGTCAAATTTCCGGTTCACCATTCACCGTAACTGTTCTGGGGTAACCAGGGCGTTACAATGTCTCTCACAAAGAGATCTGAAAACTAATCAGTTGTGTTACTTGTTCTTCCTGACAGAATTGAATTCACTTTAAATATTGGTCCATAATGACCCAGTGTCAACTCATACTGGCGCATTAACCTGAGCAATCCCACTGCGAAACCCTTCGCGATGTTTTCTTGTTTCCAATATAAAATACTCAAAGGCTACAATGGCCTCATCAAATTCTGATACTCTGTCTTGACCTGCTAACAGGTTAAGAACTTTACCACACATTCCATCACATCCCTCTCCATCTCAGGCCATCTCTGTAAAGCTTTCATATCCTGTTACATTTCCATGATGCCTGAATGAAGAGAATAAAAGAGAAGCCTGAGATTCATCTAGAATCTCCCAATTAATCCCAGTGTCCATCGGATCCCAAGTCCGGTCCTTATACCATAATAAATTCATACCTAACACTGCAAAACCCTTAGCTAAGACTTTCCACTCAGCCTTTCCTATCTGTGGTTCACTTAATCGTCATTCCTTTTGATCTTCTCTGAGATAGTTATCTCATGCATAAAACTAGCCACCCGGTCCACCAGAAACTCTACTCTAGTTCTGGTCAGATCCTTTAACCAACATGCTACATAAGCAATCCATTTCCCTATCATTGAGGTGTCATAACCACCTACTAACTGATTCTGATCTGCAAGAAGACTCAGAATTCTTCCCAAGGTACATGTAATATCCTGCCCATCCAAGGAAACTCTTGCCTACCGAGGCGATCCTTGACCTTGGAAAATCTCCGCAGAGAAAACACCACTATACCATCGTCCAAGACGATCACAAATCCCATTCAAATAAACCTTTGAATGCTCTATTCATCTGACTCACAAACACTTGGCATTAAACAAATTCTCTAAACCTACTCAGCACTCTCAGTGCCCTTATCTGCTACAAACAATCTTTTGCATATCCTTCTCCCTGATCTCTAGCTGGTACTAACTAGATCCAAGATCCACCTTAGAGAATACCATCTTACTCACTAGTTGAACCTTTAATTCTTACAACTCCACTGAGCCATTCAAAACAATGCCCTAAAACCTGTTTCCATTCCTGACACTAATCCAATCACCATTCTGTCCTTTTTATGCAAACACAACCCTGACTCATCCCTTAGAAGCACATCCAGAAACTCACAGACTAATCTAGTATGTCCTGATCCTACTGGCACAATCTAAGTGGTATCTACCACACTAGCTAAGAGTTCCATGCATCTCCCTACAATAAAACTCTAGCTCTCAATACAGATGTCATCAGCATACCAAATCTATACACAATGCCAACTACCACAAGGCTTTCCGCTCTCAAGCCCAAGAGATACTATTCTTTCCTTGCCATTTAAAATTGCCCCACACTTACTTAACCAATCCATATCCCAGATCATACTAAAGTCATTCATAACCAACCTTATCATATCAACTAATGAGTCCTTTTCACCACAATCCAACTCATCTCTTAAATCACCAATACAATATTAATTTTCCCATCATAACATAACCATGTGATCTGCATACTAACTTTATGCTTCTCTATATGCAACAAACAAAGAAACAGCATAGCACCAAAACCAATCAGCATAACTCAAAAATCAGAACTAGAAAACTGACCTGCCACCCCTGAGGAACTAGTCTCAGTCTCAGACTCTGACTGCCTCGGAATAAACACTCGAGTTGGAATCGAGCTGTCTATCCCCTTTTGCTTATCCTTCCTTATATTGGGCAATCCTTCTTACGATGTCCAAACATTTTACATGAGAAACATGCTCTTACTCGGCATTCTCCTAGATAATGCCTCTTGCACCGAGCGCATACTGGATAAGTCTTCCAACTTTCCTTCTTGCTTTCTCCAATAAGTGGACGTACCACTATCTGAGCTCCGTGCTCTATGACACTCTTTTGCCCAATCTGATGTCATGCACTCTCAACAGCAAGGCCTTCCTTACCACCTGAGCGTAGGTAGATATTTCATGCACTGGGGCAACTCTAATGCCCTGAACTATTCTGGGATTCAACCCTTGAATAAACCTTTCCTTCCTAGCTACATCTGTGGGTTCCATGTCAAAAGAGAACTTGGCCAACCCATCAAATCTATTAACATACTTGGTTACTGTTGTATTTCCCTGAACGAGATTAAGAAACTCATTCACCTAGCAGTCTTGGCTGCATCACAATAATACCTTTCATTGAATAGCTGCCTAAATTCTTTCCAGTCCACCACGTCTGGGCATCATCTCGCAATACACATGTAGCACAGATCACCCTATCGTGACCCACTAGCCCCATACTTTCCAGAATGGAACTCATCATGGCTATCCATTTTTCAGCTCTAAATGGATCTAGGCCTCCCTCGAAGACTGTAGGGTAATACTCCTGGAATCTTCCACAGAGAAATTCCCACCTACTCTCAACCCTAGGTTGAGCCAAAGCTGATGCCACTCCTGGCATAACCAAGGAAGAAGTGTTACTCGACAGGTTCTGGTATTGCTTCAGACACCTGATCTCTTTCTCATGCCCTTGCAATCTTGATTGCAAATCTGAGAACATCTGCTGAAAATTTATAGGAGCAGATGAAGAAATAAAACCTTGGCTGTAATTCCCAACCTCAGTATAACCACTACCAGGCCTCATTATCTGCCTTGGATATAAATCTGCTGATTAAATCTGCAGTCAATAACTTGACCCATTAATCACGATGAGCATATCAAGAACTTTACCCATGGGAACAATCTTACCACACCACATTTACAAACCATTTTTCGTGCTAAAAATATGCCCATGGCATTCATACATTAATCATAATTCCAACATTCACATCATGCCTCCAACTCCAGCATGCATATATCACATTTATATATTCATGGAGCAGGTAATCATATAATCGCATTCATAAACATATTAACGGAGCATATAATCATATAGTCAAGAGCCAGGCTTTATCAGAATCTCATGCTCCCTAATACAATGTGCAGGTAAAGCATTTACATTCTATTTAAGTAGTTAAGCACATAACTACAGAAATAGTTACCATTCCTTAAGTGAAGCTATCTTTGGTGACGAGTGTACATGCCCAACTTGTCTTCAGGAACCATAAACCTTGGCTCATTCTGATACCAAGTTGTAACTCCCCACATCACTATGGTTGCTTCCTGGAATGATGACTGGCCCTACAAACCAACATGAGTCTTTCCAGCATGCTTTGTCCTCACTCGCACGCTTCCTAGGAAAACTTCCCAGGAGGTCACCCATCTTGAGAATACTCTAGGTCAAGCACGCTTAACTTTGGAGTTCTCAAGTGATGGGCTATTGAAAATAAGATGCATCTTGTTGATATAGGTAGTACCCATCAATCCATTTAAGCCATCTTCAACTGTGTAGTCCCATACCTACACAATCTTAGAATCATCACACTTGACGTTCCCCAGGCGGTGTGGGATTGCATAGCTTTACCTGGTCTTTCCCCTTACGGATCACGGGATTCTGACTGTCACACATATTCTCAGACTGTCCTGACTTGTTTAAGCTCTCTCAACTGGGGTTGAGCCATGTAGGCGACATTTTCCGGCAGAAATTGTGTATTCAGTTCTCTTTTCAAGTCTCCCCATGATGTGATGGTGCATCTACCATTCTCAATGTCATCATACTTTTTCCTCCACCACATCTTGGCATCCCCAGACAAGTACATGGTAGCCATGGCGACATTTCCTTCTTCAGAATCGGCCCGCACGGCTCTAAAATATTGTTCCATGTTGAAGAGAAAATTTTCCAAGTCCTTTGTGTCTCTAGCCCCGTTATAGGGCCTCAGCTCAGGCACTTTAACTCGGCCATATTCGATACCTATCAGCCCTATTGCAGGTGCATTCCCAACCGCTCGCATGGTTAGGTTTACTTTTGCAGTTAGCTCAGTCATTTCTTCTCTGAGCACGCCAACTACCTCCCTGCAGTCTTCCGTGGTGTCATTTATGGAGACTTGTTGTTCCTTCAACATGTGCTCCACTGCCGCAATACGCTCTTTCCACCGAGGGGTAACAGAAGTACTTGTTGGAGTGTTTCTTTGCTCCAACACAATTATTCTAGATAGCAGATTATCGTTTTCCTTCTTTAGCACAGGTATGTGATTGCTTGCATCTAACGATCCAGAGTTACAACTTGCAGAGGAAAGATCCCTGACCCTTTCGTCCAGGCCATCTAGTTCCCCCATGCGCTTTGAAGCGCTTCGATCCTTTGAGTGTTGCTCACCATTTGTGTGTTCTGCCAAGCTTTCTCTAACCTGGCTCTGATACCAACTGTCACGGGCCGGCTATTTGGGTACTCCAAGTAAACGGAACGTGCGGCCCTTGCAGACACTCCAAGCTAGCAAGTCAGCCTACAACACACACCTGTAGGCAAACAAACTCAGTGGTTAACCACAAACACATCTCAGACATGCAACAGGCAATAACGAAGTATGAGCAAGCACAAAGCAAGTCATTCCTTGGAACGTCCACACAACACAAAGCACACAAAAAGGCAAATGGCATGCGATGGCATAACGAAGATGACAAACAAGTAACACATAAGCAACAAGGAAGCATACAAGGGAAAGTATAGTTAAACATCGTTTTATTAATATATAGCCTTGATAGGGCAAGGGAGTACATAGCTTTGGCCCCTATCTGCTGGTGGACATGGTGCTTCCCTAAGTCACCAGGTCACCTCCCCCTAAGGATCCTTCTAGGGATATAGGTGTTCCCAGTAACATATATGATTTTTTTCTCGGAGACATATGCATAATTACAAATTTGCCTCTACCCCATGAGGTTGCTTGGTGCAAGACTTGACTAATAATCAAGCACCAAGGCATGCTCACTTACAAAATGGCCCCATGTGGGTGTGCCAAAGGGGCACCACGCCACACCTAGCAACGACGCCAAAAATTTGGTGCGTGTCGTATACCACAACAAATTTAACAATGATTTTTCTTTCAATACTTCCAATTATTTTAGTATAATAGCAAGCACAGGTCAAACCCACAAGGACTATTGTTCACTTTATTATTCAATAATTAACACTAAAACTTTAAAGGGGAATTTTGATTTTTAACTCAAAATTAAATAACATAAACAACAAAGCAAATAAAGATTGATATTACGATATTAAGAAACAGTTAAAGGTTAATCTCCACCCTCAACGATCATTCTTAATCACTAATAATAAATATTATTCCAATTTCTCAATTAAACTATTAACCCTGCAGATAACGCTGAAGTAGTCAATTATCTCAGTCTCCCTATTATAAGTAATCAAGGCGAAGCGCTCAATAATTAAGTCTTTCAACTAAGCATTAAATCTATGAAGCATACAATCTATTTAACATAGATAAAGCATTAAGTCCTATGGAAACAAGTTAATCTAGGCAATAAATTAATGAAGCATTTAATTCATATAACCTAGGTTCTATTTTTCATCACAATCAACAATTCATTTGGCGGGCATGAGCAGCGAGGACCAAAAGAGGTACATTAATGAGTTGAAGGCTCATAACGGGGTGGAATTTTTCCTGGAGCAATGATTATCAAAACAAAAGGGATTGGAAAAACAACCAATCATTTTCACCGAAGAAGATATTGGGAATTGTGCCTTCAAAGCATATGTAGTAGACATTGTTTTAAGAAATAAATAAATAAATTGAATTTGTTATGCATATATTTTATGGACTATATTATTCTGTGATAATATTAAGTAAATATTAGAAAAATTCCTAAGTTCATATATGTCATCTCAACCACGTATTGGTACGGGAGGATTGTGTTTGAGATAAATGAACTTGAATAGTTCGTAGTAAAATAAAGTTACGAAATCTTTAAGATTAATTACTGCAAGTACTGTCCACTAGTATTATGAATACATGTGATCAAGATCTGGATTATTAGTGTAGTAGGACACTTTAGTGGAGGTACTTTATATATTAGAGAATATATAGAATTGGACCAAATATGTTTATTAATACTTAGTTAAATACTGTTTCGAAGCATTAATTAAATATATCAACTGATTATCATATACAAATAGATCTTAATCCTGAAGTTACTATGAACTCTTTTTTTTGTTATATGAGTTCTTTGATTCACTCGTTAGGTTCTGTCAGGATGACCAGGCTAGAAACTTTTGTTTTGGGAACTCATTAATATAAACGGTTGGGGACATAGTATACGAATATGGAATCTATACCTTCTCGTAAGAGATTGAATAATGGTGTTCTTAAGGGTTGACTTTCGGAACTGAAAAGGTTATTGAGCTCAAATTCAAAATTTAGTTATGAATTAACCTTCACTAGTAAAGTCAATGATACTTAAGGAGACAAGATATACTTAAAAGGGTAAAATGGTAATTTTATTCTCGATTAATTATGAATCATTATTAGAGGGTTAATTTATACGTAATGATTATATCAATGGACACTTTATTATTATAAAGTACTTAGTAAATGAAATGTTTATAATTACAAGAGTACAGTCTCATATTTATAGTGGAGTAATCATGAGATTAATAAATTAAGAGTATTTAATTAATAATCTCAAATTTATTGGAACTTGGAATTGTAGGTCCATAGGTCCCCATAACGGATCTATCAACACTATTCAAGGCAAGAGTTAATATAAATGGAAAAATGGTTAAAAGACATATTTAAGAATAAATTTGTTCTTCGAGCCAAATATACAATTATGTGATATTAGTGATTAATTAATTAATTACAAATTAGTTATAATTAATAATTAGTTATTATATAATATTCAAAATTATATTAAATAATTAATTAATTATAATTTTCGAAATTATAATAAAATTAATATTTAATTTTCAAAATTAGTATTAATTAAAATTTATTTTAATTAATTGGTAGAATTAATTAAATATCTTTATTTGAGTGGGAGCTAATAATTTGATAAGTTCAAATTGGATTTGAATTTAAAATATTGATATTTGATCAAATAATTAATTAGATTTGATAATTAGTTAAAAAGATAATAAATTCAAATTTGAATTAATATCAGGTTGTGGGATTTTATCTAATAAGGTAGTTTCAATAAATAATTAAATAATTTTGGAAAAATAAAATATCCCTAATTTATAGGGTGTTGCACGACACACACAGTCGGCGTGAGCAGTGTAAAAAACCAGGGATAGATTAATTAATTAATTAATTAATGAAAAATTCAAAAGTTAGTTTTTGATATTTTCATTAATAAGATAATTAATTAATTAAAAGATAAATTGTAAATTGATTACAGATTTATTTTTTAAAATTTGAATATTATCTATTTAAGTTAGACTTATCGGAAAATAAATATACTGAAGAAGACAGAATTTAATCGCTCTAAGAAAAGAACGATACTTTTCTATCTCTCCGTGAAAAAGACACAGAACAAATCTCAGGCCTATTCTCTTGATCTCATTTGTTGAGTAAATCAAGTTGAATCAGAAATAAACCATCCTTTATTCTCTAAGTTCCCACACATTTCTTGAGGTGTAGAGAACGTTGTAGAAGATCTTGGTGTGAGTACCTGGGAGCAGCGTGGATAGGAAGATCGTTTATTTTACAAAAAGATAGCAAGGACACTTGATAGGCATCAAGAGGCATGTTGTCTATTCTTTTATTGCTTATGATTAATGTATGTACATTAATGGATCCGCATATTTAAAGGCAGTTTAAATATGATACAAAAAATTTTGTTGTACACTGGGCCAACCCACCACCATTCCGCTACATATTAGGAAACTATTTCCTAACAATTGGTACCAGAGCGGTCATTAATCTCTACATACATTAATTACTATGTGATCATAATATGCATTCTTATGTTATTGTAATATGTGTGAATGGATGGATGTATGTATGATTAAAGTTTATTCTTAAGGGTCGTTAATTATATGGTGTTTTGGGTTTAGGAATTGTTCTTAAATTTCTAAATGAAAAATGTAAGCCATTTTAGGGCATACGAATTTTTTGTAATTTAATTTTCTACATTAAATTATTTGAAAAAAATTATGTAAGGCAAGAGCCCTGGGTTCTGTGCCCCGAAGTTCGAGCCTAAGGCAGTCGTACGGCCCCGTGGCCTCAGGCTCCCATGCGCGTGCCCCTGTGCTTGTGTCACGTGCGCCCCTGCACTGCCTGCAATGCGCACTTTGCGCCCCTGCACTGCATGTCGCGTGCACCGCGTGCCCTTACGCCACCTATCGCATGCACCCACGCCCCTGCGCCTGCCAGCCCCGCGGGCCCATGCTGAGCCTCATGCAGCCGTCCCGATGGTTTCTAAACCCTAGGGCTTGCATCTAAGTTATCCATTTAAAGTATGGGCCTAATTAATTTTAGCACATAATTAAAAAAAAATTATTTTGAATTAATTGTTTGAGCCAAAATTCAAACCTGGGCCTAATAACTTATTGGGCATTAGGCTTTCGAGCGGACTAGTGTATCCTTGACCAAACAAGCGATTGTTTATAAGTCGAAAGAGAAATGTTGATTTGAGTTTTCACTTATAAATTTGAGAATTTGTCTCAAAATTAATTTGTAATTAATCTGACCTACCCTAAGGTTGTTCCATTGATGTTCAAATTAATTAATCGTGGAATTAGTAATTATTTTTATGTATTCTTTAATTGTTTCATTCATGCATCACGTTTTCTATGCCAAAAATTATTGATATTTGTTATATGCATTACACACCGATGAATTACACCGACACAGAACCAATATCAGGCCTATTCTCTTGATCTCTTGTGTTGAGTACATCAAGTTGAATCAGAAATAAACCATCCTTTATTCTCTAAGTGCCCACACACTTCTTGAGGTGTAGAGAACGTTGTGGAAGATCTTAGTGTGAGTTCCTGTAAGCAGTTTAGATAGGAAGATCGTTTATTTTACGAAAAGATAGCAAGGACACTTGATAGGCATCAAGAGGTATGTTTTCTTTTCTTTTCTTGCTTCTGATTAACGTATGTAAAATAATGGATCCGCATATTTAAAGGCAGTTTAAATATGTTACAAAAAAATTTGTTGTACACTTGGCCAACCCACCACCATTCTGTTGCATATTAGGAAACTTGTTCCTAATAGAAGATGTCAGCCACGTCCAATTCCCATATAATGATCCGCTGGTGGTAACTGTGCAGCTTGCCAACCAATGGGTCCGAAGAATACTGGTGGATAACAGAAGCTCCATAAATTTACTTTTCAGGTCCACCCTGAAAAAATGGGCTGTCCGTGTCCGATTTGAAGGCGACCTCGATGACTCTGTGCGGGTTTTTGGGTGAAGGAACAGCAGCCATAGGGACAATCAGACTAGTCGTGACATTGGGAGAAGATTCATGAACTGTCTCCAACATACTCGAGTTCATGGTAATTGATTTTTCGGTCGCATACAATGTGTTTTTGGGCTGGCCCGCGGTGATGGCATTTGAAGCCATAACATCGATCCAACACATGGCAATGAAATTACCCTTAGCTTCAGGAATATGCATAGTTAGAGGCAATCAGGTCGCTGCCAGAGAATGTGTATTTTATGAGGGGAAAGTCACAACTTGGCCAGCAGGCAATGGTCATAAACTATGGAGGTGAGGAGTCCCAGGAAGTAGAAGTCACTCGTGGGACGGAAAAACCTCAACTAGAAGAGGATCGTGAGGTTTCCCAATGTGACAACATTGATCCACGGATAGGCGAAGACAGGTTAGAGATTAGATCAATAGAAGGGCTCGAGGAAGTGAACATCGACCCCAAAGAAGCTTCAAGAGTCGTAAAAATTGGATAGAATATTGAAGAAAAAAGAAAGAAGGTGCTGGTCGATTTCTTACGAAGAACCTTGATGTGGTGGGAATTAGTTCAAATATAATAATGCACACATTAAATTTGGACAAGAACGTGCTTGCAAAATCCCAAAAACGGAGGCTTTTGGGAACAGTTCGAGCTGAAGCACTAGAGGAAGAAGTAGCTCGGTTACTAAAATGCGGGTTTATCCAGGAGGCAAAATACTCAATCTGGGTGGCCAGTCTTGTGCTGGTCCTGAAGCCAAACGAGAATTAGAGAACCTATATTGACTTCTCTGACTTAAACAAGGCTTGTCCCAAGGATTGTTTCCCACTAGCACGGATTGATCAGTTTGTAGACACCACAACAGGTCATGACCTAATGTCCTTCATGGACGCGTACTCTGGATATAACTAGATCACGATGAACCCTGCGGACCAAGAGCATACTAGTTTCATGACCGAGCATAACATATATTATTACAAAGTTATGCCGTTAAAATTGAAAAATGCTGGGGCTACATACCAACGCCTGGTCAACAAAATGTTTGCTAACTAGATCGGGAGAAACATTGAGGTTTATGTCGATGACATGCTTGTTAAGTCAAAGATTGCCAATAACCATGTATCTGACTTGGAAGAGTGTTTTGGAATCTTAAGGAGATATGACATGAAGCTGAATCCCCAAAAATGCACTTTCGGGGTGGCATCTGGAAAATTTCTGGGGTTCATAGTCAACACAAGGGGAATAGAGGAGAATCCTGAAAAAATCAGATCCTTGTTAGACATGCCTTCACCCAGGTCGCGTAAGGAAGTTCAAAGTCTTACTGGAAGGGTGGCAGCTTTAAATCGCTTCATTTCAAATTCCATTGACAAGTGTCTACCATTCTACAACTTGCTCAAAGGAAACAAGAAATTTGAGTGGACCAAAGAATAAGAAATGCACTCCACGATTTGGAGATGCATCTAGCTGAATCCTCTGTACTATCCAAACCGATGTCTGGAGAGTATCTGTTTCTTTAATTGGCCATGATAGAAAATGCAGTTAGTGTCGTGCTAGTTCAAGAAGAAGACTGTATGCAGAAACCAGTATATTATGTAAGAAAGAGGCTTCTCGGAGCTGAATCACGATACCCACTGATAGAGAAGCTGGCATTCTATTTAATTTTGGCTTCCAGAAAGCTCCGACCATATTTCCAGTCCCATTCTATCAGCGTCTTAACCGACCAACCTTTAAGGTAGGTATTACAAAAGCCTGAGACGCCGGGACGTCTCTTAAAATGGACCATCGTACTTAGCCAATTCGAGATATTGTACATGGCATGAACTGCGATCAAGAGTCAAGCCCTTGCTGATTTTTTGGCAGACTGCACTGGTTTCCAGGACGAGCTCATGAGAGATTCAGTGTAGGATTTATGGAAAATCTTTGTTGATGGATTGTCAAACGAGAACGGATCGGGAGCTGGGATAATCTTAATCTCGCCTGAAGGACATTGGTTCCATACAGCTCTTAGGTTTGGATTTGAAGCATCCAACAAATAAGCAGAATATGAGGCTTTATTAGCAGGGCTGAGGGTGGCAAGGGAGTTGAAGTTGAAAGCCATCCAATGCTATAGCGATTCCTAACTCATGGTAAATCAGATATTGGGATAATATCGAGCTCGAGGCATCAAGATGGTAGCCTACCTGGCTAAAGTAAAGGGGGAAATGTCTGAATTTGAGTTTAGCTCTGTTGAACGGATACCCCACAATTAGAACTCTAACGCTGATGCTTTAGCACAACTTGCTACCACCAAAGAGGCTGGAACATTGAATATAGTACTAGTTGTAACGACCCAAATTCGCTAATAAGGCTTAAGGGCCTTGATTAGTGTGCTGGGAGGGCATAAATGAGATTAGAGTGAATATTATTGACTTAAATGTGTGAATATGTGATTAATGATGATTATATGATAATTGATGATATTACGTGGTAATATGAAATAAATATGTGATATATGTGAGAACCACATTATTATGTGGGCAGGTTCGTAGAGCGCAACTCGAGACGATCCTAGGGTCAGATAGCGGGAAAAGTCGCAACGGGACTTAAAATATGAATTTGGACAAGTCAGGGGTATTTTAGGTATCAGTTAGCGATTTAGACTATCGGGTCATGAAAATAAATATATGGAGATATATTTGAGGTTAGGATGTCTAGGCGGGAATATTGGGGGATTTTACCGTTTTGGCCTGGGGGACGGTTCCAGCACCCCGAGCCTTGGGATTAACTTAACAAGTAAGACAAAAGTTAGGAAGCCTTTAGGAAAAAATATAAAATGACTTAATTCCCTACTCAGTTGGTTATTCTCTCTCTCACTCTCAAGAAAAAACAAAGGAAACTAAACTAGAAACACTCAAGGGAAAAACAGAGGGAATTGGGGAATTGGAGCTGAAGAATTGCTGGAACTTAGAGGAAATCAAGGGAAACTTAGAGGTTTAGCTCAATAAACAATCAAGGACTAAATCAGGGCTAAGGTAAGCATGAATTTCCTTCTTTCTGTGGTTAGAACTTGAGTTTCAGCTGGGTATTGAGGTATTGTTCAATTGATGATTAGGTTGGAATTGAGTTCGGGAAAATCCTTGGAATCAGCTGGGTTTTGGCTAGAGGAAGGGTTCAATCAAGAAGGTAATCTTTGTTTCATTAATTGATGATTTGAGTTTGAGTTTTGACTGATTTAAATTGGGTGTTCAAGTTCTTAGAGTTTCAAGGGTTGAAAGTGAGTTTTCTATGGGTTATTGAGCTGAATTTATGTTGAATTGTGTAGCATGAGTTGTGGATATGTTGGGTGTTGAAGTAGGGAACTTAGGGGTGGTTTTGGCTAAGGTTTTGAGCTTTAAAATGATGGGTTTTTTGGGCACGAAGGTAAGGGCCGCGACTTTATTCTAGAGCGCTGCAGCCATAGGTTGAAAATGAGCCAAGGAGGCTCGGCCAGGGGTGAGCACCACGGCGCCCATGCATGGGCCGCGAGGCGTGTTTTTGCCAGGGTGACCCTTGGTTCTGTTTTGAGGCTAGGGTCGCAGCCCTTGGTTGCCCACTTGATCTTTTAGGGTTTTTAAGGACTTAATCCAAGCCTAGGAAGCTCGGGAACCCTTCCACCACCGTGCTTGGTGGGATTTGTTTTCCCGGAAGTTAGTTTTGTGACCGGAAACCCTAACTTGAGTTTTAATGGGACCCTGTACTTTGGTTGTGACTAGGTGATAAAGGCTTAGGCTCGAGATCAGAACGTGCTTGAGGGGCATTGCTCATAATCCAAAACCGAAAAGATTAAAGGTAAGAAAACTACAGCCAGCTAAATATTTGAGTGGGACTAAGGGTTCCCATATATATATATGATTGAAAGAATGGTATTATGCCTTGTAAATTGTAAACCAACAGCCTAAGCATGCCACAGTTAACTTGTGCAATTGGCACGACTCGGACACTGGTATCCGAGGACAGCTTATTATGTACTGAGCTCGGTTTAAGCGGGTCGGAGTCAGTGGGTTAAACAGAGGGTGCGGCCTAAGGTGTCAGCCCTATTATTTGTGTAAATTGAATATTATACTTGGCTATAGATGAGATTGTTGAATAATCTAAGTGTATTTGAAGTTGCTTGTACCTTGAAGTATGCTTATATGCTATGGATTGAATAACTGAACATGCTTACTAGAATGTCTGTTTGAGATTGTTGTATATGTTGTGTATGTTGTTTTCTTGTTGGGCCTTGGCTCACGGGTTCTGCGTGGTGCAGGTAAAGGCAAAGGCAAGGCCGATCAGCCCTGATTGGAGAGCTCTACAGGGTGAATGTACATGGCAGGTCGCTCAGCCGCCACGGGTGAGGAGGTTACAGGGACAAAAGGACCAGAACCTTGTATTTTGCCTTAGTATGGCTAATGTTTACTTTTAACTGTTGAGTTTTGCAATCCAGCTTTTAAACACTGATCTTTTGGGGATCCCTTGTATTTAAACTATTTATAAATTTATAAAATGTATCTTTTGAGACCGAAATGTCTCTTAACCCTAGAACACTTAGACTAATGACACGTTTTTAAATTAATGACTTGATTAGCAAGTCTTGCACTTTACAAGTACACAGTGTAGGGGTCTTGGCTATCCAGGGCGTTACACTAGTGGAGTTCTTGGAAAGACCAAGTGTAATGGGAGAAATGGTGGAGGTTGAAATGATTGACATAAGACCGACCTGGATGACCCCTATAATGGAATATCTCGCGATTGGAAAGTTACCTGATGACATAAAAGACGTGAGAAAACTACTTTATCAAGCTCCACGGTATATAATAATTGATGGAATCCTATATCGACGAGGTCATTTGTTGCCCCTTCTACGGTGTGTTCTTCTCGAAGAAGCTAGAACCATTTTGCAAGAAATACACAAAGGTTTTTGTGGAGATCACGCTGGGGGGAAAAACATAGCGCTAAAGGTATTGAGACAGGGCTATTTTTGGACCACTTTAACAAAATATTCGATCTCGTATGTTCAAAAATGCGACAAATGCCAACGTTTCACTATAGTGGCCTGAGTTGCTCCAGTTGAGCTAACAATGATTTCATCCCCGTGGCCAGTTGTAGCATGGGGAATTGACCTGATAGGTTCCTTACCTATGGGGAAATGAGGAGCTCGATATGCGGTGGAGGCAATCAATTACTTCACAAAGTGGGTAGAAGTTGAACCTCTGGCAAGCATCACCTCAAAGAGAGTCCTGGATTTCATGGTAAAGAATATCATCTGTCGATTTGGACTCCCTATAAAGATTGTATCAGACAACGGGACGCAGTTCAATAGTGATCTCTTCACAAACTTTTGTGAAAGATAAGGCATAACGAAGAACTTCTCGTTGGTAGCATACCCACATGCCAATGGGCAGGTCGAGGCTGTAAATAAGACCCTCAAGGCGAGCCTGAAGTGAGGCATACTCCAAGTACTTTGGGCCTACCGAATTTCTCATAGAACCTCCACGAGGCATACTCCTTTTTCCCTAACCTTCGGAAGTGAGGCAATGTTTCTGATTGAAGCAATGGTGGCTACTCACAGGCAAAGAACATTTGATCAATAATAGAATAACGACCTACTTAGCGCATCTCTCGATCTGATCAAAGAAAAATGAGAGGAATCACAATTATAACTCGTCCATTATCAACAAAAGATCACTCGTTATTTCAATTCAAAAGTTGAAGGACGCATACTCGGATTGGGCGATCTAGTTCCCCAAAGGGTCTTTTTGGTGAATAAAGACCCCAAAGATGGTGTGTTGGGTCCAAATTGGGAAGGATCATAGCATATCATAGAGGTCTTACGTGGAGGAACTTTTAAGCTAACCCAATTAAATTTTGAAATAGTCCCACGGACCATGAATGCTCTTCATTTAATAAAGTATTATCAATAGTATTATTATCAGGTTTATTTATAAAATACAGTTCAGATAAATGACATATATTATTGAATAACCACTTCTTAGTTTTATTATTGCAAGCTCATGCTCTCACATTGTAAAAGCAACGTGGAAAGTTTATACGCTCTGGTTACTTAGGGTGCACATAACCGAGGTGAATTTTTGAGAAAATTAAGCCTACTTGGATAAGATTAAAATCTTAGAAGCTTGGAAAAATTGATTATTCAATGGCTTTTTAAAGCTCCAGTTTTCAATAAACCTAACACGAACTAAGTTTGAAAAATCATCTAAAAACTTGGATATAACCAGGTCTAAGCTTAGAAGATTGGAGAAATTGATTATTCAACGGCTTTTTAAAGCTCGAGTTTTCAATAAACGTAGCGTGAACTAAGTTTGAAAAATCATCTAAAACCCTGGATATAACCAGGTTTGGAGCTTGGAAGCTTGGAGAAATTGATTATTCAACGACTTTTTAAAGCTTAAGTTTTCAATAAACCTAACGCGAACTAAGCCAAAAGAATTTATTGAAATTGCTGGATATAACCAGGTCTGCGCCCTGAGTCCTAACAGTTATAATGCTATTAAGTTATTAAAAACCCTCGATATAACCAGACCAGAGACCTGATTCTTAACAGGTATGAGGCAAATAAGTGAGAAAAATCTTGGATACAACTAAGATTGATAAAATCTATCTCGATCTAAAAGTCGATCCCTAAGATTTCGAATGTACAAGAGTCTAAGGATTCATAAACATGAGAAAATAATAAAGGAAAGATAAATAGATCACAAGTTAGATGTATATTCAAATAAAAAAATATATTGTCACATCGAGGAGAAGAAACCTGGAGCTAAGCCCGAAGGCAATCGTTTTAATCCCAAGGGATTGTTACAGAAATTTTTAAAAAAATAATACTAAAGAAAATCTTGAATAAGTCATTGGGCTCCGTCAGTATGCTCCACCGAAGTCACTTCCTCATCATCTCCCTCTGCAACTCCAAAAGCCTCACTAGTCTCCGAGGGTTCCTACGAAAATCGTATCTTGAATTTAGTAAAATACGAATACCACATATCGGGCTGCATGAAGGAGAAGTTCCCGTCCTCATTAAAAACCCAACAATGATAAAGAATCTCCTCCATTATGATGAGGACAGTGCAGCTTCCTCCTTGGCCTTAGCCTCGGCCTTGATCAACTTCGCTTTGAGTTCGTTGTTCTCGGCCTGAAGCTAATTAGCATGGTGACTCGCCTCCATGACCTGAGCCTGAGAGGTGGACAGTGTAGCCTTCGCAGACTGCTTTCCCTCTTGAGAAGAAATGAGAGAGCTTTGGCAGCATACTCACTCTCTTGGGAAACACTCAAGGCGGCCCAGGCGGCCTACTCATTCTCTTGAGCAGCTATTAAAGTAGCTCGTACTTCCTCGTTCCTGCCTTTGACACGAGTTATGCTTCGGTATTGAGCCAAGACAGACTACAAAATAATGAAGCAAGTCAAAAAAAAGAAGAAGAAAGAACACATAATAAAGAAAAAAGAGGAAATGTTAGAAGTGGGAAAAAGACTCATGGTGAGGTTCATCCTGTAATGCCCTATGTTTCGGGTACCTTTAAACGACTCGGTTCAGAATTTTTCCCTCGAGTTAAGAATATTATTTTAAATAATATTACATTTGTTTGGAATTTATTTCCATGAGTTATTGCTAGCCAAATTATGTATTTTGTGATTAAAAGTCAAGAAAATACTTTCGGTCTTGGAGCGACACAGAAACCCTATGGAAAATATATTTTGGGCATAAAATACATTCATAAAAATTAAAGTTTGGTCAAAAATAATAAACGGAAGAGGAAATGGAAATTTTAGGGCATTTTGTGTTAAAATGCTTAATTTTACCAAATTGGGGAATTTTATTCGATGAATGGACCTTAGGTTAAATTGTAATGTGTGACTAATTAAATTAAATGTGAGAGACATTTAATTTAATAATTATGTGTTAAGTTTAGTTTTTAAAACTTTATAAGAGTGAAAAAGGTGATAGAAAAGTGATTAAACTTTAATCACATTTGATTAATGTTAATGACACAAAGTGACATAAAGTAAAAAAACACAAGTATTTTAGACATTTTTAGAGTTGTATAAGCTCTTCCAACCCCCCAAATCCGACCTCCCTTCTCTCCTCTCCCTCTCATCTTGTTCAAAACTTTCCTCTCAAGTTTTTTCATCATTTTCAACTAACAAAAACCCTAAGAAACCTTGGAAGCTTAAACCTTGATCTTGGAAGAGATTTCCTAAGGTAAAACTTTCAAAAACTTGACATTTGTAAAGTATTTAACCATAGATATTTCATTAACTAACTATATATGTTGTTGGGGGGGTTGGTTTAAGGTTTTGAAAGAGTTTTGAAGGATCTAAAGCTAGTAGAAACATCAAAAACCCAAACAAGAACAACAAGAGGTAAAAAGTTTACTTTTTATAGTTGTTTTTGTATAGTTTTTTTTTAAAGCATCATTTTGTGTATTTAATGCTTAAAGTTTCTTGTTGGTGATTTAATAAGGCTATGGTAGTTGCTTGATAATTTTTATGATGCTTGTATGTTGATTTTTTAAAATAGGGACCCAAAATCCCTAAGGATTTTGTTGAAAACCCTAAAACAAAAATACAAGTTTTGAGCTGTGACTTCCAAGGGGTCAAGCATCCACTGTATATTTATTTTGTAAAGTTAAATTATAATGTGATGTTTTTGAGATTGGGTACATAAAATTGAGCTTTTTAAACACTCAAAAATGTTTAGAAATGACTGAGTTATGCTATTTCAAAGTTTAGGTAAAAAAACTATTTTTTTTTTCGTATTCTTAATTTCGGGACTAAGTTTGGACAGCCACTGTATAGGGCAAATGAACCCATTTTTTTTTCTAAATATTGGTGGACATATTCTTGGCATAAACTAGTATTCCACTATAAAATTTGGTAACAAAATACAGAATGGTTTGAGAGTTATTAAGTGCCAAAGTTTTGGGAAAAATAAGGACTTGAAAATAAGGTCATTTATACCTCATTGTTTGAAAAATATTTTCACCAATAAAAAATGCTCCTTTTTTCCTAAGATTTTACAAAGACCTAAATGGTATACCAAACATGGAATTGAAAAAATTTGGTAGCAATTTGGTAAGTAAATTTCATGTTATGACCTAACAAAGTATGTAGTTAAAAATGTGAAAAAATGAGGTTTTCACACTTAGTGTAAAAATGGGATTTTGGAACTTAAGAAAAAAAGTATAGTTGTGCTTATTGCAAGATAAAAACTTGGTAAGTCTTAAAAACATTTTGACCTAAAATACCACTTTGAGTTTTAGTAAGAATTACTTTTATTAAAGAATTTTTATTCTTTCTAAACACTACTACAAAATCCCTCTTTTGTGTCACTCAAACGTGTCAGTCAACGCGGTTGACTCACTTTGAGCATTTGTGGAAGTGGGAAAATGACACAAATAAAAGGGCATTTGCGTCATTAATAAGACTGACACTATTAAAAATATCATTTGAGTCAGTTTGTACCTGACGCAAACAGGTTCATTGGTGTTAGTTTTGCACTGTCACAAATGAACTTGTTTGCGTCACTTACCAACTGACACAAATGTTATTTTTAATTTTTATTTTAATATTTAACAAAATATGGGTCCATAACCTATCAGCCAAAACCTTAACCCTAACATATTTTTCCCTCCATTTCTCTACCAGCCGCCCCCATCTCCTTCTCACACTCTCTCTCGATCTCTATCTCTCAACCCATCTCTCTCTTTCTCACCTCTCCCTTTCTCTCTCTCTCTCTCTCTCTTAGACTCTCCCTCTCATGGTCTCTCTCCATGGTCACTCTCTTTGTTGATTTCTCTCATCTCATCTCACTCTTTCCATTGATTTTTCAGGTTCGGTGGTGGAAGGTTTCGATAGAGGCTCGAATCGGGACAGGGTTGGGTTCGGGGTTGAGGGGCTGGGTCGCGGGGTTGGGTCATGGAGCTGGATGCACGCAAGGGTTGGGTCGCGGGGCTAGTTGTGCTCGAGCGAAGGGGTTGGGTTCACGGGGATGGGTGCGCACATGGGGGGTTGGGGTAGCAGGGCTGGGTGCCTGTGGGGGCTGGGTGCGCGCAGGGGTTGGGTCACGGGGCTGGGTTGGGCTCGACAGTTCGGTTCATGGGTCACTCTTTCTCTCATTTTCATTTTTTTCTTTCTAATCTCTTTTCTATGGCAGGTGGTGGTTATGGCTATGTGTCATGATTAGGGTAGTGGTGGGGGGGTGCTCGGTGGAGGCAATCAGTGGAGAAATTTTTCTGTTTTGTTTGATTTTTGTTTGTGTAAACTCTTGATATTTGAAATAAAATGTAAAAATTATGAGGTATTGAGACTTATAATATCTATGGGAGTATCTTATTTTTGTATAAATTTTCATTTTCTTAGAGTTTGTAAATTTGTTTTGTATTTTGTATTTTGTATTCAAGCAATTTTAAGTTTGATATTGTATTTTTTATATTAAAAGTTTGGTTTTAAAATAAATAAATTATGTTTTGTTTGCTGGTGATTTTTAAAATATTTTTTTATTTTGTTTAATACATCATTTGCGTCAGTGCCCAACTAACGCAAACCTGGCACTTGTGGCAGTTCTCCACTAACGCAAATGCCAGGCTTTTGCATCAGTGGAGAACTGCAACAAATGCTAGGTTTTCGTTAGTGGAGCACTGACGCGAATGCCAAGTTTGTTTGTTTCATGGGATTCCGCGTCACTTTTAAAACTAACGCAAAAAATCAATTGTGGCAGGTGGGAACTTACGCGAATGACCATTTTTGTAGTAGGGAAAAATAAAAGAATGAATTTATTAATAGGTTAATAAATTAAAAAGGGTTTAAAACCCTATATTTTGATAAAATAATTAAGTAAATTATTTTTCTAGTAAGTAAACTTGATTAATTGACTTGAGAGAATTAACTAGTCAATATAAGAAATTATTAACGGTTTTTCCTAATTAAGTTAAAATTAGGCTATTTTCTTAAAACATTTTTTTAGAGATTAAAACCTTAAGAAAAATAAAAGGAAAATTATGAGATTATTTTCTTGAAAAATAATTGAGAAATTTAATTAGTATTTTCTGAATATAATACCGGCTAAAATCCTTTATATATTTAACTGACTGTTGAAAGTACGGGTTAATAGCGGAACTTTTAAAGAATAATATTTTTAGTGGATTGTGGGAAATTACTATTGCGATACCCGAGCCTAAGTATCGAGACCATAGGATAGGTCTCCCAGAGACTTAGGGTTTAGTCTCAAATTTTTTACTACGAATTTCTTGAATGGGTTTAAAACCAAATAAAGAACTTTAATCCTTACAAGTAATTTTTAAAATGACCAAACTGCCTGTTGACTCTCGATTTGGCCAACGACGCGGAGTCAAAATAACGACAAAGAAACAAAGGAGAAATCAAGAATGAAATCAAATGGGAAGAAGGTAACACAAATGATTTATAGTGGTTCGGCCCCAACTGTGTGGTAATAACCTACATCCACTTAGTGTTCTTATTGATGTCGAATCCTAATGCCGTGATCAAAGAACTAGGGTTCTTGAGTTTCACAGCTTTAGGAGAATTACAACTTTTTGGTGGATAAACACACTATGTTCTCTCTATGAGTATTCAAGTTCTAGGTTCAAAAGTCAAAAGTCCCTTCCTTGAGCCCTCTCACATATATTTATAGGCTCAAGGGGGTTACCTAGGCCAATGGGCATTAATTACCCTTAATATCAGCGTATCAAGGCAATAAAGAGAAAAGATAATAAATGTAGTTCTTACAAGATTACATATCTTTAAAGGAAATAAACCGAAGCATGCGACCAGGTTGGTCGCATCTAATCACAAGATTTGATGAGGCAAAAAACACCTGGTCGATATTCGAACAACATCCCTTCACTTTAATGCTGCCACGTGCCAACTACGTGTAATAAATTCTTGCCACGTCATCAGGAGCCATTTTTGGGTAAACATTTGCCCCCAAGTTTATTTTATTGCGACCAGCATAAAGTAAACTTAAGAGTTGACCCTTCGCATACCCTACCAAATCTGTCAGAGCCACCCATGCTTTCTCGAAAAAGGCAACCAATCATGTCTGTTCAGTTTCCCAAAAGTTGTCTGACGGCTATTGCATTTCCCCATGTCTTGAAAAAGTAATTCCCATTATTACCTCTTTTACAGTGCCACGATCAATATAAATAACCCATTTTCTTCAATTTATACTTTTTACCAATCTTCTTGCCTCCAAGAATTTTGAAGAACAAAGTAAGAGAAACCCAGAAAATATCACTGATCCAAGGTGCCCCTATCCAATCATTTGAAATCTTCACTCCAAACTTTCATCCAAGTAAGTTTTCTGGTCGATGTGCTTGTTTTCCCTTCATTTTTGATTTTTGAGTTCTTGAATATCTCTGTTAGTTCTTGCAAAATGATCTTGGGATAAATGGGTACGCTGATCTATGCTAAATATGGTAGGAAAATAACACCTTGCTGGGGTTAGGAATTAGTTTGGTAGTTAGGATCATGAATTTAGGGCGTAAAATCGAAGTAAAAATTCGACTTTTAAGCTTGTAGAAAACTAGGTTTTTCCCGCCTCTTTAGAGTCGAAAAAGTTTTTCCTGAAAAAACTTTTTACTTCTGCTTTTTGATCCATTTTCCAAACTGCTCGTATGAAACATAGTTTTTTTGCTAGAATGTTGCTGGTCGTATAAAAGCTTAACTTTTATACGCGAGCAACGTTATTCGAACTTTTAACACAAGTTTTTAGGCCGTAGATTCTCATCTCCCCTTCTCTATTCGCAAATTTTCATGCAAGATCCATGGGGATGTGAGAGGCCAATTAACGACGACCTGCTTGCACAACTGCTCGTGGATGAAGAACAACGGTTGCTTCTTATTCCAGAAATCCCTTTCTCTCGAATTCCACCCAACAAACCTCCTTCCAGTCCATCCACAATGGGTAGAGTAAAATCCAATTCCCAGAAAAAGAAAACATCAAAACCTTCCAAAAATCAGCCTGCTTCTCGGGCTGAGATTCCTTCGACCAATGGTAGAGCTGAAACCACTGATCCCGAAATCCAAACACAGGCCCATATCCGAAATTCCATTTAACCAGACGTCGAATGGTACCTTGCTCCCCCTAGCACGATCACTGCTAGGATGATAAGTAATTTCCTCAGAAAGTACGGACTTTCTGGGGTAACTTTATTTATTCCTACCACCGACCAAAGAGCAAACCTGCCTGGCGGCACCTTCAGCGCCTGGTCGAGGTACCACATTGAGGCAGGAGCAATCCTGCCTCTTCATCATTACTTCCAAAGAGTGGCCAATTACTTCGGGGTCGCTCCTTTCCAAATAACCCTGAACGGGTATAGAATGCTTTCCGCACTCTATATCCTTTACAACCATAAAAAATGGCCTGTCCCTTTGCCTCACGAGATCAACTACCTGTTCGATCTCAAATCTATCCCCAACCAGGACAACACGAGGTTCTTTCATCTCTATCACCAGGAAACAAATTGCACCTTCCTGAGTGAGACTACCTACAAGTCTAATGTAGGAAAGTACCACCAAGAGTACTTTTTAACCACTGACCTGGTTGCCAACAACCTAGCCTTCACCCAAGGAGGTAACTTCTTCGTTCTTATGGTCATTTATTTTCTTTTATTTTATCTACATCTTCCTTAGAAAATTAGTTCTCTTCAGATCCATGGCTACGAAAAGCTCCTACTCCAGAAATGGAGCTTTGAGTAGCACTACTTGCCAACATGACTGACGTAGAAAAAAGCATCAAACAGCTGGTCACTGAAGCCAACCTAAGACTGGTTGGGCTTCTCGCACCTCACTAGGACGTGAGGGAGTCAATGGCGGGGAGTGCCACTGGTTGAGAAATTCCCGAGCAGCACCCCAACGTGTCGCAACCTCAAAGGAGGAGGACAACTGGAGTGACAATCAGGGAACCCTCCAGCACCCCGCGAGCAGCTGCTCTCCCTGCCCCTATAGGAAAGGGAAAAAAGAAAGCTTTCGAACCCCCTGCGCCCATCAACAAGTCTTTAGATGAGAATGGTACTGTCTTCTCATTCTTAGACAGTTTTCCCATTCCCTATCATTTATTTGACTAGGTGGCAACTTTAAGTACACTCCAAATTTAAATTTAGATTTCTTCCAGACAGTGAGTGAGTGTAGCAGTAGTTTAGTAAGTAATGTAGTGACCAGTAGTTATAGCACGGGTACTTTACTTGCAATTTTCTTGCTTTTAATTTCATCTCTTCCTATACATTTTTTTAACTACTCGCAATGTTTCTTCACTTGTAGATATGTCATCTGGAGACATGTTCGATCACTACATTGTCGTTGCTACTCCCTCGAGCATGAGGAAAGACAGCAAGAGGGTCTACAGAGAAAGCAACAAAACTGCTTCAAAGAAGGCCCAGCTGCTCCTTCGAAGGAAACTATGCCACCTCCCACAATGGAAACAACGCCACCTCCTTCTCCACTCGACCAACCGTCTCCAACTGCATCGGTCGACCAGCACTCTACTCCTTCAGCGCCTACCAACCAGCCACGCCACACTTAACCCGAAGACACTCTGGCTAGCACCGTGATCAGTTCGGCCAGGGAGAGAATATACAAACTCTCCAAGCATAAACGTAGCTAAGAGGCCATCATCGACACCAGCTCCATGGAGGCCAACCAAATAATAAACCGAGGACTGAACGAGATAGCCAATGTAAGTTGTTTTCTATTGCTGAGTCATTTTACTTTGTTAATTTCTGCCATCATCTTATCTCTTTTATCTGATCGCAGGGATTGTTGACTATCACTACTGGTTGGTGCCGCACGGGGACTTTGGTCACCCAAACCAAAGACTTCAACACCAGGCACACTGAGGCAGTGAAGGTGCTCGAGGGGAAGAATGGTGACCTGCTCGAGAAAAACATAGAACTGACCAACCAGAATAATGAACTGCGCGAGCAGAAAGCCCAGCTGACCGAAGAGCTATTGGAGTGTCGGGCAGCCCTGAACAAATCTAATGAAGACAAAGAAAAATTCAGGGAGAGTGCCAAACTCAACTTCTAAGAAGCCAAACAGCCTGAGCTTAATCTGATTGCGAGTAGAAAGGAGACGGAGGAGCTGGAGGGGCACGTTAAGGAGCTCGAAGAGACTAATGCCAAAAACTTGGAGAAGTATAGGGAAGCCACCCCCTTTGCTTCTACAAGTTTTGGAAGCATAATCAAGAGGCTGACTTCAGCTATCTGTCTGAGCGCTTGAGACGAACTCAAATAACTCGATGTACCATTCGCCTGGAGGGAGAAGAAAGAGCCCAAATTCTTGCTTCCCCAGAAATTTCCTTAGCAACTGGGATTGGTGGCGCAGACAATGAAGCTGGCACTACTATCGACCAGGACACTGCTCAAGATCCTCTAGCCCTGTAGTCTTTTATTTTTTTTTCTTTATCTTTTAAATATACGACCTACGGGTCGCGATGTAAAGACAATTCCTTTTTGAACTTTTATTGCTGCATGGGCAACTTTATTCCTTTTAATTAAACAATTACATCGTGGTGTAAAGGAAGTCTTTTTTTATATTATAATACTTGCATTTATTATAACATATGTTTGCATGACCGAAATTATCATAGTACTTTGGATTGATTTAACAAAATAACAAAATTTTGAAAAATACTCTAAGTACCTTAGCGTGCTTTCACTTATTTTGCTCATGTGTTTACATACCTTTTGATATGCTTTGCTTACTAGGTACCTTATATGACCCCAAGTGATTGAGGAGCTTTAGGTCCTCAGTCACTTGCCTTGACTAAGACATGTTCGAACATTTCTGCTCGTAGGATAAATTTTAAAATGAGAATATAACAAAACAACACATGTAATGAGCAAATACTTGTAATAAATACAATAGTTGGCAAGATTGACTGGCTACGCACAGTCCCTTTTATTTCTCGTAATAAATGGACAAAACGTGTCTATACGAGTGATCACCAAAATGATCTTACACTTATAAGCGATCAATCACATAACATGACCAACCCTTTTTCATAACTTGTAAAAAGTAAATTTAATACAAGCCAATTCTTTAAGAAGAATGATTTATTGGTAGTACTTGCACAGGCATTCTCCATTCCAATAGCGAGGAATGAGATCTCTATTTAAGCGAGCAAGTTTGTAAGTGCTTGGGTGGAGGACTTCTTCAATTTGGTACGGTCCTTCCCAGTTAGGTTCGAGTACTCCAGCAGCCTAGTCGCGGGTGTTGAGGAAAACCATCTGAAGTACTAGATCTCCGACATTGAATTTCCTTTTGCGTACTTTAGAATTGAAATACCGACGACCTTTTGCTAGTAAGCTGCTACTCGGAGTTGGGCTTGCTCTCGCTTTTCATCAACCAAATCTAGAGATTCCATCAATAGCTGCCTATTAAAGCCTTGATCGTACGTTATTCTTCGATGCAAGGGTGGATATAACTCAACAGGCAACAAAGCCTCATATCCGTAAGCTAAGGAAAATTTGGTATGGCCTATTGCTGTGCGATGGGACGTTCTATACGACCAAAGGACTTTGGGAAATTTCTTTGGCCATGCCCCCTTTGCTTTTTCAAGTCTTTTCTTCAGATTATCTTTTAGTGTCTTATTGACTGCCTCGACCTGTCTGTTTGCTTAAGGATGAGCAATTGAAGAAAAGCACTTGATAATTCCATGTCGTTCACAGAAATCTGTGAACAGATCACTATCGAATTGTGTGCTGTTATCTGAGACAATATTTCTTGGCAATCCATAGTGACACACAATGTTTTTAACCATGAAATCCAACACTTTCTTGGTCGTTATGGTTGCAAGTGGCTCAGCCTCGGCCCATTTTGTGAAGTAATCGACGGCCACCATGACGTACTTGATGCCACCTTTTCTTGTGGGCAAAGATCCGATTAGTTCTATACCCCAGACTTGCAAATGGCCACGGACTTTGCACTTTTCGCACCTCCGCACAAATTCCACTGAGTCTTCATTCATTGTTGGCCAGAAGTATCCTTGCCTTAGGATCTTTTTTTATAAGCTCTACCCCCCAGCATGGTCTCCACAAAAGCCTCCGTGGACCTCTTTCATCAATTCTTTGGCCTTTTCCCTCGAAATACACCTGAGGAGTGGCATTGAGTATCCTCTTCGGTACAAGATTCCATCAACTAGGATATACCTAGCAGCCTACTGCTGAAGGGTCCTGGCTTTGTTTCTGTCTGTTGGCAACACACCTTTGGTCAGGTACTCCATGTAACGTGCCATCCATGTATCCGCCACTTGAATTACCAAAGAGGCCTCATCTGCTTGGATGCTTGGCGCAGATAATCGCTCAACCGACACTATGTTTAGGGTGTCAGCATCCTTGGCACTTGCCAACTTGGCCAAAGCATCAGCGTTTGAATTTTGGTCGCGAGGTACTTGCTGGAGAGTGTACTTATCAAATTGTGCCAATGGATCCCTTGTTTTTTTCAAGTAAGCGACCATTTTTAAACCTCGGTCCTAGTATTCTCCAATGATTTGATTGACCACTAACTGAGAGTCACTGGAGATATCAAGTGACTTTGTGTGCATGTCTCTGACTAGCCGGAATCCTGCGAGCAGTGCTTCATATTTAGCTTTGTTGTTTGAAGCGGTGAAGTCGAATCTAATTACGCAGTGAAATCGATGCCCTTTAGGCATCATCAAAATCACTCTGACTCCAGCGTGATGCTCATTTGAAGAGCCATCTGTAAACAACTTCCATGAGGGAGTTTGGCTTTGAGGTTCAGGCTCTCCAAGCTCTTCTGTCTGCTCGCTATCTGGAAGTCCAGTGAATTGTGCAACAAAGTCGGCCAGAGCTTGTCCTTTCATTACTGCTCATGGTGAATAAGAGATATCAAACTGCCCAAGTTCAACCGCCCATTCCAACAATCGGCCTGCTGCTTCTGGTTTCTGCAGAACTTGTCGTAGACGCTGGTCGGTCAAAACTGTGATTGGATGAGCTTGGAAGTATGGCCGCAGTTTTCTGGAGGCTAAGATTAGGCAATAGGCTAATTTTTCAATAGGTGGATATCGCAATTTTTCTCCTATTAGCCTTTTGCTTATTAATATACGACTTTCTGTACGCCCTCTTCTTCTCTTATTAGAACAACACTAGCAGCGTATTCCGTGATTGCTAAGTAGATGAACAAAGTTTCTTTATCAATTGATTTTGATAGAATCGGTGGCTGCGACATGAGTCTTTAAAGCTTGAAAAGCCTGTTCGCACTCCTTCGTCCATTCGAATTTCTTGTTGCCTCTGAGTAGATTAAAAAATGGGACACATTTGTCTGTCAATTTGGAAATAAATCTACTGAGAGCAGCAATTCTTCCGGTCAAGCTTTGAACATCTTTTATTTTTGTTAGCGATTTCATATCGACCAGGGCTTTGATCTTCTCGGGATTGGTCTCAATTCCTCATGAATTTACTAGAAATCCCAGGAATTTCCCTAATCCTACTCCGAAGGAACACTTGAGGGGATTCAGCTTCATCTGATATTTGTTCAAGACGTTGAAGCACTTTTGCAAGTCCCATATATGTCCTTCTGCCTTCTTCAACTTAACCAGCATGTCGTCGACGTATACCTCCATGTTTGTTCTGATCAGCTCCTTGAACATGTGATTGACTAGTCGTTGGTAAGTCGCACCAGCGTTTTTCAAATCGAAGGGTATGACTTTGTAACAGTAGAGCCATGTATCGGTCCGAAAGCTAGTGTGATCCTCGTCAGGGGGATGCATACTGATCTGATTGTACCTGGAGTACGCATCCATGAATGACAAGATCTCATGCCCCGCAGTGGCATCGACCAGTTGGTCGATTCTAGGGAGTGGAAAACAATCTTTTGGGCAAGCTTTATTAAGGTCTATGAAATCCATGCATGTTCTCCACTTGACATTCGGCTTTGGAACCAATAGAGGATTAGAGACCCAGGATGGATAAAACGCTACCCAGATGAATCCATTCTCCTTTAGCTTCTCGACTTCTTCCTTTAGAGCTTTTGATCTGTCTTTGTCGAGCAGCCTCATTTTTCTATTGCACTGGTGGAAAATTCTACTCTATGTTCAGAACATGGCTAATGACCGCAGGGTCTATTCCAACCATGTCTTTATGCGACCCGACAAAGACTTCTTGGTTCTTTCTTAAAAATTCCACCAGCCTTTGTTTCATTGTTTTCTCTAAGTTTTTACCAACTTTCACAACCCTGGTCGGATCTGCGTCATCGAGTTAGACCTCTTCAAGGTCCTCGATGGGTCCTATCTCTTCATCAAAATCCCCAAAGTGAGGATCCAAATCCCTATCCTTACTTTGGGCAACACCCTATTTGGTGACACAATCATCTGATTGGGCTTGTATATCACTGGCCATATGCAACTCCTTCCCGACAGCTTCCCTCGATACACCTTTCTTCGCTTTAGATATTGAGGCATTGTAGCACTCCCTCGCTTCTCGCTGGTTTCCCAACACGCATCCTATCCCTGCATCGGTTGGGAATTTGATGGCAAGGTGCCATATCGAGGTAACGGCTTGTAGGTAAACCAAAATTGGCCTTCCAATTACATCATTATACGCTGAAGGACAATCAACTACTAAGAAAGTAGTGAGTAATGTCCTGTTTGCGATGCAGCTCCTACTGTAACTAGGAGCCTAATCGATCCCGTCGGGGCGATCCCTTCGCCATAAAAACCATATATGGATTGGTTGCATGGCTCCAGGTCCTTGACGGACAATTTCATCCTTTCTAGTGAAGACTTGTACAAGATGTTGACTGAGCTTCCTGTGTCAACCAAGACCCATTTAGCCATCACATTGGTGATTTGGACGTCAACGACCAGCGGATCGGAGTGTGGGAATCGGACATGCTGAGCATCTTCTTCAGAGAAGGTTATCAACTCCTCCTTTGTTCGAGCTTTCTTTGGTGCTCGATCCTCCACACTCATTATCTCGATGTCTTGATCGTGGCGTAAAGTCCGAGCATATCGCTCCCTTGCTTTCCCACTGTCCCCTGCAACGTGTGGACCACCACAGATGGTGAGTAACGTTCCTGCCACATGAGCTGGCTGTAAAGGTGGCGAGTGTTGGCGTGCGGGTGCTTGCTCGTTGCCACCTAGAGCCTCTCACTGAGAACCTCCTGCAGCCCATACGTATCTTCTTAGGTGTCCCTGCCTGATCAGGAACTCGATCTCGTCATTCAACTGGTTACACTCATTGGTGTCATGTCCGTAGTCGTGTGAAAATGATGGAATTTTGTCGTATCTCTCTTGGAGATATCTTTCCTTATAGGCGTTGGTCGCTTATAAGGGACATTATACCTGGTCGCTTGGTACAACTCTGCTCTACTTTCAACAAGGGTCGTATAGTTGGTGAATCTTGGCTCGTATCTATTGCCTTTGGGGTGTTTATTTTCAGATGTTGACGGCTCATTGCACGCCCTTTTTCCACCATTTCTGCCATTTCCGTTCCTATTGCCTTTACCATTTCCATTGGGTTTATCCGACCCATTGGTGGCCTTGGCGGGATCTTCCTTTGGTCCCTTATCTTTCGTGGGCGACTTTCCTTCGTTGGCGATCGGATCTTCGAGCTTGATGTATCGATCAGCTCGATCCAGGAATTACTGGGTACTTCTTACCCCATTCTTTCTCAGATTGCTCCAAAGGGGGGAGTGGCGTCTAACCCCGGCAGTTAGAGCCATTGTAGCGACCCAAATTTGCTAATAAGGCTTGGGGCCTTAGTTAGTGTGCCTGGAGGGAAATAATTGTTATGCTGTATTAATTTATGTGAATTTAATGAATATGTGGTTAGAATGCATGTTTAGGTGATTAAATATGCATGTGGGCCCCATTTGGTTGTTAGGGGCATAAATGTAATATATGTGATATTTTTGATATAATGGTAATATATTTGTGATGCACGTTCCGAGAAGGTCCTAGAGAGCTATTCCGCTTAAAGTCACAACGGGATTTAATACCCGGCTTGGGAGGAGCCTAGGGGTATTTCGAGAATATTATAAATTTAGTTGGGGACTATTAATTAATGGTTAATGGTATTTTAGTAGCTTGGGTAACCATAGGTAACCATTGAGGATGATTACTCTAAGTGAGAAAATGGTATGTTTGTAAGAGGTTAGGAAAGGTCTAGGTTGCCCTTGAGGATTAGTTAGAATATGGGTTAGATGGAAGGGTAAATGGGTCTTTTTGCTGGGATTTAGATAACTATGGCTGAGTGGGAAAGCTATTCCCATTTTCTACACTTGGACAAATTCAGCTCTTACTGAAAGTGAAGGAAAAGCTAAGAAGCAAGAAGGAAAGGAAGGAAGGGCAAATCTCTTGGGATCAAGAAAGGGGTTTAGGGCTGAGATTAGAGCAATTGAATTAAAGCTTTAACTCAAGGGTGTGTTAATCACAGAGGTAAGAAATTCATCCATGGGTTTTCTTTAAAGTTTAAGCTTGTTTTGAGGGTTTGAGAATAAGGGTTGAAGCTGAATTTGCTGGTTTAAACTTTGCAAGGGTTGGTTTAAGTTTTGAGAATTTTGAACCATTAAGTGATTCTTGAGTTTGATTGTGTATCTAGGTCTGTTGTTGATGTTTATAGGTTGTTAGATGGCTTATTTGGGGTTTTGAATTGAATTTGGGACCTAGGTAAGTCTTGGTAATGATTTGGGAGTGTTTTGGCTCGGGGAAAATGCAGGAGAAAACCCATAATTCTAGGTTCGCGTAGGGGCGCCGCAGCCCTATTCCTCTGTGCCGCGGCGTAGGCTACATCAGTGGACGGTGGCCCTTCTGGGCGCTGCGGCCCTCATAGGGTGGCGCCGCGGCGCTAGGCCATTTCTGGGCAGGGGGAAATTTCAGTTTTTAGGCTTTTGCCCAGGGGGTTCGGGGGACGCTTCCGCCACCTTGGGTGGGGATCTGGGAGGTCCCGAGAGCTCGGGATTGGTTTCGGAGGATGTTTTTTAATTTATTAGTAATGGGAGTGTTGTCTATGTGTTGTGACTAGGTTCTTGGTGAGGCTCGAATTAGAGGATCGTGCTCGAGGGTTCAGTGCTCAAGAAGCTCGGGACACAGGTGAGAAAGCTGTTGCACCCATAGAGCAGGGCGAGGCCCCATGGTTGTGTTGCAGGGCACGGCCCTATATGATTATGTGTTGGGTGTAGCTCATTGATTATGTTAGTATATGCTTAAGTAATGTTTTAATTATGTTGTGTATGCATATATGTGAATGATCGACAAGGGTCGGGAACAGTGAGGGCCGGGAACGGCGAAGGCCGAGAACGGCAAGGGGCCAGGAGCAACGTTTAGCACGTGGAGTGCGAGTTGCCAGGGTAAGACCCTAAAGGATACCTGGGATATCCTTACGGTGTAGACCGCAACTCAAGGCTTGGTAAAGCGCCTGAGACGGCATGGAAGTATGTGTTTATCTTGTTGACAAATTGGTTGTATGTTAAATGGTTCATATGCATATGTTATCTATTTATGTGGAGTTTTCTTGCTGGGCTTCGGCTCACGGGTGCTCTGTGGTGCAGGTAAGGGCAAGGAGAAATTCAACCGACCATGAGTATGGAGAGCGTGACATGACGCGTACATGTCTGGTCTGCCTGGCTGCCACGGCTAGGAGTATTTTTTGGAAGTTGTTTGTAAAGAACCCTATTTTGTCTTTTAGTCGACTTAAAGTATATATTTTGAGTCGTAAATATTTATAAACAGTTTTTTGGGATCCCAAATGTTAAATGTTTTATGATTTTCAGTAAATGGAATTATTTTCAAAGTTTATGTCTCTGTTTATGATTTAATTACACGTTTACCTTAAAACCTCGATTAGCGAGTTAAAAGCACGTTTTAAACTCACTTAGTAACGGCTCTAAGGAATTAGGGCGTTACAACCATCATCTTTCCCTCGTCGCTCACTATTTTGGCTCCATCCGCTGCTCGCATAAAGCACTGGACATACTCCTTTAAGGGCTCTTCCTCCTTTTGGTGTATCTCGACCAGCTGGTTGGCCTCAGTGGGGTGTACGCAACCTGCGTAGAATTGTCTGTAAAATTCCTTCACGAACATTTCCCAGGATACTATCCTAGTAGGAAGGAATTTAAAGAACCATTCCTGGGCGGTGCCAGATAGTGTGGCGGGGAAGATCCTGCAGCGGGCATCGTCTGACACTTTCTGAATATCCATTTGCATCTCAAATTTTTTGACAAGAGATACTGGGCCTCATACCCATCAAAGATCAGCAACACTGGCATTTTGAACTTGCTGGGGATTTCTGCCACAACAATCCTCTGCACAAACGGAGTGCCTCTCCTCCGGTCGTACTCTATGTGGGATGTCCGACTCCCGACCAGCTCCTGTACTGCCTGGTTCAGAGCATCAATTTGAGCCTGAACCACATCTGGGATTACCGGGGTGACTGGTGCTAGAGGATCGTACTCATCGTGCCTCTCGCGCCTGTCGTTGAGTACTTCTCTCAAGTCATCATCCTTGCACCTTTGCTCGCTAACTCCTAGCCGATCAAAGATGTTATGCTATTTGGGTTGCCCCCACGTTATGCTATTGTATCTTGGTGGGGGGTTCCTGTCTCCACCTCTCTCTTCATGCCTTCGACAAGCATTCCCCCTGCCGGAATCGACCTCATTGTAGTCACGGCCGTCTCTAAATTGCGGCTAACTTTGGCACGACCGGCTGCTCACGCTATTTCCTCCTTTGGCTGGTATTTCCCGAGCATCAAGGGGAGGCCTGCACTGGTCAGTGGGTCCCCGTGCATTATTATGCCGTGGGGGGCCTCGGACCGCAGAGCCTGACTCATTATGCCTTCTATGTGCAGAAGGACGTTGTCCCTTGCTCGATGGATTTGGCTCATCGTCCCCTGGGCGTCTTGGGCTACGGGGCGGCTGCTCGACCCTAATCGCCCTCTGGCGCGGGGGATTATCGCGACCAGCTTGAGAAGGTGGCTATTGCTCAGGATCCCGAATTGGGACATCATCCTGAGTAACAGGTGGCTGCTCCGACCTTTGTGGGCTTGCTGGCTGGATCGAAGGACTCTTAGGGGCCCGTTGCAGTGGTGCACTTGGTGGCTGATCTGGTTGAGAGGCCGGCGTAGCATTCCCTCTGGCCAACTGAATGGATACTTCAAGAGCGGTCGTGACATCTCTCTGCCGACGGTCCATTTATGCTTGCTGCTCATTTAGCTCCTGGCGCTGATGCTCAATCTCCCTTTGTTGCAGCGCCAAGGTCTCTGCCGCATTTTCCTGATTGGTCCTCAGACTGGCCAACTCATCCTGCAACACACCTAGTGTTACCCTTAGCGTCTCGGAATCCATTTCCTCCTCTTCAAAATCCAAGTGTGGTTCATTTTCAGCCATATTTGGAGGAGGAGGTTGAGACGATGCAGTGCTAGCAGTCTGTCAAGTCTTCTTGGATGTCTTCGCCATTTTATTTTCTTTAAGCTTCTTGAGTTCAACTCTTAATGAAAGCACCAGAATGTTGACCCTCGATTTGGCAGTCAAAATAACGACAAAGAAACAAAGGAGAAATCAAGAATGAAATCAAATGGGAAGAAGGTAACACAAATGATTTATAGTGTTCGGCCCCAACTGTGTGGTAATAACCTATGTCCACTTAGTATTCTTATTGATGTCGAATCCTAATGTCGTGATCAAACAACTAGGGTTCTTGAGTTTCACTAGCCTTAGGAGAATTAAAACTTTTCGATGGATAATCACACTATGTTATTTCTATGAGTATTCAAGTTCTAGGTTCAAAGGTCAAAAGTCCCTTCCTTGAGCTCTCTCACGTATATTTATAGGCTCAAGGGTGTAACGACCCGAATTCACTAATCGGGCTTAGGGCCTTGACTAGTATGCCTGGAAGGCAATAAATGATTTAATATGTTAATATGTGGATTTATGTGTATATGTGATAATGATGCATGTTTAGTTGAGTTAAATGTGCATGTGGGCCCCGTCTGAATATTAGGGGCATAAATGTGATAAATGTTATATATATGTGATATGTCTGTGCAGCACGATCCGAGACAGTCCTGGGAAGCGGTTAGCCAGAGAGTCACAACTGGGTTGAGACTCCGACTCGGGGCGAGTCGACGGGTAATTTGGGTACTAGGTGTGTTATGGGATTATCGGGACATGAAAATAAATATTTGGAGATATATTTGAGGATAGAATGTCTAGGCGGGAATATTGGGGAAATTTACCATTTTGCCCTCAGGGACGTTTTGGTACCCCGAGCCTTGAGGTAACCACATAGACTTAAGCTGAATAAAACAAAAAGGAAGAATTAATTAGAAGCTTTGGGAACCGACTTACACCTTTCTTCTGAACTAAGGACAGCTTCTCACCATTCCTATCTCTCACCTTCATTCTCTAAGAAACAACTCAAGGAAATTTTGGTGTAAGCTAGCTTAAGCAAGGAATTGGGCTGAGGAAACTTAGGAGCTTGGAGCCTGGGGATTGAGGATCAACTTCAGGGATTGAATTCAGCAAGGGGTAAGCTTTAATTATAAGATTATGCTTAGGTTTGCTGCTGGTTTGTAAGAGTTGCATGTTGGTTGAGTTTGATCTGTGTTTGGGTATTTTAGTTGGGTTTTGGAGCAGATTTTGATGGGTTTTGATGTTGATATTGAGCTGGAATATACGTGTTAACTATCTGGGTTTGTTAGATAAGTTTTGAGTGAGTTAGCTTGAGGAAAATGCAGGGAAGGTGATGGGAAATTCTGGGTTCGGAGGTGAGGGCTGCGGCCCTAGGAGGGGCGCACCGCGGCCCGTGTGCGCACGCGACCGAGTGTGGCCGAGGAGTTCATGCGCACCGCGGTGCTTGGTATGCGCACCGCGGCCCGTGTGTGTTGCAGGGGTGTGCTAGCCTCTGTTTTGAGGCTAGCCGCGGCTCTTGAGGGTGGGGTCGCGACTCTTAGTGCCAATTTGAGTTTTTAAGGGTGTTTAGGCTTGGGAACTCCATGGTTAAGGCTCAGGATGGATTTTATCACCCGGATTGATAGAATTCAAGGTCCCGGAGGTTAGGATTATAGCTCGAAGTTATTTGTTGGATTAGAAATTGATGGATGGATATTGTTAATGTGTTGTGACTAGGGTTTCGGCGAGGCACAAGTTAGAGGACTATGCTCGGGGCATCGGTGCTCGGAAAGCTCGGGACTCAGGTAAGAAAACCCTTGTTCCCATAGAGCTTGTATGCAGGGCTGAGCCCAATGTGTCTGAATAGAACTGGTATGCAGGGCTGAGCCCAATATGTTTGAACTGTAGGGCGTAGCCCTTTGATTGAAGTAGCTAGAATTTTGTATTTGTTTGTTATGCCATGAATGCTATTATGTGAATGATCGGCAAGAGCCGGGAACGGTGTAGGCCAGGAACGACGAAGGGCCGGGAACGGCGTTGGGCACGTTGAGTGCGAGGCCGATAATGGCAAGGGGCTGAGAGCAGCATTGAGCACGTGGAGTGCGATTTGCCAGGGCGAGACCCTAAAAGGATACCTGGGATATCCTCACGGCGTGGTCCGCGAACCCAGTGCTTGGTAAACGCCTGGGACGGCTAGGCCGTATGTGTTTAGCCCATTGGTGGCCTGCGTATTTGCTTGATATATGTGTTGCATATGTTATGTGTTTGTGGGTTTTCTTGCTGGGCTTCGACTCACAGATGCTCTGTGGTGCAGGTAAGGGTAAAGAGAGGGCCAACCAACCATGAGTACGGCAGGCATGAGGCGGCATGTACATGTTGGGCCAGCCTGGCTGGCATAGCCAGTGGTTTTTGGAAGATGTTTGTAAATAAAGCTAGATTTAGTCGACTTGGTTCAGTTTATGTATTGTAAATGTTTCTAAATTGTATTTTGGGATCCCAAGTGTAAAAATTTTATGACTTTCTATGGAAATTGTTATTGCTAAAGTTTTTCCTCTGTTTATGGCTTAATTACACTATTTAACTTTAAAGCCTCGATTAGCGAGTTGAAAGCACGTTTTCAAACTCACTTAGTAACAGCTCTAAGGAAGTAGGGCATTACAAAGGGGGTTACCTGGGCTAATGGGCCTTAATTATCCTTAATATCAACGTATCAAGGCAATAAAAAGAAAAGATAATAAATGTAGTTATTACAAGATTACATATCTTTAAAGGAAATAAATTGAAGCATGCGACCAGACTGGTCGCATCTAATCACGAGATTTGATGAGGAAAAAAACACCTGGTCAATAGTCGAATAGCATCCCTTCACTTTAACGCTGCCACGTGCCAACCACGTGTAATAAATTCTTGCCATGTCATCAGGAGCAATTTTTGGGTAAACACTGCCCAAAATAATAATAATGAATTATGAAGTGCCATAATTAATCCGAGTATACTGTATGGATAATTATAGTACCAGTATTGGCTAAGCATAACTGGAATATACATTGGATGGTGAAATCTTGCTGAGAGATAAGGACTCCAAGTAAGTCAACTTCCATTGTTTGGCTACAACATGAAACGACTATTGTATTGTACGTTAGTATAGAGACACATGCACAAGACATTATTCCAATGCGTGCTGATTCAGAAAATATGATCGGTAGATATCCTTCATATTCTAGACGGCTGATCCCCGTCACACTGCTTGATTTTATTATGTCTGGTTCATTACCGCGACGAGTGGCCAAGAGGTGAGGATTTCTGGTTTAAACCTAGGGGCGCCAGAATGAATGGGACCTAGTGGCCCTCATGCTTACTTAATCAGTAAACGGTTAGAACCCGAGAAAGTGCTCTGATAAGTTATTCCCGGATAGTAGCCATGAATATTGGTCATTCAGTGAGAGTGCCTAGAGATACTAGGGGTCGCCAAGTTTGAGTGAGGCTGAACACCCTAGGGGCAACTTCTCACCAGCACCACTGATTAATAGAGAAGTCTCTGTAAACCCGTGTAACTTCGATTACGCTCTTCAATAGTAACAATGACCTAGGTAACTTGATGGTTACCCTTGTGAGGGATTTACTCTTGGATAAGTAGTGATGCCCTAGGTAACTTGATGGTTACCCTTGTGAGGGATTTTCTCTTGGATAAGTAGCGATGCCCTAGGTAACTCGATAGTTACCCTTGATTGGGATATTTAATAGCTAGATCTTAGTGTTGAGACCCCTACTAATTAGCAAAATTGTTGGAGGGCGTGATACGCCCGAATTGTTGGAAATTGTCGAGCATTGGTCTCGAATTATATTGTGATATATTATATCTGCTTATATGAAGTAGTCTGTCATTGGTTATCAGGCATAACCATGAGTTTGCTAGGACACTTTTATGTTCTTGAACTTCATTGCTTAGGGTCCGGATGGATCCGGAACCCTAATTTTGTGAGCTATTCTTATCAATGGACAGTAACTTGGTTAGTGACCACCTGTCTTCTCTGGATGCTTTTGTTTTAAAGTTGAACTTACGAAGCGTTTTCGCTTACCTAGTTGTTTCCTATTGTAGGTAAGAACAAGGGCAAGGCAAAGCACTGAGCGCTAGAGTCTACCTTGTGAATGTACATGTAGACCGACCTTTTTGGGAAGCTGTTTTGTTTTTGGAAATGTTGCTTTATTTTCATAAACTAGGCTCAGTTTACTCTTCATAAACTATGTTTGTATTAAATATTAAGCATGGCCATATGAATTTTAAAAAGTTTTTTTTATACGGGTTTTTGAGACATTTGTTACATGAAAACGTTTATATTTTTGCATTATCGAGTCTGAAAAATATGGGACGTTACACATCCCCATAGCATATTCGAGGACATCTTCTGGGTTGCGCTCTTCTATGGCCCTCAGATCCCTAGCACTAACTTTGTACGCATGGCCCACCATGTGACTCACCGTCTCGTACACGATACCCCAAAAAGCCTCATGGATTTTGTCCAGATCATGTGGCTCGATCGGTATCCGGACGAGAGGAATCTCACTTCAGACGGGAGCCTAGTTTTGAATCACTTAGGGATGTGAGGAAGGCATATGTCGAGGAAGGGGAGGAGGAGCTTGTTAGACAATGACAGTTGTTACTGGAGCTGGGGGAAGCTCTCTTACTAGCTGCTCCCGAGCTATGCTCGCATCTTTGCCCTTGGGAGGTGATTTTGAGTACCCCGTGTCTTCGGGGTGGTCTTCTTTGCCACCCTGGGCCTTTTTACCACGGGCCCAGCTCCGGACCCTCCGGCCCTGAAGGCACTCCTTAAATTTGGAGCTCCTGGTAATTCCATCTCTTCACCTGACAAAAGAACGAATAAAAGATTTAATTCACAGGGGTAATGCTTCAAAGGTCTTATAAATGCAAGGAAAAAAGAACAAGGATCCTACCCTGCGGGCTAGGGGAGGAAACTATTACAATCAACTTGGGTGTATTGACCAGGCTAGGCATAACCTCCAACTCTGGGATTAACGCAGGGGAGGGGGAATCTAAGGCTACGATCTCCTGGATCCTAGGGGGTTCAGGTCCTTCCTCGGGGCTGGACTCATTTACATACTTCCTAAACCCAAGAGAAAATGCACCCTGGAGCAGGGAAGGCCAAGTCCTACGGTTGATCCCATACTCTTCAAAGATGGTGGATCTAAAGTTTAATGTGTTGTCGACTACAACGGTGCCTTTGGGATAGCTATGAACATAGCGTACCACCAAATGATCCACACATTGGAGAAGGGTTACGTTTAGGTCTAGATTGGTAGGGTGACGGTTAACGAACTGGTTAAGGTTAAAATGGATCAACCTATAGCTGGCAGCAGCCCGATCTAATTCTCTGAAAAGGTATGGGTTACCTTGGCCGGAGGGGCCGGCTGCTGCCCCGGATGCAGCTTGTTTAGGATCTGGCCCTTGATTATCTTCAGGAGCTCATCTTTTTCGCATCAATGGTGCCACATCTTCTTCCTCCTCACTGGCTGGTGAGGCCCCTTGAGAAGAGGGGAGCTCGGGGATGACGGGAAGTGGAGCCTGTGTCCTCAGAGTTAATGGCTAACCCTTGTTGATTAATTTGCATGCCACCATGGTGGTGTTATTCAAGATTTGGCGATAGTCTTTTTCCCGGGGAGGAAGGCTAGACAAAGTCTCGTACTGACCCTCAAGGGTCTCATATCGTCCCGTCCTCACAAATGTAGTTGCACAAGGAGCAAACTTAATCAGAACATATATAAAAAAAAATTCATGATGGTGATAAAAGTTCACGTGCTAAATTTACAAAGATAGAAGACTTACGAGGACGGTTGAAGAACCGATGATCACAATTCTTGAACCCATTCGACATAAAGAAAAAATCTTTATAGTCATTTGGGTGGCTGGGAAGCTCGATGACAGAAGTGGAGTTCAGAAACTGAGTAAGGTAATAAAATCCGACACCTCGCCCTTTCTAGTCAAGACTAGCCTTGAGGCATAAGAAGTATAGGATATCTGCTGGAGTGGGGACCTCCCACTCGTGCCTCAGAAACAGATATTGAAAGGGAGCCAATTTAACGTAGTTAAGAAAATCTACGAAATATTGGTCTAATGGGAGGAAGGCACCAGCCTTCAGGTGTTCATCACTCCAAGCACCCTAGTCTTCTTGGAAGGGGGCACAGCTATGTTCCCCCTCAAGTGCAGGTCGAGCGATGAGACAATTAGCTCCCATCTCGATATTGTGACTCAGCAAGATCTTGTTCACCTTCCCCTGAGTTGTTATCTGTGAGACTATATGCTCAGCCTCAAAAAATGTGTTGAGTTCGATGACAACCTCTCTCTCCACCACAGGACCAAAGTGTGGTATGGGAGAACCAGAGGCGACTTGCTTGCCTTTACCTTTGTTTTGGGTAGACGATCTCCCAGCATTCAAATCGCTTGATGACAAAGCGGCCTAATTAGTAGGCGGCCTAAGATGGTCTATAGCTATGATCATGGAAGTACGGGAAACAAAAAGGTCTAATTGGACTACATTTGAAATTTGAAAGCACATACGAGCTAAATTTTTCCCTAGCTTCAATACATGGTCCCACACGGTATCCTAGGTAACGCGCCTTGATTTCTTAAAATCCCTAGATACTTTGGGATCCACGTTTTAGAGTCGTCAGACCCATTACTTTCCTTTCGAAAACAGTTTAATGAAAAACTACCTAAGGAATTGTAACCCCTAAGCTACCTAGAAATAAACCTAAAACCCTTTCGGTTTCTACACCCTAAACATGTATTCAAACCGATTTTCCATTACGATTATCCCATATTAACCCAAAGAATTTCCCAGATTTATGAATATCTTATTTCTAAACAAGTTTGGTTTCATTCATGTGACCTAAACCGAAGCCCATTTCTTTTTTGCACTCAAAAATAGCCTAACGATACTGAACCGTGCATTTTTCGAAGTAAAAAAGTCACTAGAAAATGAAGAATAAAAAAAAATTCAAACCAGGTGATGAAATACTTACAGAAAATAAGTTCGATTCAGAGAAGATGTCGATATATCAATAGGAGGCTCCTTGAAAGCTTCTGAAGGTCTGAGAGGCAGTGAAGGTTTTTGGGGATTCTAGAGAAGAAGAAGGAAAGCTTGAGTGTTTGAAAGGGAAATTTTTTTAATACAAAGGTGGTGAGGTCTCAGGATTGAACACCCTATTTATACGTAAACTACGGAAATTAATCTGGACCATCCAATTGGGTTAGCTCGAGATCCAAGGGTCAAGATTAAATAAACCATACAGTGGTAAAAAGTTGACAGGATAGTTGTTTCAGTCCTCGAAACCCGAATGGACACCAATCGTAGGAAGCCACGTGTCCAATACTTGAGTAGTGGGTAGGCACGATTTTATATGAAAGAAGTCTAAAAGCCCCTACTGTGTATGTCAAAAAGTGACGACATCAAACACGAGCAGGAACTTGGGGGGCCAATGTTGTACCCTAAATTTAGCACGAGTTCAATTACTCTGCTTGAGTATAGATGGCAGGTAAATACGTGGAAAAATAACCAAGTAGAATATCTCATTATTAACCATGTGAGTAGCTAAAAATTCAATCTTATTCGTACACGGTCACTATCTGACCAACACTTAAGGTAATAATCGAGTTCGAGACTCATAATGGTCAGACCTAACTTTAGGCATTCTGAACCTACTCCGATCTTGGAGTCAGATAGTTGTCAAGCACGAGCTCAGGTGAGATATTAAGCTCGTGAGGACCTAAATATAACACATACTGAAGGATCCCAAGAGATTCGGGAATTCTTTGTGCGCTCATTAATGACCGGGCGGTATCATATATCTATCATTTATTATATGACATAGCTCGAACATATTTATTTTATTATCAAATCATATCCCAATGTAAATGGGAATAATCTATATTAATTATATGCCATATATAATGACGCGGTTTATTTACGCAGTTACCCAAACATGTCCATGGAATTCCCCTAAAAATACTAGGAATGTTGGATAGGGATGAGGGATTGTTTTTTGTATTACCGAAACTCTGCAGAAATAGAGAGAAAACTAGTTATAATATTGACTCGTGGACTAGGTGGATTTTAACCACTGAACCACGTAAAAGTTCTGTACTTTTGAGTGAATGCTTATTATTTCATTGCGGTTTATAATCTAGCACTAATCTACCTATTTTATTTCTTAATATATTGTTGGCGAAAAACCGCGTCAACAGACCCATTTTGGTTAATAGGGGCATATTTGTAATTTTGGCCCATTGAGGGCATAAATGTAAATTATATGTGTGTTTTGCTTGAGACCACGAGATTGTGGAGATTTATTTGTGATGTGTGATCTAAGACGGTCCTAGGGAGCGGAATAGCAAAATAGTCACAATGGGGTCGAATACCTAGCTTAGGGTGGGCCTAGGGGTATTTTGGAAATATAGTACGTGTTTTGAATTATTGGGTAACGAGTAGTAATTTAGTGATATTTTAAGTATGTCGGGGATAAATGGGGATTTATAGGAATACTTGAGGAATTAGCGAGATGTGTCAAAAGACGATTTTGCCCTTGGAGGTAATAGAAAGTTAGGTTTGGTCTTGGGTAAATTTTGGTCATTTTACAGCTGGGGAATAGATTTAGATTGCCTTAGACACTAGAACTCACCAGAATTAGAAAGAACACACACTCTCTCAAGCTTCTCTCTCTCTCTCTCTCAACATACTCTCTCTCTCTCCTTCAAGGCTAAGGGAGATTTTTCCTACTGAAAATTTAGGGAGGAGGCTTGAGGATTGAAGGAAGGTGAAGCTTGAAGTGGTTGAGGTTTAGCTCAGGATCAGCATTTCAGTTGAGGTAGGGATTCTGTTCTAGTTTTAATGGTATTTTTACTGTAGTTAGAAGCTTTTCTTTAGGTTTAAGCTTGGTCTGATTTTTGAGTTTTGAAGGGTTATAGTCTTGCTAATTATTAGGGTGGTTATGATGTGTTTGAAATGAACTGTGGACTGAATTCTAGGTTTAAGGTTTGAATTTGGTGAATTTTAGGGAGTTTAGCTCGTAAAAATGCATGAGGATTTCTGGGTTTTGGGTTCGAGTTGCGACCCATTTCTTCAAGCGTCACGAACTTTGTGTGTGCAGAGGCCTGGGAAGCCTATGTTTTGCCCAGGTGCCGTGGCACAGACTGAGGCCCGTCGTGACCCATGTCCCCTTGGTGAGAACCCAAACTTGTTGACTTGCAGTGGGTTGCGACCCTAAGGGGAGGGCCACGACTCAAATAGGGAATTATGGCCAATGTGGGGTTTTAAGCTCGAGAAGGATTCTACTACCCAGTTTAGTAAAATTCGAGGTCCCGAAGGCTAGTATTTTAATCTGAAGTTCTTAATTGGCTAGGGCTTGATTGATGTCTATTTATTTATGCGTTCTGACTAGGTTTTACGTTAATGCTTGGGATTAGGGATCGTGCTCAGGATCGCCTTGTGTTGTTACCACGGGACTCAAGGTAAAAGAAATGTATGTGCCCGTAGAGTTATGTTGTGTTTAATGTTATGTGTATTGTGTATTGTTTATAGCTATTATGTCATACATGTGATTGTGACCTATCGACAAAGGCCAGGAGCGGCAAAGGTCTAGAGCGGTAGAGGTCGGGAATGGCAAAGGCCACGAGTGGTAAAGGCTGGGATCGACGTTAAGCATGTTGAATGTAGGCCGCCAGGGAGAGACCCTCTAAGGGTGTTGTACACACCCGCTCGATTAAGATTGTGAACTTGGTGTCTAGTAACGCACTGTTAGGGTTTTATGCCCTAATTAAAACACAATTTCTTTGCAATCTCATTTTATTTTCAATAAAAGAATAGAAATCATTTTTTGACTTGGTCAATGAGTTTGCTCACATGTTTTATTTTCATGATAATTTGTTTAATATAAAATTCTATTAAATCCCGAGCATATAGCGAATCATATTTATAGTGACATAATCACAGTGGAATATAAATATGATTATATGTTCAAAATAAGTTAGTCCTAAGATTAGTCAGTGCACATGATTTACACTGACTTGCCAATCTACGATATGTTCTACTTACACATCACAGTGTTATGTTCTTTCCAGAACATTAGCAAAGTAGATAAGATCGGATGTATTTGTTACATCGGACTGGACCGATATTGACCGTTGATAGGATAAGTAAACATATTGTTATTATCTATTCTAGTCATATCATATAGTTGATCATATGTCAATTCAATCTTAATTCTAAGTGGTTAGTATTCTAACTGATTGTATTATTTGAGTTCTTTGACTTGTTCGTTACCTTCTTATCCTACGAACTAGCCCATACTTACATCTTGGGAATTCGGTAGTATAATTGAGTGAGAGTGTTAATCATAGATATGAACATCTATAGCTTCTGATGAAGAAGTGAAATGATGGTTTCTTTTTTGTTTGGTTCAAAGTGCTAAATGATAGAGATCTCATTTCAGTAATTAAATTAGTTTACTGAAATATCATTTACAAGGAACTAAGTGTTTTAAGGATAAAATACAATGAGGGGTAAAACGGTATTTTAGTCCTATCTCATTGTAGACCGTCTATAGAGGATTAAGTGACAATTATGGTTGTAACAATGGATAATTAATAGCGTATCTATATTTGTTATAGAGCGCTCTATGAATTCAAGAGTGCAATTCCGAGTCTATAGTGGAGTCACGAGGAATTAATAAGTTAGTAAATTTATTTGTTAGATTTATGATAACTTATTGGAGCTTGATTTCATAGACCCATGGTCCCCATTGTACCTTGGATAAAATCATCTAGATAGTCTCAATTAATTGATTTAATTATCTATTAGAAATATCAAAGTTGATTAGGTCAATTTTGGATAGTTTCATAGAGTTATGTAATTTATAAAAGAAAATAAAAATTTGAGCATATTTATTAGTTAAGATAAATTGGTATCTAAATTAATAAATAAGTTTAAATTAAGGTTCAAATTATAAATAATTAATTTGATATACGATTTAAATAATTATTTAATTAATTAAATCAATAGAAAATAATACTGGCCTTCATTTTAAGTCCAATGGGCTTATAATCAAATGAGAAATTTCACAGGCCTAAAGCCCATGATAATTTTAACCCAGGGCTGTTAATTAGCTATTATTTAATTGATTTTTTAATTAAATAAATGTCATAAATGAGTCTATAAAAGGAATGTTAAGAGTGAGTTGAAACACAAGTCAAGTCAGATAGAAGACAGACACAAGTTTGTTATAGGTTTTAGATTCTCTCTAAACATAAATCATTTCTAAGCCTCAATTTTTCTCTTCTATTCTTCTTCTCTCTGTTTCTATCTCATGTGTTGAGAATTGCCCACTTTAGTCTAGGTGATTCCAAGGATACTTTGGAAGACTGTGAAGAAAATTGAAGATCGGTTCAGTTTCTTGGTAATACTCTGCGACAGAAAGGATACAAGGGTTAGGGAAACTGAAGGACGAACTCGCTACGTATAATGTAAGTATTCTTATCATTATTTCTCTTTGAATTCAATTTTAGAAACATGTTCCAGGTTATCTCATATTAATTTGTTTAATATTAGATCTACATAAAAATAAATAAAGATCATGTATGAGTTCCTAACACGCACCCTGATCGGTGTAGGGCGCTGTTGTGTATTCCAATAGAAACTTGTAAATTGTTTTATGTCTTTGATTAAGAATGTATTTATTGTATGATGTGATGTGAAGTTCTCTTGCTGGGCCTTGGCTCACGGGTGCTCTGTGATGCAGGTAAGAATAAGGAAAATGTCAATCAACCATGTGGTGCATACATGTTTGGCCTACGTGGCCGCCACAACTGGGGTATTTTGAGGAGCATGTTATAAATGTTTGTTTTTGTCGCTGAGGTTGACTGTAAAATAACTTTTGAGTTATAAATATGTTTCTAAACATTATTTTGGGATCCCGATGTAACCCTTTCATGATTTAACTGAATGCTCAACCTTTTGTACCAAAATCCTATTTAAATGATCTTCATTTAAATAACCACACTTTTTTGTCTAATACCTCGATTAGCAAGCGAATGACACATTTTAAAATCATGTTCTGTTTTTGGATTTTATTTACAAAAATGACGTAATTTATTATATTTACATATATGTCATTTTTAAACCCTTTTTTTTATTTTTATATACCGGTTTTTGTAATACAAACATATAGCCATATTTTTTTTTATTTTTTTTTTATTTTTTGAGCAGTGTGTAATAAATTAAATTATATATATATATCATTTTTTATTATATTTTGAATTGATGATAATGGAATTGTGAAACTAATTCTCTCCTTCTCTTTTGTCTCTTTTACGCAACTTTACAAAATTATACGGCCACACCGCCTGTTGTTTGGGCTCAAGAGTGGTACCATTGCGACCTACTACTTTTAAGGTGATCATTTTGATATGTAGGAAGCATAGGTTTTTTCACAGTCGCGCGGAGAAGATGAACGGAATTAAAAGTAACATTTTAGTTAGTTTTTTTTTTATATTTGGTTAACCAAAAAGTATATTTTTTGTTTTGTTTATAAAAAGAAAAATAACCAAAATGTGTTGTATTTAAAAAGTAACTATGTATTTATTTTTTAATTTGGTTAAACAAAAATTCATAATAAAAAACCAAAATATGTATTTTTTATTACAATTGAAAAATAACTTATAAGTTTACTTTTTGTTTGATTAATAAAAAAAATATTATTATTTACAAGTAAATTACATTAGTTACCATTTAGTATACTAACAGTAACTTTTGATGATAAGCTATAAAATAATTTATTATACTTTATTGTATCTCATTAGTTCCTAAAACAAGTTTGAAAGTTACGTAAAAATATCTTAAATAATAAGACACTATAATATAATTTAAAAAAAACTAATCAATATTTTAAGATAAAAAAATTTTAAGAAATAAATTTTGGATGTAACCAAAATCTATATGTAATAATATGCTCTAAAAATAAATTTTTTTGTAAAAAAGTGACCAATTGATAACTTATCTCATTATAAGTAACTAAAATGTTTCTTTTGAAAACCCAGAAAAATAGAAAATTCGTGTTTTAAAAAATGTTTCCAATTCAAGTATATTATTTTTTAAATTTGGTATTTTTTATGACGTGACAATATATTTTTGTAAATAGTTTTTATAATTATTTTATGTTATATATATATATAATTATAAAAATCCAAAAATAAAATTAAGTAATAATTCATAAATTTTAAAAAACATTGAGCACTCTTGCTACAATTCCCCGAGAATTACTTAGCAAACAACTTATCTTACTGGTGCACATCACTGACCCATATAAATCGATTTGCTCTGTTAGTTATATGCACATCATTTGCTGTTTGAGATGGAGAGTGACTATTTGGAAAATTGGACCAAATTTTTTGTAATTTTTTTAAGTAAAATTTCGCTTCACGCAACTGCCATCTCATTACACAACGAGAATCAAGTAGGTGTCCATCGTGAAACGAATTCGAATAATTTCCAATAAATAAAAAATTACTCATGTCACGACACAAAATAAATACACAAAATGACTAATTATTATCATTCTTTGATATAAATATAAAAAAAGAAAATTACATCTCACAACATATAATTGATTCTATTTATAAATTTAACCTCAAAAATTTTAATTAAAAAAATAATGTTATTTTATACCATAAATAAAAATAATACAACCTCATATAAAAACAATCAACACTAAAATAATAATTTAATTTTCTCTTTTCTCGATAACTTAAAAAAAATTCTGGCCACACCATTGATAATTTTGGCATAAGAGTGGTAATATCACGACCTACTCTTCAATATGATCATTTTGATATATTGGAAGCATATATTTTCTCACTGTCATCGAAATCAAAAGTAATCATTTCGTTGCTTATAAATACTTTCATATAAAAAAAATATTTTAGTAAATTAACTTTAAGCTTATTTTCAAAATTTAGTTAATTGGTTTATGTTATGTATGAAAAGTAACATTTTAGGAGTAACTCCAAGTTTATGTTATGAAAAAAATAACAAATTGGTATTATTTTCTTATAAATTATTCATAATAACTTGGAATTAGAGTAACTTTTTATATTATATTATAATTATTTAGTTTTTAAAATAGATTTGAAAGTAATGTAAAAGTATCTTATATTATAAAACATGCAAATTACAAGAGTGACAAAAAAAGTTTATTAAAAGTTAATGTGTAGTATACTAAATTAATTTTTATTAATAAATTATAGGTTAACTTATTATATTATATAATAACTAATTAGTTTCTGAAATAAGCTTGAAGGTTACCAAAATGTATCTCAAATAATAAGATACCATTTTATAATTTAAAAATAACTCATTGATATATTAAGATGTCTACAAATAAGTTTTGGAGGTAACCAAAATGTACTAAAATACTATGATCTAAAAATAAAACTTTTAATAAAAAAAGTTACTAATTGGAAATTTATTATCATTATAAGTAACCAAAACGTTACTTTTGAAGACCCAAAAAAATGGAAAATTTAGGATTTCGGGAATATTTCTAATTTAGGTATATTAATTTTATAATTAAATATTTTTTGATGATGTGGTAAGATATTTTTGTAAATAATTTTTTGTATGTGATTTTTGTAATTATTTAATATTATATGTATATAATTGTAAATAACCCAGTAAAAAATTAGTAATAATAGTTAGGTAAATAGTTTAAATAAGAATTTGATTAGAATTCCATACCAAGTTATATGATAACTACATACCCATAAAACCATTTATCTATCTATATAAAAGTTTTAATGAAACATGTATTAAAAATAAAAACCACTTACAATTTTATAGGTGAATCTTCCAAATAGTGCTCATACAACACCTTAGAAAAACAAGAAGAAATACTTAATCAAACTTAAAACAAAATTGAAAAGAGTAAACGAAAAATTATATGATTACCATAGGCAGTACACGGATCTTTATGAGCCAGTAAAGATATTTTCTAATACTTGGGTAGAAAAACGGGGTAAGCTATTAGCTCTATTTAGGATATGAAAAGTTTTTCATGTGACTTTTTGTGGGATATGAAAAGTATGTACAGATTTTGATAAAATATTCTTTTTAAGTAATAAAATAATTAATAATATTAATGATTTATATAAAATAATAGTAAATGTAAATATTTTATTAATTGTGTTTAAAAATGTTAGTGTTGAATTTATAGAAAGGATAAATGTGAATGGTGCTCTTTGAAAACGATATGGGGCATTTTGTGTGGGAAATTCGGTCATACATTTCACTTTTTCTGTTGGGGACGTGAAATTTATATATATATATATATATATATACATATTAAATGAGATTTACCCGAAAATAGAGGATATAAGAAATAACACATGTAACTCACCACTTTATCTGAACGCTATGATGTAGTAAATGCTAGGTGTGTATTTATGTAGACTAAATTTATTCATGTGTGTTTTAATATGGGTTTTTATACTTAATTGTTATTATAATTATTGAATATTGGCATACCAAAAGAAGAGGCTTTGGAAGAAAGATGTTTTGTAACTCCCTCGATAAGCAAGACTGTTATACTGTGTGTTTAAGATAGTGTAAGACTTGCTGATCAAGTCGTTTGAGCATAAATGTGTTTCTAAAATCAATTGATAGGTTATGTTAAGAGATTTTGATCGTAAAATGATTGATTTTCAAAGAATAAGAGTTTGATACACAGGATCCCAAAAGTAATGTTTACATGGTGGTTACAACCCTAAAAGGTAGATACAACGGTAGCCAGCCTAAATGGCAAAATACAATTTTTGGCTCTAGTCCATGTAAATCCCTCGGCTGTGGCGGTCGAGCAGCAGCCATTGTACACCCCTCCCCCAAAGCTCTCCAACTCATGGCTTGCCAAGCTTTCCTTTGCCTTTATCTACACCACGTAGCACCCATGAGCTAAGGCTCAGCAAGAAAACTAAATTCAGCAAGCATAGATAACAATAGAATGTGCATAGTAAACTTCAAATCAACTAGTTCAACCAACAACACAGTACAAGCAATAAATTAGGCAAAAGTAAACATATATTTCAAAACATATAATTCAATCATAATACAAATATTTAGGTGTTGGCGCCCTTAGGCCGAGCCATTTGGTTATTTAGCTGATCTTGGCTCGCTTAGGCCGAGTTGCGTTCAGTACGCTCAACATCAGCCCCGACTCCCTTAGGTCGTACTTTCACATCACAAATAACAGATAAACAAGTTGTAGAACACATATGTTCATTTACAGGGGATCTCAGTCCCATTCACAACTCGGGCCTTTTGGGGCACGCGAGCTGCAACGCCCATGAACTGGGTCGCGGCGCACCCCCGTGAACCCATAAATCCCTGGGTTTCTCTGCATTTTTCCCCAACTCACAACCTTAGAATCCAACCCTAAATACATACCCAAGCCAAAACTAGGTTCAGAATTCCCAATATCACCTCATAAACAACACATATATCCTAAAACACCAATTTAAATTTCCTTAAATCCTAAACTCAGAAGCTAATCCAATTATCCCCAAGCATATCCAAACCAAACCAAAATTTCAACAACTTAGGACCTGAAACCTTACCTCAGTTAGTAGCTTTAATCCCTCAGTTGTTCCTTGTCTACTCCTAGCTTCAATTCTCCAGATTTCTGAGCTCAAATCCAAGCTTCTCTTTAAGAATTTCCTTAAACTTCAAAGCACTCTGTTGACGGTGAAATCTTGTCAACGATATAAGGTTAGAAAAATAAGACTATATTGCCAAAGGTATCTTAGAAAAAGATGGAGAAAGCTTGAAAGAGTAAATATGTGGAACTATAATGGAGTACAATTGGTATATTGCTTAACAACCTCAGCATACAATGAATTTCCAACCCCTTTTCTGGAGGGGTGATGATCTATTTATAATGGAGCTCTAATGGCTCCTCATACATTGTGGTTCCTGGGGACAAGATTGTACATAGGTACATTGTCAGGGTATTGACATAGGTTGTGGTGGGGCGGAAGGTCATGGTGTCAGCCTGGTACCTAGTCAGAGGCATGCTTGTAGTGCTTCCACTCTCTGTACAAATCCGTACCTCCACTACTTGTGTTATACAGATGTCATGGTCATGCTTCTGTCATCGTCATGGTCGTATGTCCTGCACTCGTATACGTACGGGTGCTTTGTACCTGATGGTTATGCATGCGAGGGTGCAAGGCCCTACGTAGTGCGAGACCCTCACGTGCATGGCGTGGTATAACAGGGGGCGAGGGTGTGAGACCCTCGAGTGCATGGCGAGGCATGCATGGTTGCGAGACCCTCAAGTGCATGGTGAGGCATGCATGGGTGCGAGGGTGCGAGACCCTCAGATACATGGCGAGGCATGCATGGGTGCGAGACCCTCGGGTGCATGGCGAGGCATGCATGGGTGCGAGGGTACGAGGGTGCAAGACCCTCGGGTGCGCGAGGCTCCGCGTGGCATGGAGCGCCTCGCTGTGCGAGGCTAGGCAAAGCCTTGAGTGCCTCGCTGTGCGAGGCTGGTCGAGGCAAGGAGCGCCTCGCTTTGCGAGGCTGAGCGAGGCCTAGAGTGTCTCGCTGTGCGAGGCTGGCTGAGGCTAGCCGAGGCAAGGAGCGCCTCGCTGCGTAAGGCTAGCCGTGGTATGGTGCGAGGCACCCTTCTAGGCATGAGGCCCATCTGAGGTGTGAATCGCCCTGATGGCGTGAGGCCATTTTCCTAGGTAAATGTTCACCTATAATTTCCATACTTCCATCGAGGAAAGCTCTTAGGGAAATTACTCCATATTCCCAAGACCCACAGGTTCGAGCCCAATAGCGTGAATACCCAACCTTTAGCCATGTGGTCTAACTAGGGACCAAAGATTTTCTCCTTGGTCAATTTTTTGCATTCACACTTGCCCTTCAGTCTATTAGGAAGTCTTCAGGCTTCCTGGTAGACTCATAGTAATGCTATTTTCACTTTGCTCTGGTGGTACTGCTAGGTGATTCGTGTCCGTTGGTGCACCTTGATTACTTGTAAGGATATGTTGACCCCTTGGGTTCTTGTTATCCTTTTATGTATTTTAGCGCACGCTTATTATTTTTTTGCGAGAAGCGTCCTTCTCGTCATTAGGCATAGTACTATTTTTGCAAGCGTCTTCTTTGAGACCCTTTTTGCAAACGTCTTCGTTGAGACCCTTTTTGGCAAGCGCCTTCTTTGAGACCCTTTTTGCAAGCATCTAATTTAAGACCCCTTTTGCGAGCGTCTACGTTGAGACCCTTTTTGCAAGCGTCTACTTTGAGACCCTTTTTGCAAGTGTCTACTTTGAGACCCTTTTACGATTTTTGAGGTGATCTCCCTTCGCGTCGGGACTTTTATGGCTAGATGGTCCTCGTCCAATTTTAAACTTGGTCAGCAACCCCTCTAGCATGACGTCGCCTTCTATATGGACTCTTCAGACATATCGATAGTAGGGCAGCTAGAGGAAGGTTCACTTTCTTCAATATGCGAGTCCTTATGGCCCTCTTCCACCCGTATGTACTTCTGTGCTCTTTCGAAGAAATCATCTAAATTTGAAACTTCTCTTTTGAGCATGCTACCCCATAACTTGCTTCTTGGATGAATTCTGGCTGTAATAGTCATCTTGAGCTCCGCTTTGGTTAAACTCCCCACCTTTGTTGCTTCCATATTGAACCTATGGATATAGTTCTTTAGACTTTCATTTTCGCCTTGCTTTATGTTAGCGAGGCTGGTAATTGGCATAACGTAATCACAGACCGCATGGTGCTACTAAAGAAATTCGCTAGAGAATTGCTGCCATGATTTGATTGTTCCTGGCCTTAACCTTTTGAACAGCTTGTATGAACACCTTTAAGTGTAACAACAAAGAAATGACATTTTACTCTGCTGTTGACCCCTCTTAACCTCATCAAGTTATTGAAGTAGTCTAAGTGATACTTTGGGCCGGTAGTACCTTCATATGGAGTCATGCGAGGCTCTATGAGGTTGGTGGGGATCTACTCAGCCTGGATCTCCCTTGTGAAGGGAAAATCACGGTCAAATTCTTCATAATCTCTGTGCCCCCCAGGTATGGTGATGATCTTTCCACGAGGGTGCTGCATTTTGATGTCTAGTTCCCTCCTCTTTTTGCATAAGGAGTCTTGCGGGTTCTCAGGCTGATCCCTTGCCTTGGTTGTGCTCCTCGGGGGAACCGCAGGGGGTGCGTTTCTTACTTCTGACCTCTTCCCATGGAACTCTTCTCTTAGGCCAGGGGGCACCTCTTTTGAGGTGACCTCTGCTTCGTTCTTACGACCATCGTCTTCCCTCCGCCTTTGCTCCCCGGAGCATTTCGTCGGCCTAGGTCCCTCATGGTACTTTTCCTGGGGAGTTTTACTGCTGGAGAGTCGGGTTGTCCCATCGTCTGCGGGGACAGTATTTTCCCCTTTTGCATGCTCCTTCTCTTTACACTTAGGAAGGGGTATGCTTAACTTTCCTTGCAGGAGGTCGTTTAAGACCTCATGCATGTTCTCTATCGTGGTTTTTAGCCTTCGAGTCTTTTTATGCAACTCGCGAATCTCATCCTTGTAGAAGCGAGTCCTTGAGCTGGAACTTACCGAGTGTACTTGGGGACTCTTGCCTGGCCTGTGCGTCGAGGGACCTGGGTCTTGGTAGCCTGAGAATGGTGCCACCGAGGACCGGGGATGTGGGCACACTAGCGGCTTTGAGTAACCTCCGTTGGGCTGGACAGCCGGGGACGATGCTTCCTTCTCCTCCCCTAGGGGAAGACATTCCCCCGGCCTATCTCCATGCCCAGGCGAAGGAGGGTCTTTCCTGGAAGCCCTCATTCATTCTCTGTTCAGGTGAACCTCAACGTCTTGTAGCTGCCACAAGTGTTGTGAATGCCTTGGCATCTCTCTTTTCTGGAAGTGATGAAAGAACGTTGGCTTGATGCTTGTTCTTCCCACAGACGGAACCAAACTGTTGATGGTGAAATGTCGTCAACGATATAAGGTTAGAAAAATAAGACTATATTGCCAAAGGTGTCTTAGAAGAAGATGGAGAAAGCTTGAAAGAGTAAATATGCAGAACAATAATGGAGTAAAATTCGTATATTGCTTAACAACGTCAACATACAATGAATTTCTAACCCCTTTTCTAGAGGGGTGATGATCTATTTATAATGGAGCTCTAATGGCTCCTCATACATTGTGGTCCCTGGGGACAAGATTGTACATAGGTACATTGTCAGGGTAGTGACACAGGTTGTGGTTGGGTGGAAGGTCATGGTGTCAGCCTGGTACCTAGTCAGAGGCATGCATGTAGTGCTTCCACTCTCTGTACAAATCCGTACCTCCACTACTTGTGTTATACAGATGTCATGGTCATGCCTATGTCATCTGCATGGTCATACGTCCTGCACCCGTACACGTACGGGTGCTTTGTACCTGATGGTTATGCATGCGAGGGTGCGAGGCCCAATGTAGTGCGAGACCCTCAGGTGCATGGAGTGGCATAACAGGGGGCGAGGCTGCGAGACCCTTGAGTGCATGGCGAGGCATTCATGGGTGTGAGGGTACGAGACCCTCGGATACATGGCGTGGCATAACAGGGGGTGAGGGTGCGAGACCCTTGAGTGCATGGCGAGGCATGCATGGGTGCGAGGGTGCAAGACCCTCGGATACATGGCGAGGCATGCATGCGTGCGAGGGTTCGAGAGCCTCGGGTGCATGGCGAGGCATGCGAGGTGTTTGCAAGGGTACGAGGGTGCGAGACCCTCGGGTGCACGGGGCTCCGCGTGGCATGGAGCACCTCGCTGTGCGAGGCTGGGCGAAGCCTGGAGTACCTCATTGTGCGAGGCTGGCTGAGGCAAGGAGTGCCTCGCTGTGCGAGTCTGGCCGAGGCAAGGAGCGCCTCGTTGTACGAGGCTGGGCGAGGCCTAGAGTGTCTCGCTGTGCGAGGCTGGCCGAGGCAAGGAGCGCCTCGCTGCGCGAGGCTAGGCGTGGCATGGTGCGAGGCACCCTTCTAGGCATGAGGCCCATTTGAGGCGTGAATTGCCCTGATGGCATGAGGCCATTAGCCTAGGGAAATGTTCACCTATAATTTCCATACTTCCATCGAGGAAAGCTCTAAGGGAAATTACTCCATATTCCCAAGACCCACAGATCCGAGCCCAATAGTGTGAATACCTGACCTTTAGCCATGTGGTCTAACTAGGGACCAAAGATTTTTTCCTCGGTCAATTTTTTTCATTCACACACTCCAAAGGGAAGAGAGAGACACATGAGAGCAAGAGAGAGGGAGGGTGTTGAGAGTTTTTTGAGATATTCCAGCCTAACCCAAAAACTTTCTAACCATATCCCTTAATTAAAATGACCAGAATGCCCTTAAACTAACCCAACCCTTTTGTTTCCCATAAGGGCATACTGTTCATTAACCCAAATTCCTACTAATTTCTCGAGTCATCCTAATTATGAAATACTTACCCGTTACTCGATATATCTCCAAATATTCACTAAGTTCCAAGAATACCCCTAGGCTCACCCCAACGGGGTATTAAACCTCGTTGTGACTATTCTGCTAATCCGCTCACTAGGATCGCCTCAAACCGAATACTGCAAATATATCCACATAATAATGTGGTCTTAATCATTTAACGCATATAATCACATTTATGCCCTCAACGGACCAAAATTATAGATATCCCCTTATAAATAAGAACAAACCCACATGTATATTTAATACCTATAAACATGCATTTATAATCATATAAATCATGCATGCCACATAATCACACATTTAATCAATTAATCACACATATATCCAAGCATGCTAATCAAAGCATTAAAACTTATTAGCATTTTTGGGATGTTACAGGTTTTGATCTTGCTCAAAGCTTGATTGGGTTAATCTCTCACAGCCATCGAATGCTAGAAGGGTCGGATCTTGTAAAACCTACTTATTTGAAACCATTATTTGGTACCTTTTGGACGGTGATGTGGACCAATCAGAATAAGTCATTCTATCTTTAAACAACTTATGAAAATCTATGAATATCACATCGTGGGACAAGAAATGGGTGGATTGTTCACACACACTTAGAATCTTCCTTTGTTGATCTTTGAGAGAATCCTTGCTAACTTGAGCGTTGAAGTGCCTTCTTGCAGGTACCCCCATGCAGTTTCTTTTAATTCCACGAGACTTGGTGGTTCAATCCTTGTAGTCATTTATCGATTCAACCTTAGTAATATTGTTCCATATGCAACCCATAACCTAAATATGGAATAATATTGCTCATCAATTTCTTGGATCGAAAAATTGGTACTGTTTGTGGGAAGTTAACTTAGCTATTTTTATCTTCTTGTAGGAATTCACTCATGGAAAAAACAAATGGGAAAGCAATGGAAAAGTTTGAATCGAGCATGACCATAGAGTTTGATTTGAAAGGATAATATGACTATGATCATAATTGTAATCTCCTAGCTTACATGAAAGTGACTGAGGAAGAATCAAAAGAACTATAAAAATCACAAGATCTAATAGATGAGATTATCATCGATATGTCCAATCCTGAAAAGGCCTTGATGAACAATTTATTATTAGAAGAAGAGAAGGAAAAGTTCGTTCAGTTCCTGAAAGAGATATCTTTCTTGCTCGGTTTGTAGGCAAGGAATTTGTTGAAACTCCAATGACCTTTGTTGGTTTTTCGGGATGGATGAGAAGACGAGTTGGTGATCTGTGTCCTTCCCATGACTCACTCTTTTGTTGAAGTGTCTTCCTTCTTCTAATGCGAGAGATCAAGAATGCTTTTAGCCTATCTCGTTGATCTCCTTCTATAGGCGAGCTTTGGTTTAAGCCTCTTTATGGATGCATTTTTCCCTGGCGGGCTACTTCACCGTTTTATCTAGTGAAGATTTAAAGTCTTTGCTCTGAAGGTCTGGAGGCAACTTGCCACTAACTAGTTGCTAGGGCAAGTATTATATCCCTAAGTCCTTGATTTGGCACAGATTTTTGTCATACTTGAGCTTCACATGGCTCTTAGTGACTTCCAGAGGGAAACTAGTCCTCCGTGCTTATCCCTGATGTGTACCTAGTTAGCATCTTTTTTCTTTATGATTGTTTTGGGTACAATAACTGCCCTGAGTTCTTCAAGACATTGTTGAATCTTGGAGAACTAGGCCAGTTAGGGATGATATTTGTGTTGGAAAACATTTCTCCTAAGTGCGTAGCGGAATGTGATACATGGCCTAATTAATTACAAAATATTTATATATAAACTACTTTATATATACGATCCTATGATTTATATAAATTAATCTATTAGAAAAAGATTTACCTCTTGAAGCCCATCAAGTGTCATTGCTATCTTCTTGTATAATAAACAATCGTCCTATCCAAGAATGCAAGACTCACACCAAAGTCTTCTAGATCGTAGCCTCAGCATAGCATGACGCGTATGAGCATGTAGAGATTCAATAGGACAATCTAAGACTCCATTGATATATCCTAACACATGATATCAATGGATTTTGGGTAAAGAGAAGGGTTTAAATAATTTCTTCTCTCTTGGAGAAAACTTTTTTTTCAGTCAAAAATTGAATATCACGTTATGTGTGTTGTTGAGAGAAATATGATAATATATATTTATTAATATTAGTCATCTAGGGTTTCATTTATTAAAACAATTTTAATTAATAACAATAAAATAAGAGTGAAAAAAGTGCCACAGTACCCTTGACACTTGGTCTGCGCCAGTCATAGTCCAGGTACAGTGTAACGCCCTACTTCCTTAGAGTTGTTACTAAGTGAGTTTAAAATGTGATAATCACTTGCTAATCGAGGTTTAGGTTATAAGTGTAGCTAAGTTGAGATAAAAACCCGCTCCAGTCATTAAATACAAAATATTTGGTTACTCAATGAAAATATTAGAAAGTTCTACAGTTGGGATCCCAAAACACTATTTCGAAATATTCACAACTCAAAATACAATTAAGGTCGACTAATCAAAAAAATTTAGGTTTATCCTTAACATTCCTCAAAAATACCCCTAGCCGTGGCAGCCAGGCAGGCCAAACATGTACATGTCGCTTCACGCTCTTCGTACTCATGGTTGGTCGACCTTTCCCTTACCCTTACTTGCACCATAGAGCACCCGTGAGGTGAAGCCTAGCAAGAAAACTCAACACAAACAATTAACATATGCATATCTCTCAATCAACATATAACAAAGCAGACAACAGGCTAAATACATAGCAGCCATGCCATCCCAGGCACTTTACCAGGCCTTGGGTTCGAAGTCTACACCGTGAGGATGACTCAAGCATCCGAGAAGGGTCTCACCCTAACGGCTTGCTCTCTATGTGCTTAACGCCGCTCCCAACCCTTTGCTCTACTCGGCCTTGCACTCCACGTGCTTAACGCCGTACTTGACTTCCTACCGTTCTCGGCCTTTGCCATTCTCGACCTTTGCCATTCCTGACCTTAGCCATTCATTCACAAATATGCAACACATACCATAAAACCAACTAATACTTAAACAAATACAGAACATAAACGATAGGGCTACACCCTACAATTCAAACACACAAGGCTGTGCCCTGCAATAAAAACTATAGGGCGACGCCTCGCTCTACGGGTACACCAGTTTTCTTACCTATGTCCCAAGCTATCCGAGCACTGCGATCACGAGCACAGTCCTCTAACCCGAGCCTTGAATAAATCCTAGTCACAACACATGAATAAATATCAACGATCAAGTTCTAATCCATTAAATAACTTTGAGGCATAACTCTAGCCTCCGGGACCTTGATTTCTACCAAGCTGGGTAGTAGAAACCTTCCCGAGCCCTAACGTTCAAGTTCCTAATCTAAAAACCCTCAATTTGCCAAAATTCTACAATTGGGCCGCGGCCCAGCTCCCCTTACCGCGACACACCCCAAATCAGAGGAAAAATGCCTCTCATCTGACAGACTCGGGCTGCGGCACCCAAACTTGCGCCGCGGCGCCTGGGCAATTCTTCGAAGTCCCTTTGGCCCAAAAACTTAAGCGGGCTGCAGCGCTGATGAACATGGCCGCGACTTAAGCCTGAAACCTAGAAATCCCCATGCAATATTTCGAGCTAATTACCTTGAAAATCACCAATTCTAAGCCCTACTCCTAGAATTCTGCCTAGGACTCATATCCAAACAACATAACCAGTTTATTCACCCATAAATTACAACAAAAAATCTCAAAAACACTTCAATTCCATCACCTAAGTTCCAACTCCCAAAATCTAAAAAAACCAAAGAAAATTAAACATAAATCAAGCTTAAATCCTTACCTCTAAATTAGTTTCAGCTTGAGCTTGACTTCAGTTGCCCAAAACTTCAATTCTCCCCAAGCTCAGCAAACATTTAGTCATCAAACTTACCATTCAAAGGAAAAAGAGGGAAACAACCAACGAGAAGGAGGGGAAGATTGCCTAGTTCGCCCTAAAAAACCACCGCTACATCCCGACTAGCAGCGTAGTTGAAAAGAGCTAGTCCTGCGCAATAAACCGTCTGAAAAGGAAAAATAAAAAAGTATAGCGTTCGACTGGCTAAGAGGACATGCTACCCGGAGAAATTTGCGAGATGTCATTAGCAACAAAAAGAAGACCCCCCTTGTAACGCTCTACTTCCTTAGAGTCGTTACTAAGTGAGTTTAAAATGTGAAATTAACTCGCTAATCGAGGTTTTAGGTTAAAAGTGTGGCTAAACTATAATAAAAGTCAATTAATTTGAAAATGTAGTTATTCATTAAAATTATAAAGCGTTATACATTTAGGATCCCAAAAATATTGTTCATAAAATAATTTACATCTCAGAATACATTTAAGGTTGACTAGGCAACAAATTCTGGTGTATACATTGCATTTTCCCAAAATAACCCTGGCCGTGACAACCAGGTAGGCCGAACATGTACACGTCGCTTCATGCTCTCTGTACTCATGGTTGGTCGACCTTTCCCTTGCCCTTACCTGCACCATAGTGCACCAATGAGCCGAAGCCCAGCAAGAAAACTCAACACCAATAATCAACATATGCATATCTATCAATCAGCATATAACAAAGCTGCCAACAGTCTAAACATATAGCGACCATGCCTTCCTAGGCGCTTTACCAGGCCCTGGGTTCTAGGTCTACACCGTGAGGATGACTCATGTATCTGTGAAGGGTTTCACCCTAGCGGTTTGCACTCTGTGTCCCAACGCCGCTCCTGGCCCTTGTCGTACTCGACCTTGCACTCCACGTGCTTAACACCATTCCCGGCCCCTTGTCGTACCCGTCTTTCTGCTGTTCTTGGCCTTTGCCGTTCTCAGCCTCTGCCATTCATTCACAAGTATGCAACACACAACATATAATCAAGAAATAGATAAACAAATACAGAACATAAATAATAGGGCTACATGCTACAATTCAATCTCATAGGGTCGTGCCCTATAATACAAACTATAAGGTCACACCCTGCTCAACGGGTACAACAGTTTTCTTACCGGTGTCCCGAGCTTCTTGAGCATCGAAATCCTGAGCACAGTCCTCTAACCCAAGCCTCGCTTAAAACCTAGTCACAACACACAAGTAACGCTCTCGTTACTAACCAATTCATAATTGTACCCCGAAACCAATCCCGTGCTCTCGGGACCTCTCGTTTCCCCACACAAGGTGGCAAAAGCGTTCCCCAATCCCCCTAGGCCAAGGCCCTAAAAACACAAAATCCAATGCCCTGAAAATGGCCTAGCTCTGTGGCACAGCCTAACAGGGGCTGCGGTGCCTAGCAGGGGCTCTTTATCTAGACTCGTCCCAGCGTCGCGGCACAGAAGAACAGGGTCACGACGCTCCTACGCGAACCCATAAAACTGGGTTTTTCCCACTATTTTCCCCGAGACAAAACCTACCTAAATCATTACCCAAGTACACCCATGCTCCAATTTGAACCAAAAACCCAAATGAACAACATCACAACAAATAAACACCAGAAAACTTACTCAAACATCCATCCTAGCTCAAAATCACATTGTGGTTTAGAACTCCACAAAACTTAAACCACAACAGAAAATTCACTTTAAAAATCAATGAAATTCTTACCTTGAGTAGGAATTCTACTCTGAGCTATTTTCAAATCCAGTTCCAAGCTTAAATGACCAGACTCCTAAGCTTAACCTTGCCAAAACTTCATCCCAACAACGCACAAAGAAAAACATAAATCATCTCCCAATCACAACACTTCCCAGCAAAATTCAACAAAGATTTGAATTAAAAACTTACCCTTGATCCTAACTAAGCCTCTGAACTCATGAATTTCTGGCTTAAGATCCTTCAAAAATCCAACACCATGGAGAGAGAGAGAGAACCGAATGGGGGAGTGAACTGAGAGAAATTGGTTCTTTTCCTTCATTTCCTCTATTTGGTCTAAGTGTTCTAGAGTCCCCAGCTTCCAAATGGTATATATCCTTTGCCAAAATGACTGAATGGCCCCCTTAAGTTAGTGTAAGTCCTCAAATACGACTAAAGGTAATTTAGTCATTTGCCAAATCCCGCTAAGTCCTCGAGTACTCCTACGAATCCCCGTTAATCTCGGCATACTCAAATCATTACTAAATTACTACCCGTTACTCAATATATTCCAAACTCATATTATTTACCCAAAATAACCCTAGGCTCCTTCTGAACTGGGTATTCGACCCCGTTCTGACTTTCTAGCTAAACTGCTCCCTAGGACTGTCTTGGATTGCGCATCACAGATATATCACCACTTACTCATGGTGTCAATCACAATATTCATAAATATAGCATTTATGGCCCTCATAGGGCTAAAATTACAAATATGCCCCTCACAACCAAATGGGGCCCACATGCATATTTAATTCACCTAAACATGCATTTCTAATCACATACTCATCAAATTCATATATTCACATAATAAATCAATTATTGCCCTCCAAGCACGCTAATCAAGACCCTAAGCCCTATTAGCGAATTTGGGACGCTACACCCCTGGTCGAAGAGCAAGGTCTTGTTTGCCCTAACAATCAAGTAGAAATACTTGACGGAAGTACACTGGTTATTCAAGCTTATCTTGACGCACTGACGACTGCGGTGTATAGATTGACAAATTGATCTACAGGGTTGGATGGCATTGACCATAGGGATGTTAGCCCATTCGATAAAACTGAGCAGTGTTCAATTGGTCGGTAAAATTGGGCAGTGTTCAACTTGACAGTAAAATCAAGTAGAGTTCAAAAAATCGGGCAGTGTTCACTCACCTCGAGTCCTGGTAAAGTTCAAAAAATGTCTGGTCGGTAAAATGGGCAGTGTTCAAAATTGTGCCAAGGCTATTATTAACTATTTAGTAAAATCGAGCACTATTCAGCTGGTCGGCAAGATCGAGCAGTATTCAACTGCTTGATCAAATCTGGCAGTGTTCAACTGGTTGATAAAATCGGGCAGTGTTCACTGGTCGGTAAAATCGGGCAGTGTTCAATTGGTCAGTAAAATCAAGTAGGGTTCATCATACTTGAACAATGCTCAACTGGTCGGTAAATTCGAGCAGTGTTCAACTAGTCGGTAAATCAAGTAGTGTTCAACTGCTCGACATTGAACAGTGTTCAACTTGTGCGTAAATTCGACCAATGTTCAACTAGTTTGTAAAATCAGGCAGTGTTCAAGTGCTCGATAATTTTCCATACATTCCCATGTGTTTCACGAGTAATTAACCCTTGATCACTTGGGCGGCACATAGAGTATATTGGTATATAAAGTATCTCGCTACTTCAATTTCAGGGTGAAAAATCAAAAGTTCTAGGTCTACAATTTGGTCCTGAGAAAGGTGTTCATCAAAGACCGAGAAGCTGGAGTGCTAGGACCGAATTGGGAGGGACCTTACTAGATCAAGCAAGTTTCTCCTCCCGACACTTACAAACTTTCTTGGTTGAACGAACATTGACTAGGAACTACTAGAATGACAAGCATTTGAGGATACATTATGAATACATACCACTTTCAGAGTGGTAGCTTAGTTTCAAGTGTTCAACTTGTTATTTAGGGTTTGTCGAGGGGCTAGTGATTAGCCGACCGGTCACCTATTTTTTGGTTAACACTCATTTTTAGACACGTTTTGTCACTTTTATATTACGAGTAATAAAAGAGACTACGCGTAGTGATGAGTCTAGTTTTTATTATGTTTTGGTGATGTTTTTAGTAGTCTTTTATTTTGTTTTTCCTTGTTTTAGCGCGGGTTTACGCTTTGTTTGGTTGTTTTTGTGAATATCAGGAAGAATTGAGTATGTGGAAGAAAATGCCAAAGAAAGGGAAGAAATAACCGAGTTTTTCATCATATTTTGATCAAGAATGGTTCTCAATACAATTTGGAAGTGTTGGTGAAATTTTGGGATGAAAACTTGAAGAATTGAAGAATTCCTTAAGAGCCACGGCATGATCAAAGTAGGGCCGCGGCTAGGGGGAGAAACAGAAGCATGGTTTTTTGAGGACATCTTCGGGCCGCGGCATGGCTAGATAGAGCCGCGGCATGGATGGGCACTCTGCCCAGAAAACAACGATGCGGGCCGCGGCATGGTTTCAGAGAGCCGCGACATTGAAAGTATATTCTGCCCAGAAATTTTGACACGGGCCGCGACATAGTGTATGTAGAGCCGCGGCCCGCCTCTCTAAAATCTAAAAATCCTAGGTTTTAAAGGACGAAAAAGAAGAGAGAAGTACGTACGGACGAAGGGAGGAGTTCTGGTGTTGAAGGCTCAAGCTTAGAGTATTTTTACATGTTTTTCTTCCTGATGTTATTTTTAATTTCTGTTGTGATTAGCACTATGACTATGAACTAATTTTGTTTAGGATGTTCAATTGAATCTCTTGAATTTCTGTTATGACCTAATGCAATTTTAATTTCCTCTTCTTCAATCTTCTTCAATTCCATATAATCTGTTCTTATAGAGTGATTATTGATTGGCCATCTTTAGTCATATTCATATGTTTTTAAGTCAAAATCTGAGAAGTGAGATTTAATTATGCCTTGGTTATATTGGACATAATTCTAATTTAGAACGAAAGTATCTGAATTAATTGTGTAGCTGTTATTAAGTTGTGGAATTTAATGCTACCTTTGTGGTTCAATTTACCATAGAAATATAGGAAATTGTCACCTAGGTTGAGTTTATAATTCATAGTATGATTATAGGCTGCTGTTTCAACTTGTTAATTGAATTAGGTAAAAAATAAGAAGAATTCATACTTTGCATTAGGGAATAATAGGAAGGATAGTTGATGAGATTGAATATCCTAATTGTTTCTCAGTGATTGAATTAAGAGTTTTTACTATTAGTTATTATTCTATTTAATTGTCGATTATTATTTCTGCACTTTATCGGTTCTTTTGCTGTATTTTACAAAAAAATCAAGAAGTTTTAATTCATCAAATAGAACAAGAGATTAATTGACTGGTAATTGATAACTCAGTCCTTGAGGACGATACTTGGTTTTACCATTTTATTACAAGTTCGCGACTGTGTGCACTTGCATAGCAAAATTATCGCAACACGTAGCGTGGTCGATTCTTGCTACAAATATGCATGTGTGTTAATTTTTCAAATAGTGCTCAACTGGTCGGTAAAATTGGACAGTGTTCAACTAGTCGGTACATTCTAGTAGTGTTCAACTGCTCAAATATTTTCCATATATTCTATGTGTTTCATGACTAATTAATTATTCGAACAAATTCGGTCAAGTAGCAAGTGGCCAAGGATCTTTCAACCCTCGATCACTTGGGGGGCACATGGGGTATACATGTATATAATTTAACACAGGAAATACGAGCAAGAGTTAAGATATTTTTTTTAGGTTGACTTATAAATTTTTGAAGTCAAAAAAGGCCATTAAGCTAACTTGTTTGACAAAGCTTAAGTAACTTGGAATTTTTGAAAATTTCAAGTTAGAAGCAGATATTCGTGTGAAAATAAACATTATGCTCATAAATTGTTAGAGCAATAAGAGTGTGAGAAAGTATACTTAGTAGGGACTTATGAAATGTCTATAATTTTTAAGTTAGAAAACTAAGTACTCATGCGAAAATTTATAAGGCATAAATCAGAGTAACTTTACTATTTACAAAAAAACTTATAATGTTTAAAGTCTAAAAAGACTTAAAATGTTTTAAGTTAAAAAATAAAAGTAAAGTATAAATGCTAACAACTCGGCTGTACGAGCAAAATATAAAAACTGCTAAGCAGCAATTGTCTTTACAAAAGAATAAGAAAAAAGATTAAACTACTGGCCAAGTACAAAGTTCTAGTGGTCAGGTGCAAAGTTTCCCTGGTCGAGAGAGCGCATAAAACTTCCCTGGTCGGCTGAGCATGCATCGCTGGTCGGGTAGGGAGCTCCCTGGTTGAGTAGCATGTTTATTGGTCGGGTAAACTGGTCCCTGGCTGGTCAACACCGTTTTCAACATCTGGAACCTTCTCTAGTCAGAATGATAGAGCAGGAGAGGTAGTCACAACACCAGTTGGAAGGGCTGCCTCTTGGGCGACCTTCGCTTCACATTTGGCAAGCTCTTCCGAGAGAAACTCGAGGTTGAGAGGCTTGTTTAATTTCCATATCTGATAGAAGCAATTGAAGCAAATTTCTTCATAACGAGCCCGATCAGTTTCCTTGTCTTGTTTCAGCTCTTCATTCTCTTGAGTTTTTCTGCCAACTAGTATGTCAACAACTTGTTGGCCTGGATTTGCTTGTTGGTCTCATCAGCCAACTCTTTTAGAGATCTGTCCCGGTCAGCAACTGCTATCTTTGCCTAGTCAGTCTTTTCTTGGAGATCTTTCTCAGACTTAGTCAGAATTTCAATCTTTGCATGGGCTTCCACCAATTTAACATTCAAGACCTTGACCAGCTCCTTATAGTCGACTGCTTGACGTTGAGCATGACTAACAGTGATGAGTCCCTGGAGTAAATAACCGAAAAAGTATTCAAAATGAGAACAATCGATAAGAAAGTGAGTGTTTTTTTATGATAAATGCTTACATTCATTATTTCAGCAAGTCCTTTGTGAAGGAAAACCTCAACGCTTTGTCGGGGTAGAGTCTTAAAGGTCTGAGTTGTTGTAGCATGGTGAAGAGTGTGGTCTAGTAACTCTTTTCCATAATCCCCAACAATGTGAAGGGGCTCGCTTAGGCCGGCTGGTCGAGTAGTTTGTAGGTTGGCAGAAGGTGGAGTAGACGGAGGAGTCAAGCGTTGGATAGTAACTAACTTGTTAGATGGTCTCCCCCGGTTGGGCGGTATAGTCCTTACCACCTTGCTTGGAGGATTCAAGCTGCTACCTTCACCAGTATTCCTCTTTTGGGCAGAGGGAGTGTTGAACTACTTCAACATGGCTGGATCTGCATAAAAGTAAAGCAAAAGCCTAGTTAACGGAAACGAGAAATAAACATAAGTGAATAAAAATTCTACAGACTTTCATCACAATCATTCTCAAAATTTAACTATGGTTGCTATTAGTAAAACCTAAGTTCAAAATTTCATCAAAAATATCGTCCTTGCCTTCCGACGATGAGCTGTCTTCTTGGAGGAGCTCAATGCTTTTTCCTTTTCCAGGCTTGGTAGGGAAGGTGGGTTGGTGAGGGCTTTCATGAAGAGGTTCTCTAATGATAAGACCACCTAGTCGGCGTGGCTGAGGAGATGGTTCAGGAGAGAACTGGTTATAAACTACTTCGGTATCTACATTTGACTAGACAATCATGTTTGCTTCGTAAGTAGTGCTGCCCACAGCAATGTCTTGGTTGTTCTGTAATAATCTTGCCAATTGAGTATTCTCTAAGGTGACCAACTTCTCAACATCCTTCTCCTCAATGGGCATGTTAGCGAGATCCTCTGCTCGAGAATGCATTTCCCTGGTTGGGAGAGGTTGATCAAAAGGGCATGCATGCGTAAAATCAAGGTTGTTGGCTTTGATGTCTGGAGTAAGAAAGTATTCCGTACAATACTTTCCAAGATTCGATTTATGGGCAATGCCATGAAGATACTTAACCCCTTTTTTCCTATGAAAGAGGTGGAAAAAACATGTATTCTTGTGGCTGGGGTTAGTCCTAAGATCGAACAAACAGTGTACCTCATAAGGAGTAGGTGAGTTCCAGCCCTAGAAGTGGTAGAGAATGTATAGAGTAGATAAGGGTTGTATCCCATTTGGAGCTATCTGGAAGGGAGAAACATTAAAGTAATCTCCTACTGATCAAAAGAAAGAATGCAAAGGGATAGTGGCCTCTGCATAGATGTGATATCTAGACCAGGTGCAATATGATCCTCCGGGATTATTGGCTCTCTAGTAAGGGTGTGGGCATATCACACTCATTCCTTCAAGGCCCAAAATCTGAGTGTACCTATTGAGTATTTTGGCATTTAGCTTAGAAGCATTAGTTACGAACCAAGAAGGCACACGATCTTCTTCTTTGCTCGGTTTGAGTGTAGCAGTTTGTTGGATTTCTGTCACAAAAGTCTGGGTAGCCTTTCTCTTAGGTTTACTAGTTTTTCGAACATGGCGAGGAGGCTTTGAAGAGGATTCAGTCTCAGCTTGTTCTAATAAATTTTCTCCCACAAAAGGCACTCGTTCCACTACCTTTTGTGTTGCTCTATGAGCTACTTGGGGATCTTGATCCTATGGGAGTCAATTTGATTTTTTCACCCTCATTGGTTGGTGTTGAAATTGCTACTTAAGTAACTACTCTTTGTGAAGGAAGTATAAATCCGATCGGGGAAGGATATTCCTGAGACAACGAAGGCAGTCTTCGAGAGTTTGTTTGCTTGGAGATTTGGAAGAAGAATCACTGCTCGGAGGGGTGTCACTTGACTTGGGGATGGAGAATCAGAGTCTGTTTGGTTGTCACCTCCCCTGTAGTCGAAATGATTCATCTACAAAAAATACAAAGATGAGAGTAAACCAAACAAAAAATGAATGCAAAGTAAAAATATTTACTACCTAGTGAAAAATTTCTCTTACCAGTGAAAATATTTTACAACCCAGATAAAAACATATTTGAGCAGTGGTGACAATTTTAAGCAGTTCACAAGAGAAAAGAAATTTTTTTGGTACCATGTGTTCAGGGGCATAAGGCCTAGAGCTTTTGTGCTATGTGGTTTTGTGCTATGAGATTTTTGTGATCGGCTAAATACGCACAAACCCGAGTGGTTAGGTGCGTGATCTGAGCGGCTAAAGCGTTTCGCCGAGCCCAAGTAGCAACAAGGGTCTGAGGGGCTAAGGTTCACCCGACCGGCTAGGTGTGGGTTTTGACCACGCGAGGCGAACCGCCGATCCTGAGCGACTACAAAGGGTTTGAGGGGCTAAGGTTCACCCGAATGGCTAGGTGCGGGTTCCAACCACACAAGGTGAATTTCCAAACCCAAGCAGCTAGGGCGTTCCGAGGAGTTACGTGAAGACCTGGGTGGATAGGAGTGGTCCGCAAGAATAAGGCCTACCTGATCGGATAGGCGTGGGTTCCAACCACGAGAGGCGAGCCCGAACGGTATTTGAACAAACTCTGAGCACAAACCAAGTCCGATCCGCTCGGACTCATGGAATTTTTGGCCTCTCTATGGTAAACACCCTAGCACTAGTCATGTAAAAAAAATTCGGAACACAATTTCCAAATTTTGGGGCACAAAAATAAGATCAAAAAGGGAACTTCAATGGTTTCAAAAAGTTTCAAGAAAAGTTCAAACTTGAAAGTGCATTGGAAGATGGGAAACTGATAACTACCGTTTTCATGGACAGAAAAGTTCAATCGTTCGTCTATCTGAAAAAGACGGGAGAGTATAGAGGGTCATTTTTGGAAAATTTCAAGACACGAAAATTATTAAATTTACTGGTGGATCATCACAAGGAGTTAGAGAAAAAATTTATCATATGAGAAAATCATATAATAAACTTGGGGGGAATATGTTATCGCCAAAATTTCAGTTTAATGATGTGGCAATCAGAAGTGACAAGTGGCAGTGCATGATCATCAAGCAGCCAATTAATGGTCAATAAATGTTTTGACCAAGGGATGCGTAAATGTGAGAAAATGACCTACGGAGTTGTGATATCACTGGTTGAAAGAGCATTGGCTGAGAAGAAGGTTTTATCTTGTCAGGAAGATGTTTACCCAAACAGGTAAGAATTTAACTGGTTAGGGAGTGTTTCACCCGACTAGTTACATCAGAAAAGTGTTTCACCCGACCAGTTACGTCACAAAGGGGTTTCACCCAACTAGTTACATCAGAAAGGAGTTTCACCTGACCAGCTGCATCACAAGGAAGATTCATCCGACCAGCTATGATAGATTGAGGAGTGTAGTCGACCGGATGTGTCAGAATCTCAGGAATTAACTGCCCAGTGACTTCTTTACAGAACCTCAGTAACAACTTTAGCCCAAATAACTTGTAACTACCGCGCGAATCTCTCAGATTTCTTGAAGTTATAGCCATATCATTATATTTTAATTTTTTTTATTAGTTAGAGTTGGTTAAAACAACTAGATATACCCTCAATTCGGGGGATCTTTCTTGTACGATCCATGAGCCTATAAATAAAGAGCTGATGGCATCATTTTAGGGGGGCGGATATTTTTGAGGCTTGGAGACTCTATAATTTTGAGACTTTGGGACTGTTACTTGGGGCATTTTCTGAGAGAGCTTAGAGAGAGAAAGCTTGTATTCTCTAGAGAGAGAAACTTTGTATTTTTCTACTTACACTTGAGAAACTCAGTTGGCTCCCAAGTTTCCAGCTTCAAACTCAAGCTTCAATACTAGAATTTTCCAAAGTTGCCTAAGTCTTCAAGAAAGAGGAGAGGGAACCGGGAGAGAGAATGTTTAGAGCTTGAGACAGTTCCTTCCTTTGTTTTTTCCTCAGTTTCTAGTTTTTTTCTTAAACCTCCCAGCTGCCTAAGTCCACCCTTAACCTCAAGAGACCAAAATACCCCTTAATTAACACAACCTCTCCTTTTGCCCACAAGGGCAATATGGCCCAATTCCTGCTAACTCCTGGAGTCATCCTATAAATTCCCAATTAATCCCGACATGCCCATTGAATCACCAAATACTTACCCATTACTCAATAAATCCTAAATATACATTAACTTCCCAACATACCCCTAGGCTCACCTTGAGCCAGGTATTAATCCTCGCTATGACTATTCTGCCAATATGCTCACTAGGATCGCCTCGAGTCGAATACTACAAATATATCCACATAATAATGTGGTCTCAATCATTTAACACATATAATAACATTTATGCTTGCTACGGGCCAATATTACAAACATGCCCTTATAAACAATAACGGGCCCACATGCATATTTAATACTCATAAACATGCATATAATCATAATCATATTATCATATATTTTATGCATGCCACATAGTCACACATTTAATTAGTTAATCCAAAATATATCCAATTATTCCCTCCCGGCACGCTAATCACGGTACTAAACCCTATTAGCATTTTTTTGGACATTACACTCGAAGCCATGAAACAGGATATAGAGTCCATGTACTCAAATTCTGCCTGGGTTCTTGTGGAAGCACCTAGTGACTTTAGGGCCATTGGGTTCAACTGGATCTACAAGAAGAAATGAGGTTTTGATGGAAATATCAAAAGTTATAAAGCTCGATTAGTGGCAAAGGGTTATACCCAAAGAAATGGCGTGGACTATGAGGAAACTTTTAGTCTAGTAGCCATGCTCAAGTCCCTTCGCATCCTCCTATCCATTGCAGCCGCTCTCGGCTATGAGATCTACGAAATGGACGTTAAGACAAATTTTCTTAATGGGAATCTTGACAAAGTCATTTATATGGATCTACTAGAAGAATTTAAAGTAGCTGGACAAGAAGGAAAAGTTTACAAGTTGAATAGGTCCATTTATGGACTCAAGCAAGCTTCTCATTCCTGGAATCTTAGGTTTGATGAAATAATCTAAACCTATGGATTTGAACAAAATATTGATGAGCCTTGTGTTTACCAACTGAAGGCAAATCAAATAGTGGTATTCCTGGTTCTTTATGTAGATGATATCTTACTCATCGGAAACAATGTTAAGAAATTGTCAGATGTGAAGAATTGGCTGAGCACTCAATTCCAGATGAAGGATTTGGGTGAAGCAAGTTATGTTCTAGGTATCCAGATCATTAGGGATAGAAAAGACTGGCTCTTAGCTTTTTCTCAAGCAGCTTACATTGATAAAGTGCTTGAATGTTTCTCAATGAAAAATTCCAAAAAAGGACGTCTACCGTCTCACCATGGAATTCATCTTTCAAAGAAGCAGTCTCCCCAGACTCCTGAAGAAGAAGATGCAATGAGAAAAGTTCCTTACGCATCTGTAGTTGGAAGTCTGATGTATGCTATGTTGTGTACTAGAACAGATATCTGCTAAGTAGTGGGAGTAGCGAGCAAGTATCAGTCAAAATCACGAACGGAACATTGGATAGCAATTAAGCATATTATGAAGTATTTAAGGCGGACTAGGGATTATATATTAGTCGACAAGGGTGGTGTTCTCAACCCTTTAGGATACACCAATTTTATATTTTCAAATTGATGTCGATGATAGGAAGTGTACTTCTGGAATGGTGTTTACTCTTGGGGGTGGAGCTGTGATATGGAGAAGCGTAAAACGATCTGCGATCTCAGATTCCAACATGGAGGATGAGTGAATAGCTGCATCTGAAGCAGCTAAGAAAATACCCTAGCTAAAGAAGTTTGATTCAGATCTTAGTGTTATTTCAGATATGGATAAACTGCTTGGGTTGTTTTGTGACAATATAGGAGCGATAGCCAACTCGAAAGAACCTTGAAGTCACAAAAGGAGTAAGCATATAGAAAGGAAGTATCACATAATTCGAGAATATGTGGCCAGGGGAGATGTGAAGGTTATGAAGATTGCATCGGAAGACAATCTTGCAAATTTGTTTACAAAGAAACTACTAGAAGCTACATTTGATAGGCATATCAAAGAAACGAGATTAGTAGAATTAAGGCAATAGTTTCAATTAGTGCAAGTGGGAGTTTGTTGGGGTTTTATGCCCTAATTAAAACCCGATTTCTTTGTAATCTCATTTTATTATCAATAAAAGAGTAGAAATCAATATTTAACTTGGTCAATCACTTTGCTCACATGTTTTATTTTCATGATTATTTATTTAATATAAAATTCTATTAAATCCCGAGCATATAGCTAATCGTATCTATAGTGACATAATCACAGGAGAATATAAATATGATTATATGTTAAAACATAAATTAGTCCTAAGATTAATCAGTTCACATGATTTACACTGACTTGCCAATCTACGATATGATCTACTTACACATTGTAGTGTTATGTTCTTTCTATAACATTAACAAAGTAGATAAAATCGGATATATTTGTTACATCGGACTGGACAGATATTGACAGTAGATAGGATAAGTAAACATACCGTTATTTTCTATTCTAGTCATATCATATAGTTGACCATAGGTCAATTCAATCTCAATTATGAGTGGTTAGTATTCTAACTGATTGTATTATTTGAGTTCTTTGACTTGTTCGTTAACAGCTTACCCTATGGACTAGCCCATACTTGCATCTTGGGAACTCGGTAGTATAATTGAGTGGGAGTGTTAATCATAGATATGAACATCTATAGCTTCTAATGAAGAAGTAAAATGATAGTTTCCTTTTAGTTTGGTTCAAGGTGCTAAATGATAGAGTTCTCATTTAAGTAATTAATATAAGTTTACTAAAATATCATTTACAAGGAACTAAGTGTTTTAAGGATCAAATGTTAGGAACAAGTTTCCTAATATGCAGCGGAATTGTGTGATGGGCTGGCCCAGTGTACAACAAAAATTTTGTAACATATTTAAACTAATTTTAAATATGCGGACCGATTAATATATATACATTAATCATAAACAAGAAAGGAATAAAGAACATACCTCTTGATGCCTATCAAGTGTCATTGCTATCTTTTCGTAAAATAAACGATCTCCCTATCCAAGCTGCTCCTAGGTACTCACACCAAGATCTTCCACATCGTTCTCTACACCTCAAGAAGTGTGTGGGCACTTAGAGAATAAAGGATGGCATATTTCTAATTCTACTTGATGTACTCAACACATGAGATCAAGATAATTGGCCTGAGATTGGTTCTGTATTTTTTCAGGGAGAGATGGAATGTATCGTTTTTTTCATAGAGCGAATAATTGAGTATTGAGTATATTTATTATTTTAAATAGAAAATATTTTAAATTTAAATATGTAACCAATTACAACTTATCTTTTAATTAATTAATTATATTATTAATGAAAATATCAAAACTATCTTTTCGAATTTTTCATTAATTAATTAATTAATTAAATAAAAGTTAAAAATCAATTCCCTGATTTCTATAGTTGCATGCCACACACAGTCTAGGGACTGTGTGTGTCGTGCAGTACCCTATAAAATAGGGGAATGTGATTTTTCCATAATTATTTAATTATTTATTCAAGCTACCTTATCAGATAAAATCCAACAACTTAATAATTAATTCAAATTTGAATCTATTATCTTTTTAACTAATTATCACATATAATTAATTATTTAAATAAATATTAATCTTTTTAAATTCAAATCCAATTTGAACTAATCAGAATATTATCTCCCACTCAAATAAAGATATTCAATTAATTATAATATCTAATTAAAACTAATTTTAATTTCAAAAATTTAATATTCATTTTATTATAATTTTGAAAATTATAATAAATTAATTATTTATATAATTTCAAAAATTATACAATAATTAATTTTGATAATTACAACTAATTTGTAATTAATTAATTAATTAATCACTATTATCACATAATTGCATATTTGGCCCAAAGAATAAAATTCTTCTTAAATATGTCTTTTATTTTTTTACCATTTTACCCTTTATATCAACTCTTGCCTTGAACAGTGTTGATAGAGCCGCTGTGGGGACCTATGCACCTATAATTCCAAGCTCCAATAAATTTGTGATTATTAATTAAACTCTTTAATTAAATAATTTTAATTTATTAATTTCATGATTACTCTACTATAAATATGAGACTGCACTCTTGTAATTATGGACATTTCATTTACTGAGTACTTTATAACAATAAAGTGTCCTTTGATATAATCATTACATACAAATTAACCCTCTAATAATGATTCATAATTAACTGGGAATAAAATTACCATTTTACCCTTTTAATTATATCTTGTTTACTTAAGTACCATCGACTTTACTAGTGAAGGTTAATTCATAACCAAATTATGAATTTGAGCTCAATAACCTTTCAGTCCTAAAAGTCAACCCTTAAGAGAACCATTATTCAATCTCTTACGAGAAGGTACATATTCCTTATCTGTATACTATGTCCCTAGCCATTTACATTAATGAGTTCCCAAAATAAAAGTTTCTAGCCTGATCACTCTGACAAACCCTAACGAGTGAATTGAAGAACTCATATAACATAAACAGGAGTTCATTGTAACTTCATGATTAAGTTCTATCTGTATATGATCATCAGTTGATATATTTAATTAATACTTTGACACGGTATTTAACTAAGTATTAATAAACATATCTGGTCCAGTTCTATATATTCTCTAATATATAAAGCACCTCCACTAAAGTATCCTACCACACTAGTAATCCGTATCTAGATCACATGTATTCCTAATACTAATGGACCGTACTTGTAGTAATTAATCTAAAGATTCCGTAACTTTATTTTACTGCGAACTATTCAAGTTCATTTATCTCAATCACAATCCTCCCGTACCAATACGTGGTTGAGATCACATATATGAACTTAGGAGTTTTTCCGATATTTACTTAATATTATCACTGAATAATATACTCCATAAAATATATGCATAACAAATTGAATTTATTTATTTATTTCTTAAAAACAATGTCTACTACATAAGCTTTCAGGGCACAATTCCCAACATAAAATACAATGAGGGGTAAAATGGTATTTTATTCCCATCTCATTGTAGACCGTCTAAAGAGGATTGAGTGACAATTATGGTTGTAACAATGAATAATTAATAACGTATCTATATTGGTTATACAGTGTTCTATGAATTCAAGTGTGCAATTCTGTGTCTTTAGCGGAGTCACGAGGAATTAATAAGTTAGTAAATTTATTTGTTAAATTTATGATAACTTATTAGAGCTTGATTTCATAGGCCCATGGTCCCCACTGTACCATGAATAAAATTATCTAGATATTATCAATTAATTGATTTAATTATAAATTAAAATTATCAAAGTTATGCAATTTAGAGAAGAAAATATCTTTTAGGCTAGATTTATTAATTAAGACAAATTACTGTCTATATTAATAAATAAGTTTAAATCAAGGTTCAAATTATAAATAATTAATTTGATAAAGGATTTAAATAATTATTTAATTAATTAAATCAATAGAAAATAATATAGGCCTTGATTTTAAGTCCAACGAGCTTATAATTAAATGGAAAATTTCACGGGCCTAAAGCCCATGAAAATTTCGACCATTAGGCTAATATTATCTATTATTTTATTGATTTTTTAATTAAAATAAATGACCTAATTGAGCCTATAAAAGGAATGCTAAGTGAGAGTTGAATATACAAGATTAGAAAAAGACTATCTGATGGACCCAAAACAGGTATGTTTAAAAATTTATAAATCGCAAGCGCACGAATCATTCATATAGAATAGTGATCGTGTAAGCAAGGATGTCTAACCCAAAGGAGTTGTCTAAAATCGAAAAGAGAAAACTATTTTAAATCAAAAGTAATAAATTCTAACCTAGCTCCAAAGATTGATGAGTTTTAATATTATGAACATAAAATAAAAGATTGAAAAATAAAGCTATTTAAGAGAATAAAAATAAAGCAATAATGAGTTGAAAATAAGTGCTAAAAGAAAAGATTATTAAGATACTAGAATCTACAAAATGTAAGTTTAATAATATTTATTAGTATATTGATTCCCAAGTTTTAGTGATAGTTAAAATAATTTAAACTATCATTTTCTAAATAGATTTATAATTTTAAGCACAAATTACTTCTAAAAAGATAGGATTTTTCTTCACTTTTCAAAATTATAATTTCAAAGCATTTAGTGTAAATCAATCTAATGAAATAACAAATAAATCAATGAACATTATTTATAAGGCAAAACATAATATTTTTGTTCTAAGCATGGATGTGTACAATTTAATGACACATCTTGCACAAAGAATATTATGTTTTTGCAAAATGAAGAACAAAGTGCATATTATCTAACAATCCAAAATATGAGATATTAAAGATGAAAGACATATATGAAGAAGAAAAATCCATAAACTTGTTGCATTACAAGGGAAATCAACATACAACATAAATATTACCTAGTTACAAGTTGCTTCATCATGATCTTAATAATCTTATGAAAAAGATTAGAAGCACATAACTAGAGTAGTAATTACAAAATAAATGACATACATACTTGCAAAATGCTCTTGAAAAAACCAAAGTGGAAGAGAGAATGGTAGAGAGAAAATGGGAGAAAAAAGATGGTAACCAAAAATTAAGCACCCCAAAAATGGTCTTGAAAGTCCATATTTATAGCCAAAGTGAGTTTATTAAAATAATCAATTTAAATTAATTAAATTGATTAGATTAATTAAATAAAATAAATATAGTATGTAGAGGTAAATTATAGGGTGTAATGATAATGTTGTGGTGAAAAATATGTAGAAAAATGGGTAAAAAGTTGGCATTTTAGACAAAGGGGACAAAGGTACATTGTTGGGCTCAAAATGGGGAAAATGGCAGCTTGTGGCTGCTAGTGGTAGGAGGCTTGGGCTGGGCCGAATTTATTGGGCCGAGCTGGAGAGTTGGGCCACGGCTGGCCTGCTGTGATGTTGTGAGCATGGGGCTGGGAAATTGTTTCGGCAGGGGAAGGAAATGGTCAAGTCACGTTGGGGTGATGCTGAAGCAAGGAGGAAGGCTGAATTGATGCTTCAGCTGGGAGAGCAGGAGAAGAAACGGCTGGAGCTGGGAAATGGCCAGGCGGGTTGGCAGCTGCTTTGTGGTGGGCCGGGCTCGGCTGTTGGGCCGGCTGGGAGCTGGCTGGGATTATAAGAGATGCTTTCAAAAATGCCAAAGTTTCTTTGCTTTTTCCACAAAATTACCACCTTTCCTTTGATTTCCTTGCTTTTCAAGAGCCACCAATGAAATAATTTTCCTACAAAATAAATTATAAACTAAATTAAAATTAAATATTTTCATTAATAACATACACCAAATAACTCCCATGAAAACATTAATTAAAATTTAATTTACATAACATTTAGTTTCAATAAAATCAAATTTTTAGCATTCAAACTAACAATACTAATTTTAAATAATTCAATTACAACAACACAATAAACTATCTATAAAAACATATAAAAATCTATAAAATTACAATAAGACTAATAAATGCAAAATTACTTAAAAACTTAATAAATCAATTAAGAACTCAATAACTAAGCAACAATTAGCACATAAAAAATGGTAAAATAACTCTATTTTGTAGAGTTGTCACTATCTGACAGAAAATCAGAAGATCTATTCTTGATGCTTTAGGTTTTATATTCTCTCTTCAGCATAAGTCATTTTCTAAGCCTCAATATTCTCTTCTACTCTTCTACTCTTCTTCTCTTTGTATCTATCTCATGTGTTGAGAATTGCCCACTGTAGTCTAGGTGATTCTAAGGATACTTTGGAAAGCTGTGAAGAAAATTGAAGATCAGTTTAGTTTCTTGGTGATACCCTGCGACAGAAAAGAATACAAGGGTTAGATAAACTGAAGGAATGACTTGTTCATTCCACTGCGTATAATGTAAGTGTTCTTATTATTATCTCTATTTAAATTAAATTATAGAAACATGTTCTAGGTTGTCTTATATTAATTTGTTTAGTATATTATTAACATGAAAATAATTAAGATCTTGTATGTGTTTTCCCAACCGTTTCTTGGTCACATCGTTAGTAAAGACAAGATTATGGTTGATCTGGCCAGGATTGAGGAAATAAGGGATTGGATAATGCCAAGGAGTGGCTCAAAGATTAGAAGTTTCCTTGGTTTGGCGGGGTAGATCGGTGTTTTTTGGAAGGTTTCTCAAGGGTTGCTACACCCTTATCTGAACTATCACACAAGATTTTAAAGTTTGTTTGGTTTGGAAAATGTGAGAACAACTTTCAATAGTTTAATCGGCGGTTGATCATTGCTCCGATATTGAGTCTTCCTTCAAACCCGGGGAAGTTTGTGGTTTATTGCGATGCATCGAGACAGGGGTTCGGTTGTGTTCTTATGCAGTTTGGGAAGGTGATTGCTTATGCTTTGCGATAGCTGACAGAATATAAGCTTTTGTACCCTACTCATGATCTAGAGTTTGTGGCAGTGGTATTCAAACTGAAGATGTGGCGACATTATCTATATGAGGAGAAGTGCGAGATTTATACCGACCACAAAAGTTTGAAGTAATTTTCCACCTAGAAGAATCTGAATATGAGACAGATACGTTGGTTGGAGTTGGTAAAGGATTATAAATGTTAAAGACTCTATCATGCAGGGAAGGCCTATGTGGTGGCAGATGCCTTGAGTAAGAGAAGTTCGGGACAAATGTTCAGTTTGAAACCGAGATCAGGGCAGTTGGCAGAAGATATGACTAGAGCTAGTATAGAGTTTGTCCTGGGCAAATCAGCCAACATCATTCTTTATTCTACACTTATTGAGTGGATAAGAGAAGAACAGAGGAATGAACCTCAGTTAGAGAAGCATCGGGGAGATGTCTTAGCTGGAGTGGCTAAGGACTTTGCTATTTCTGAGACAGAAATGTTGAGATACAAGGATCGAATTTGTGTTCCGATGGATGCTGGACTTAGATGAGAGATTTTGGACGAGTCTCATACCACTCCTTATTCATTGCCACGAAAATGTAACAAGAACTGAAATCTTTGTATTGCTGGCCAAGGATGAGGAAAGATGTAACAACCTAAATTTGCTAATAAGGCTTAAGGGCCTTGATTAGTGTGCTGGGAGGGCATATCTGAATTATATGTGAGTTAATGATTCAAATCATGTTATATGATTATTTGAATATCTGAGATGCATGACTATGCGTATTAGTATGCATGTAGGCCCTGATTAGGTTAGAAGGGCATAATCATAATTTTGGCCCGTTGAGGGCATAACTGTATATATATGTGATAAATTGTTGTGACCACATTATTATGTGGATATATTTGTAATATGTGATCCAAGGCGATCCTAGTGAGCAGTTTAGCGAAAAAGTCATGGCGGGGATTTATACCCGGCTTGGGGCGAGCCTGGGGGTATTTCTGGGAATTTAGGGAATTTATTGGAGTCTATTTTGATATTGAGGAATATAATTGGTAATTACTTAGGTGTTGGGAAGTAAGAGGAAAATATTAGAGACACTCTAGGAATTAGCGGGAATTGAGTGTAATGATCAAAATGCCCCTAGGTTGATTTAAAGGCTTAGATATAATGGGAGGGTATTCTGGTCATTTGGCTTATAAGGGATAAGAGGTAAATTTCTTTATGCCTTAGTGGAAAGTCTAGAGTCTGAAGGAACTTAAAGGAAAGAAGAAGAAAAAGAAAGAAGGAAAATAGAGGCCTTATCTCCACCCATTGGGTTTAGGTTTCTACCTCAATTCCTAAAGGAATTTGAAGCTGAAACTCAAGGAGATTCTGGGCAGGAGCTTTGGGCTAGAGTCTTTGGTTTGGCTTGAGGAATTAGCAAGAGCAATCCATCCATTTGAGGTAAGATTTTGAGGTTAATATTCAGTTTCTGGTAATGGTGTTGAGCTGGTTTTTCGAAGCAAAGTTCTATCGGAATCCTAGGGAGTTGAGGCTGAGAATTGGAGGAGGAGAAGGCTAAGCAAGAGTGGGAGACAACCTAGGCTCAAATCATCCAGCAAAGGTAAGGAATTCTAGTTCAAGTCCTCTGGTTTCAATTGTTGTTTTATTGAGTTTCTGAGCTTTAGGTCCAGCCACGGTGATTCCTTTGATTTGGGGTGCATGTAATTGAGTTATGTGTGGTTGGGATGAGTGGAGGATGTTGGGAGGCTTGCTTTGAAGTTTGATTGAGGTTTGGTTGGGTTTTGAGTTGGTTTTGCTTGGGAAAATTTGAAGGAGAAAATGTTGTGCAAGGCTGTGCTGTGACTAGCGCTACATCGCTAGTCATTGGGCGCTGTAGGGCTAGGCCATGTGTTCTGGGGCATTTTAGGCTCTGTTTGTAGCGGTGTAGCACCCTCCTTAGAGCGTTGTAGCGCTACCCTATTCCCAGAAAGGGATTTTTGAGTTATTTTCAAGGGTTTTTGCCCTGGGGTTCGGGGTTTGATTCCACCACCTCGTTTGGTGGAATTAGGGCTTCCCGAGGGCTCGAGATTGGTCTCGAGGCTAGGTTTTGGGTTTGAGGTTTGGTGATAATTCTGATCCATGGCTGTGACCAGGTGTACGCTAGGGCTCAGACGGGATTGTGCTTGAGAATCAAATTGAACAAAGTTAGAGAATCTAAAGGTAAGAAAACTGCACCTGGTTATGTGTTTGTGATGGGACTAAGAGCTCCCTATATTTGTATGATGTCATAGGTGGTATTATGCCATGGGACATGTGATAAACGGCCTAAGGGTGTCATGAACAATACTTGCCCACAGGGCGCGGCTCGGCCACTGGTAGCAGAGGAGAGGTTAATATTCATTGAGCTCGGTTTAAGCGGGTTGGAGTCAGTGGGATAAATAGAGGGTGCGGCCTAAGGGCGTTAACCCTAGTTATCATATGTGAATTGATTATTGACATTAAATGATGTACTTGGTATGTTGAATACTTGATTAACATGAATGCATAAACTATTGGGTACATGCTTATGCAGTGTGAGTTATATGATTGTCTGTTGAGTGATTATGCTCTGTTATTGTGTTTTCTTGCTGGGCCTTGGCTCACGGGTGCTACGTGGTGCAGGTAAAGGCAAAGACAAGTTGGACCAACCTTGAGGTGGAGAGTTGCGAGGCTGAATGTACATAGTCAGTTGTTCAGCTGCCATGGCCGAGGAGTGAAACAGGACGAGAAATGCTTAATTGTCAATTTTTCCTTAGAGTGGCTTATCATTGTATTTAATTCTTAAATCTTTTGTAAACGATCTTAAACTTATTACTTTTGGGATCCCATGTAAAAGGAAAATGTTTATTTATAAGAACTGCAGCTTTTGAGACCAAAATCTTCTAACACTAGTTCAACTATAGTTTCGGTAACACGTTTTGAATTAAATGACTTGATTAGCGAGTCTTGCACCTTTAAAAACACACAGTGTAACGGTCTTGGCTATCCAGGGCGTTACAAAAGAGGTAGTTGAATATGTGGAAACGTGCCTAACTTGTTAGCAAGTGAAAGCTGAACACCAGAGGCCAGTGGGATTATTAAAGTCATTGGATACCGCTGAGTGGAGCTGGGAGGACATGACCATGGACTTTGTAGGCAGGTTTCGTAGGGCAGTGGGTCAGCACTACTCGGTATGGATGATCGTGGATTGATATACCAACTCGAATCACTTTTGTCAGTAAGGACGAATTTCACTGTGGATCAGTATGTTGAGCTGTATGTGAGGGAGATTGTACATCTCCATGGGGTTTCAAAATTCATAGTGTCAGATTGGGATCTAGTCTTTACCCCCAAGATTTTGGGAAGCCTGCAGAAGGCTATGGGTACTCAGTTGAAATTTTGCACAACTTATCATCCTTAGACAGATGGGCAATTTGAAAGGACGATTCAGATACTGGAGGATATGCTTAGGACATGTGTATTAGATTTTGAGGGGTCCTAGAGTAGGTATCTCCCATTGATTAAGTTTTCCTACAACAATAGTTATCAGTCAACAATTGGAGTGGCTCCACATGAGATGTTCTTGTTGGTATTAAAGGTGTAAAGATATGCAACAAAATTGGTTTTTAAAAATTTAATAATACTTGATAGGATCATAAATATATAGATATATTAAATCACATACAAATAGATTAGAGAACATTCCATGTAGAAGTCGTGCTCTCACTTGAAATCTTTCCAGGTGGCGTCCCCTGCCTCTGGTGCATACTAAATAACCCCACCGGTTCCCATCACTGTCCTGACGGCTATCTTGTAAATAAGACCCCTTCCTGTCAAAACCAGTAGCCATAGAACTGTCCGAGGTTCCTTTGCTTCGATTACCGAGAATATGTCCTTACTAAATTCCACCAATGGGAATACTATCATTTGCATCTCTTGCCCTATGGCATTCATGTTGGATTAGGCTTATACATGATCTTTATTTATTTTCATGTATATCTAATATTAAACAAATTAATACGAAATAGCCTAAAACATGTTTCTAAAATTGAATTCAAAGAGAAACAAATAATATAATACTTACAGTATACGCAGCTGAATTAAGAGTCCTTCCTTCAGTTTCTCTAACTCTTGTATCCTTTCTGTCGCAGAGTATTATCAAGAAACTGAACCGATCTTTTATTTTCTTCACGATCTTCCAATGTATCCTTAGAACTACCTAGACTAGTGTGGGCAATTCTCAACACATGAGACAGATATAGAGAGAAGAAGAGAAAATAACAAAGTGGCTTAGAAAAGGACTTGTGTTTAGAGAGAATATCAAACTATCAGAAAATCTGACTTGTGACTTATCAAACTTCTCCTACTGACCTCTCTCTAAGCACTCCTTTTATAGACTCAATTAGGCCATTTAATTTAATTAAAAAATCAATAAAATAATAGCCATTTTGAATCCCTAGGTCGAAATTATCATGGGCTATAGGCCCGTGAAATTTCCCATTTGATTATAAGCCCATTGGACTTAAAATCAAGGCCTGAATTATTTTCTATTGATTTAATTAATTAAATAATTATTTAAATCCTTTATCAAATTAATTATTTATAATTTGAACCTTGATTTAAAATTATTTATTAATTTAGATACCAATTTATCTTAATTAATAAATCTGCCATAATTTCTCTTTTCTTCTCAAAATTACACAACTCTGTGAAACTATCCAAAATTGACCTGGTCAACTTTGATAATTCTAATTGATGATTAAATCAATTAATTGAGACTATCTAGATGATTTTATCCAATGTACAATGGGGACCATGGGTCTATGAAATCAAGCTCCAATAAGTTATCATAAATCTAACAAATAAATTTAGTAACTTATTAATTCCTCGTGACTCCACTATAGACTCGGAATTGCACTCTTGAATTCATAGAACGCTCTATAACAAATATAGATACGCTATTAATTATCCATTGTTACAACCATAATTGTCACTTAATCCTCTATAGACGGTCTACAATGAGATAGGACTAAAATACCGTTTTACCCCTCATTGTATTTTATCCTTAAAACACTTAGTTCCTTGTAAATGATATTTCAGTAAACTAATTTAATTACTGAAATGAGATCTCTATCACTTAACACCTTGAACCAAACTAAAAGGAAACCATCATTTCACTTCTTCATCAGAAGCTATAGATGTTCATATCTATGATTAACACTCCCACTCAATTATACTACCGAGTTCCCAAGATGTAAGTATGGGCTAGTCCGTAGGGTAAGCTGGTAACGAACAAGTCAAAGAACTCAAATAATACAATCAGTTAGAATACTAACCACTCAGAATTGAGATTGAATTGACCTATGGTCAACTATATGATATGACTAGAATAGATAATAACGGTATGTTTACTTATCTTATCAACTGTCAATATCGGTCCAGTCCGATGTAACAAATACATCCGATCTTATCTACTTTGCTAATGTTCTGGAAAGAACATAACACTGTAATGTGTAAGTAGATCATATCGTAGATTGGCAAGTCAGTGTAAATCCGGTGCACTGACTAATCTTAGGACTAACTTCTTTTGAACATATAATCATATTTATATTCCACTGTGATTACGTCACTATAAATAAGATTAGCTATATGCTCGGGATTTAATAGAATTTTATATTAAACAAATAATCATGAAAATAAAACATGTGAGCAAAGTGATTGACCAAGTCAAAAAATGATTTCTATTATTTTATTGATAATAAAATGAGATTACAAAGAATTTGGGTTTTTATTAGGGCATAAAACCCCAACAATTCACACCCTATACCTCATTCCACACATCTCAAATAACATGGCCCTCTCTGTTGCCTAAATACGAATGAGTATCTCATACATTGGAAAAAACCTGACTCTCTGGATCATTCCAGAGTTTAATCCTTAAATGGGTCATCATTTCTAGCCACATCCGCTAATATCAATTTCCAAAATGAATTATCCAACTCATAACACTCATTGACTTACATTGTCATTACCTTACCATTCCAAATCAAACTCATAAGCCTATTAGTCTCCGCAGCTCAAACTATGTCTTTATAACCTCTTGTATCAAGTTACCATCTCAGTTCTTTCCAACCCATCATACCAATATCTCGGTCTGAGTACCATTTCCAAGCATCCTTCCACCACAAACACTTAGCACAACCCCTAAGTTATGACCTCTCACCTTCATATAACCAAGGATGGAATTAGCTTTTCCCATCCACTGACCAACTCTTAAGCAACCCAAACTTTCCCCCAAAGAAGTCTGCTATTCCTTCATCTGGTCTCAACTATTAGACCCCACAGCTTACTCACATACTAGCGAACATCTACTGCGACTTTCAGGGGCAGATGGAGGTTTCCAACCACGACTATCATCAGCAACCCCCTCCATAACAACACCAAGTCCACTTAACCATTCTGGGCGCAAACAATTTTAATTCATCCACCTTCACTGACTAAACCCCTCAGCCCTGAAGTTTACACTTCGAACCAATCCATAACAAAGTCCAAATAACCACAATATTCATGCACACAAAAGCATAATAAACACTAATCCAAAATTCTATACATTTAACTACCAAATTTTATTACATCCAAGTATAATCACACTTTATCATGCTTTCTCCAAGCCCATAAAAAAGTATAACATATAAATTCAGTTCAGTCAGTTAACCATATACAATCTGTATACAAACCATTGCCCAAATATTCATTCACATGCAATAACAATGCTGACTAGCACGCCTCAATCTCATCACACAATAGTCAAGGGCCAGGCCCGATCAGTATCTCATGCTTCCTATAATCATACAACATAATACATTCATATTTCAATCAAGAACTTAAGCATGTAATCTCATGTATTCAATTACAGAACCCTGAGTCGAGCTTGTCTTTAGCGGCGAGTGTACATGTCCAGCCTATCTTCAGGAACCTTTAAACCTAGATCGCTCGGATACCAAGTTGTAACGCCCTGGATAACCAAGACCGTTACACTGTGTGTTTGAAATAGTGTGAGACTTGCTAATCAAGTCATTTAAATAAAAACGTGAATCTAAAGACATAAACAGGTTAGGTTTAAAAGATTTTTGTTAGAAACGAATAATTTTCATTAAAATAAGTGTTTGGTACATGGGATCTCAAATCAGGGTTTAAATGACATAATTATAGAATTTCCAAATGTTATAAATATTTAAGCCACTCTAATGGCAAAGTACATATTTTAGGTTTCCGTCCCTGCACAATCCCTTGGCTGTGGTGGCCGAGCAGCTAACGATGTACACCTCGCCCCTAGAGCTATCCAACCCATGGTCAATTCATCTTACCCTTGCCTTTACCTGCACCACGTAGCACCCGTGAACCAAGGCCCAGCGAGAAAACATAATATCATAGCATGATCAATATCAATAACCAATTATTCCACAAAGCATAGCCAAGTACTCAACTATTCATAACATTCACCCATTCAGTGATAACAATCAACAAAGTAACAACTTGTCGTTCAGATAATCAACATATCATATCCATTAGGAAAATACAGTAACCATGTTCATATTCAGTAGATTATTGCAACCATTAAACAATATTCAGGGTCGGCGCCCTTAGGCCGCACCCTCTATTAACCCACTGTCTTCGGCTCACTTAAGCCACCCCAGTGTTATATCCACTGACTTCAGCCACCTTAACTGAGCTCAGTGACTAATAAGCTGTCCTCAGCTACCAGTGTCTGAGCCGCGCCCTGTGTGCAAGTACTGATTCCGTCATTCTTAGGCCATTTATCACATGTCCCCATGGCATAATACCACCTCATGCCATTTATAGAATTATAGGGAGCTCTTAGTCCCCAAAATATTCACATGGTTTATCACAATCATACAATAGTGCATACGAATATAGGGAACACTTAGTCCTAACCTATCCACATAAACAGGTGCAGTTTTCTTACCTTTAATTCCAAGTGCTTTGATTAACAAAGACGACCCCCGAGCACGATCCTGTCCCGAGCCTAAGCGTACACCTTCAATGAAGAACCAATTCTCTAAGAAATTTCTAAGCTAACTCCCATGTTCCTAGCTTCAATTCAGTCTCAATCCCAGTTGAACTCCTTAGCTAAATACTAAGTTAATCTTCCAAAAATTCAGCTGAATTCACTGAATTTTTACTGCTGAATTTCCTTAAGTTCCAATGGTTCCTTGAGAGAGAACTGAATGAACTGAGAGGAGAGGAAAAAGAGTATGTTTAGGTGTTTCTAGCTATTTCCTTCTTTATGTTTGTCTTACTTAGGTTACTTAAGTTAATCCCAAAACTCGGGGTACCAAAAACATCCCCGAAGGGAAAATGGTAAAATTTCCCAGTATTCCCACCTAGGCTTCCTAACCTCAAATATATCTGCAACTATTTATTTTCATAACTCAATAACCCAAATAAATGTCCATTACCCAAAATACCCCTTGACTCGCCCCGAGTTGGGTACTAGGTCCTGTTGTGACTTTCCCGCTACTTGCTCCCTAGGATCGCCTCATGTCGAATTCTTCAGACATAAATATATCCACATAATAATGTGGTATCAACAGTTTATCACATTTATGCCCTTACAGACTAAACAGGGCCCGCGTGCTTATCTAATATTCCTAAACATGCACTCCACACATCCATATAATCATAGGATCATGCATATTACATAATCATGCATTCTCACCATTAACTCACATATCTTCCAATTATGCCCTCCTAGCACACTAATCAAGGCCCTTAAGCCTTATTAGTAACTTTGGGTCGTTACAGTTTGATAATCTAAACTTTTTAATTGTTTAAAACAACTTATTCGTGAAAGAGTCAATCTTTAAGTTTTATAAATATAATTAACTTAATTAATTAATCTTGATTTTATTTAAATGAAAACTCATTAGTTATAACCTATTTAATTATTTAATTTAAATCATATTTAAAAAGAAATAATTAAATAAACGAATTATTTGAAATTCAAATCCCATGAATATGAAATATCCCTCTGTGGTGCCACATTTGGGTTTTTCCTAATTTTCTCATTTGTTTATTTAATTTATATTTAAGACAATATATTTATCCCAAAATAAATATCAGTTAATTCAGAATTAACTTTATCTTAAAATATCATTTTTTTAATAATAACTAAAGAAGATAATTATTAATCACACTTTATATTAATCAAAACATGAGTAATATTTAATTTAACCTATAGTTTTTCAAAATAAAAACTATATAGTTAATTAATTAATTCATAATTAAACAATTTCCTATAATTATCACATAATTATTTCCTTGCCCTATAAAATTAATTCATTTGCAAATAAGTCATTCATTCTACGAATCTTTCTTTTGACATCCTTATCCTTGACAGTGTAGGAGAGATGTGATATGGGGACCATAAACTTATAATACAAAGCTCCAATAAAGCAGATTATTAATTAAAATATTTAATCCAATAATCTTATTTATTAATTCCATGATTACTCCACTATAAATATGAAATTTCACTCTAAGTATTTATAACATTATATTTACAAAGATTTCTCTTGTAGTCCATTGATAAAATCAATAAATGTAGTTTTGTTGTCCATTTATTGGTTCGATAATTAGAGCTAGTCAATATTACTGTTTTACCGTTCTAATTACCTCGTGATCCTTAAGTGCCATTAATTCACTAGAGAATAATTAATCTATAATCAAATTATAGATTTGAGCTCAAGAACTATTCAGTTCAAAAATTAACCCTTAAGGGAACCAATATTTGATTCGTTAGGAAAGTATGGATTCCCTTATTGTAAATCATGTGCCCAACATTCATGATAATGGATCTACAAAATAAAAGTCATTAGCCTCATTATACTAAGAAACATTAACGAGTGAATCAAAAGATCCAATAAACACAAATAGGAGTTCATGAATACTCAGGATTTAGACTGATCTACAAATGATCATCTATTATGATTAGAATTAAATCTTTATGTTAAACGAAAAGTTTATAAAGATAATTAATTCTCATCGGCCCTGTTATGTGTAATCTCTATTATATACAACACCTTTACTTAGATGTCTATCCACATCAATAATCAAAATCTAGATCACATGCATCCCGTATGCTTAGTAAACAACACTAGTAACCATTTGCTAAAGATTCCATACATTAATATGTTACTGACTATTTTATTCATTATATGTGATCTTAATTCTCTCGTACTAATACAAGATCATATTCTCATAAATGAATAATGAATTTTCTTGACATTATTATATAATTAATTTAAATAATAATTATAACATTCAAATATAATAAAATTGTACTTTTATTTAAATCAATAAAATGTCTTTACATGCTTTTAAGTCATTAATTCTCACAATATTCCATTGCCCTTAAAGTAATTGAGGCATCTCCCTTAATCCCATGTTGCATACATTAACCGTAAATGACTTTCCAGGAATTGTCTTGGTAAACGGGTCTACCAGGTTCTGTTCAAACGCTTTCTTCATAACAGTCACATCACCTCTGCCTAATATCTCTAATGAGATGGTATTTCCTTTCTATATTATTCCCTCTCTTATGGCTTCTAGGTTTATTGGAGTTATCTACTACTCCACTATTATCACAGTACATGATTAGTGGCTTAACCATATCTGCAACTACTTCCAGATCAGTGTAGAACTTCCTCAAGCAAACTGCTTCCTTAGCTGCTTCACAAGCCGCTATATACTCGGCGTCCATTGTCGAATCTGGAATACTGGCTTGTTTAATACTTCTCCAGACTACAACTCCTCCACCAAGAGTGAATACTAACATAGACGTTAACTTACGACTGTGTTTGTCTGATTGGAAATCAGAATCAGTGTATCCAGTAGGGTTAACTCACCCCCTGAATATATAAGCATAAAATCTCTCATTATCCTAAGATACTTGAGAGTGTGCTTTACTGCAATCCAGTGTTCCAAACCTGGATTTGATTTATAATGACTTATAATCCCTACTACATAGCATATGTCAGGCCTAGTACACAACATAGCATACATAAGACTCCCAACTGCTGAAGCATAGGGATACTTTCTCATGTCCTCTTCCTCCTGAGGTGTCCTTGGACATTGCTCTTTGGAAAGAGTAATTCCATGTCTTGTCAGTAACTGAACTTTCTAGGAATTCTCCATAAAGAACCTTTCAAGCACCTTAACTATATAATTAGCTTGAGAAAGTGCCAAGAGCTTGTTCTTCCTATCCCTTAGGATTTGGATTTCTAGAAAATAGCTCGCTTCACCCAAATCTTTCATTTGGAACTGATCGGCTAACCACTTCTTTACGTTTAACAATGTTTCTACATCGTTTCCAATGAGGAGAATGTCATCCATGTAAAGAAATAAAAAAAAACCACCACTTTTCCTTTGATATATTTATATACACAGCCATGTGTTTCAATTGTTTCATGAAAGGTGATATTCCAAGATCTAGATGCTTGCTTTAATCCATAAATGGATTACAGCAACTTACACACCTTTTGATCTTCCCCATTCTTGATGAACCCTTTTGATTGTACTATATAGATAATTTCATCAAGATAGCCATTAAGGAAGGCAGTCTTGACGTCCATCTGCAATATCTCATAAGCATACGTGACAGCTATGGATAAGAGGACGCGAATAGATTTCAGCATGGCCACACAAGAAAATGTTTCTTCATAATCAACACCTTTCTCTGAGTGTAACCTTTGGCTACTAGCCTTGCTTTGAAAGTCTCCACTTTCCCATCTAAACCTATTTTCTTCTTGTATATCCATTTGCAACCAATGGGCCTGACATCTTCAGGTGGGTCTACAAGTTCCCAGACCGAATTGGAATACATGGATTGCATTTCTTGGTTCATGGCTTCTTGCCATTTCTCCTTTTTAAAATCATCCATAGCCTATTTGAAGGTTAATGGATTGTCCTTGTCTTCATAAGTAATAAGGACATGTGCCTCATGCTCGTAGCGAGCAGGTTGTCTTATAATCCTCCCACCATGATGTTGCACTGTGGTTTCCTCTTCAGGAATAGTTGTTTCCTCAATTTGTCCTTTATCATTTAATGATTGCGATGAAGGTGATGGAATCTCGTTAGCTGTGAGTTCATCCAATTCTACTTTGCTTCTAGGTTTATAGTTATTCATATAATCGTGTTTAAGGAAGGTCGCATTTGTAGAAACAAAGACCTTTTGTCTTAGAGACTAAAGAAATAATCACCTCTTGTTTTTGGAGCGTAGCCCACAAAAATGCATACTTCACACCTCGAATCAAGTTTAACTGATTTAGGTCTAAGAAAATGAGTAGGATAGCCCCAAATGCGGAAATTGTGCAAACTAGGTTTATTTCAATTGACGCGGTTTTTTGCCAACAGTGTATTAAGAAATAATAATGTAGATTAGTGCTTAGTAATAAAGCGTAATGAAAAATGAAATGAATTCACAAGAACACAAATCTTTTACGTGGTTCAGTGGTTAAAATCCACCTAGTCTACGAGTCTATATTATTGCTGTTTTTCTCTCTATTTTGGCAGAGTTTCAGTATTACGAAATAATGGTCCCTTTTCCTGTCTGACATTCCTAGTATTTATAAGGGAATTCCATAGACATGTTTGGGTAAACGCGTGAGTCAATCATGCATATACATATTTATTACATTTAATACATATATTTCCCATTTATAATAGGATATGATTTGATCATACAGTAAATGTTCTCCTAATATCTGGGACATTAAATATGACAACTTGGTCATAAATAAACGCATAAAAGGACCCGAGTCTCTGGGGATCCGCAGGTGTGCAATATATTCGAATTACCACGAGCTGAATATCTCCTCCAAGCTCGTACTTTGACTACCATTTGAATATTATGAGCTTGCGCTTCACAACCTTCATGTCTGTAGCTCGTGTTAAACCCAGGACGCCTAATACCTCACGTGTCCATAAGAAACTGGAGTTGTCTACGCATCCATGAAGGACATGAGCTCGTGAACTGCCGTGGCATCTACCAACTGATCAACCCTTGTTCAAGTTGGAGAAGTCGATGCAGGTCGTCCATTTCCCGTCTAGCTTTGGGACTAGCACGGGATTGGCAACCCAGATCGGGTATTTTGCTTCACGAATAAACCCACACTTTAATAGTCAAGTTACTTCTTCCACAAGAGCTTAAGCTTGTACTGTTCCTAAGTGTCTCCGTTTTTGGGATTTTTCAGGCACGTTCTTGTCCAAATTTAGAGTGTGCATGATTACACTTGGGCTTATCCCCACCCTGTCTTCATGTGACTAGGCAAAAATGTCCAAATTCTCTTGTAAGAAATTGATCAGCTCCTTCTTCCTTTTATCATTTAGATTTCTTTCCAATCTTTACAACTCTTGAAGCTTCATTGGGGTCAATGTTTACCTTCTTGAGCTCCTCTATAGCTTGGAGTTCTGACCTGTCTTCGCCTATCAGTGGGTCAATTTCATCGCGCTGGGCGTCGTTACTGTACTCTTTTTGCTGAGGTTCTTTCATCCCACAAGTAACTTCTACTTCCCGGGACTCATTGCCTCCATCATTTATGACCATAGCTTGCTTCCAAAGTTGTGATTTTCCCTTTATAGAAATGCTATAGCATTCTGTGACAGTGAGCTGATCACCTCTGGCGGTACATATTCCTGCAGTTGAGGGGAATTTTATTGCTAGGTGGCGGATAGAGGTTATGGCTTCAAATGCCATCAACGAAGGTCAGCCCAAAATTGCATTGTATGCAGCTGGATAGTTGATTACCACGAACTCAAGTAGCTTGGAGGCAGTTCGTGAACCTTCTCCCTATGTTACCACTAATTCTATCATCCTGATGGCTACTGACCCTTCACCAGAAAACCCGTACAGAATCATTGAGGTTGCCTTCAATTCTTCTACAGACAACCCCATTTTTTCCAAGGTGGACCTAACAAGTAGATTCACAGAACTCCCGTTATCTACTAATGTCCTCTGGACCCTCCGGTTGGCGAGCTGAACGGTTATGACCAAGGGATCTTTATGTGGGAATTGGACATGGCTAGCGTCCTCTTCTGTAAAAATGATTGGTTGTTTTTCCAATCGTTGTTGTTTAGATAACCGCTGTTCCAGGACAAACTCCACTCTGTTATGGGATTTCAGTTCATTAATGTACCTCTTCTAGGCCCCTCTGCTAGTGCCTGCTAGATGAGGTCCTCCCGAAATGGTGGCTATAACTCCCCTAGTATTGGAGGAGGATTGTCCTAATTCGCTTAAGCTCTGGTTTTACTTACTAGAGCTTTAGGGGCTAACAGAGGGTTTGGTCCAGCAGGCTGATTAAGGACCACCCGATTTCGGGCATACTGGGCCAAAGGACCCGCTCTAATGAGAGTTTCGATCTCATCCTTCAGTTGTCGACAATCATCAGTGTTATGACCAATAACATTATGTAATCGGTAGAACTTCGAAGGATCTCTCTTCGCTCTTTGGTTTTTTGAATGGTTCTGGCTACTTCCATGGAAGGCGAGTGGAATTTGCCAGGAAAATGCGCTCCCTAGTGTCCGTGTGGTCGGTATAAGTGGCGTAAACAGGCTTGAATTTCTCCCCAAACTTATTTTTCTTTGTTCCACTCTGGTCACCCTCACCATTTTCCTTCCTTTTGTTACTCCCCCTTGGTTATTCTAGGTAACAGTTTGAGTCGTAGCTGCAACGTTCGTTATCGCTCCAACGGGCTGGATAGGGATCTGGCTAGTTTCTACGATGGAAGCTCGTGCCTCTTCCAGGTTAATCCATCTTTGAGGTCGTGCCAAGAACTCATCCACACTATTAACTCCTTTTCTCTGTAATTCTTGCCACAGGTCGCCCCCAACAAGGATTCCCGTCCTCAGTGCCATGAGCTTGGAGCTGTCATCGTCATCCTTAGCTCGTACAATGACATTGGAAAATCTACTTAGATATGCCTTCAATGTTTCGCCAAGTTGCTGCTTTACATTGGATAATGAACCAGCCTTAACCCGAGCTGTCTGGGAAGCCCGGAATGCTTTTTTGAAGTTAAAAGAAAACTTTTTCCACGAACTTATAGAATGCCTCTTTTAATTCTTGAACCACTACCTGGTTGGCCCGATCAAAGTTGAAGGGAATAAAATGCACCTTAGATTGAGTCCGACATTGTGGGCCATCATCATGGTATTAAATATCCCGACGTGGTCTGATGGATCTCCATCTCTATCAAACTTTGACAAGTGTGGCATTCTGAAGCCTATCAGATATGTGGCTGACGCAATATTTGGAGCGAAAGGCTCGAGTTCATCCTCTGAGTCAAAATCGTCTTTATCTTTTCCATATAAAAGCCTCTTCATTTACTCTTCCATCAGAGCTAGCCTCTCGAGGGTTTTGTCTCTGGTCCCTAGGTTATCTGGGGGTTGTTCAACAGGTCCCATACTATCATACACGTTTGATGGGTTATTATCCCTCCAAGCTCAAGCTTAGTTTGGTGGGGCATTCCCATTAAACATACTATGGAAGGACCTACCTCTTGCCGAGTAAAACTAACATCTTCATTCCGAGGTGGATTTCTTCTCTGCGAATTCATACGATCACGCAAATCAGGTTGTGAATCGTACCAAGGGCTTTGTGTCGAACTCAGCTAATTTCTTAGTACGCTCTCGGACCTACCACTTCGATGACATTTGGTCCAGTAACTCCTGTTTGCGAAGCTTATAGCTCACGGTTGGGGGCGAGGATCTGGGTTTTCAACACGCGTCCGTGGGATGTTGGTATTGGCAGATGGAGGAGGATTTCTCTTGCTGTCTCCATAAGCTGGAATGTCCTGTGTAGGAAGAGGTGGCGTCAGATGTTTTATAGGTGACGAGGGATGCCTTCTTGGCGAGGAAATCCTTGTCCCATCAGGGCGAAATAGATTAGCCCGCCTTTGTTCTACCCCATTATTTCTAGCTCTCTACGCCTGACGATCAAATCGTGACATAGGAGGGTTTGCTAGAACATTCTATCTCTGTGAGCCTATCCCAGCCCCTCCTCATGGGCTGCCATGGGTAATCCTAGGTGCTTGTGAATCAGGCACCGAACTTGGGGTTGCGTTTCTAACCGATCCACTGATATGCTGATGACCCCTATGACGGCCACTGGGATGAGCATTCTGGAGGTCTCGCCCTGCAAGCACATAACTTGGGGTGGCAGTTTCGACTGAACAACTTGGTTTAGATCGGTTATTCCTGTGGGACTTGTGTGACCCACTTTGCCTCTTTCCGACATTAACGTCGGTTGCGAGAGGGGGTAACCGTGCCAAAACCTCCTCAATTTGCCTGTTTGCCTTAGCGAGATGGCTTCTTAATTGCATATTTTCCATCTCAATGATAGATGAGTAGTCTAGGTTTCGATTCGGTGGCAATGACGCCGAACTCCCAGTGTCGCCATGACCTGCCATTTGTTTCTCGGACGTTGCTGGACTTCAGGATCATGCTTGTTCGAAACAACGGTATGATGGGCCTTCTGCCCACCAGGCTGTTCTATCTTATTGTCGTGCATTGAGCGAGTGAGAACCATGATGAGATTCAACTGGGATTTTGATGAAGCACTAATTTCTCTCTCAACGAAAGCACCAAACTGTTGATGCAGTTTTTCACCAACAGTGTATTAAGAAATAATAAGGAAGATTAGTGCTTAGTAATAAACCGTAATGAAAAATGAAATGAATTCACAGGAACACAAATCTTTTACGTGGTTCAGTGGTTAAAATCCACCTAGTCCACGAGTCCATATTATTGTTGTTTTTCTCTCTGTTTTGGTCTCTTTTCCTATCCAATATTCCCACTATTTATAAGGGAATTCCATCAATAGGTTTGGGTAACCTCGTGAGTCAATCATGCATATACATATTTATTACATTTAATACATATATTTCCCATTTATAATAGGATATGATATGATCAAACAGTAAATGTTCTCCTAATATCTGGGACATTAAATATGATTGCCTAGTCATAAATAAACACATAAAAGGACCCGAGTCTCTGAGGATCCGCGGGTGTGCAATATATTCGTATTACCACGAGCTGAAAATCTCTTCCAAGCTCGTACTTCGACTGCCATTTGAATATTATGAGCTCGCGCTTCATAACCTTCATGTCTGTAGCTCGAGTTAAACCCAAGATGCCTAATACCACACGTGTCCACAAGAAACTGGAGTTGTCTACGTGGATAATAAGCAGATATCATTCCCTGGTGATTTCTCCGTATATTTATCCGCCAGCTATACCCAAACTGAGTGAATGAACTCGGGCTAAAATTAGGGTTCCATTCCATAGTTCCAGTGGCATTTTTTTTATGGTCTTAGATGTGACCACATTCAAAATGTATGTCGCCATTTGAAGTGCATATCCCTAGAATGAGAGAGGGAGTGGAGAGTAGCTTAACATAGACATGACCATGTCCAACAAGGTCATATTTGTTCTTTTTGAAACACCATTTTGCTATTGCGTTCCGGGTGCTATGAGTTGGGATAGAATACCATGCTCCAACATGAAATCTTTGAAATATAATTCCAAATATTCACCACCTCAATTTGATCGAAGTGTTTTAAGAGTCTTACATAATTGATTTTCAGCCTCAGCATTGAATTCTCGAAACTTACCTATGGTTTCAGATTTCGAAAGCATTAGATAAGTATGACCATATCTTGAGTAATCATCAATGAAAGTGATGAAGTACTCATACAAACCTCTTGCTTGTACATGGATTGGACCACAAACATCGCTGTGTACTAGCTCAGAAGGTTCTTTAGCTCTATTGCCTTTTGTTGAGAAATGATGTTTGGTCATTTTGCCTTCTAGACAAGATTCACAAACTAGAAGAGTTCCAAATCTTAGTTCTCTCAAAGGTCCATCTTTTGTTAACCACTTTATCCTGTCTAGTCCTATATGACTTAGTCTAAGAGGCCAAAGATATGTGTCATCCTCATTTAAAACTTTTTGGCTTTTACTTTTTCCTTGCGGTTTTTGCTACTTTAAATAATTTCGAGTTATTTAGCGTTTCTTCAATAAATGAAAGCGTTAAAGTCCGAATATTCATTTGCATGCCTAAAGAAAAATTAAGAATAATCAAATTATAAAAAAATATTCTAAACTCAATACATGCAATAAAATTAAAAATACTTAAAGAAACAAACTAAAACATTGTTCAAACAATAATAAAGTTTTATTTTAATGAAAATAGAAGAATTTAAAAATAAAAGGACTTTCTTCAACACTTTCTTGAACTAGACGCTTTCTCTCTCTTCTTGTATTTTTGTCTCCATCTGAAAGTTCCCCTTGATTGCTCAAGAGTCTGTAAAGAAGAACATAAATATGATTGGTGGTTTCTAAATCGAAGATTCAGAATAATACATTATAATCCACTATTAAACTTAAGGTAAAGCCACATCATATTTACCTTTTTTGCGAATGTGGTCTGTGAACACTGCAAATTAGAAATGATCCTAAAAGGCCAAACCCTCACACAACGTCTTCGCGAGACTGACATGTCTCGCCCCACGCGAAGCCCAAGCACACTTCACCTAGTGTACCCAGGCCCGTGCCTCGCAGGGAGGCCTCCCGCCACTAGTCGCATGCCTCGCTCGCGTACTCCACATGAGGGCCTCACGCCACCTGTCGCGTGCCTCGCTAGGCTGCTCCACATGAGGGCCTCACACCACCAGTCGCGTGCCTCGCTTGTGTGCTCCACATGAGGGCCTCGCACCACCAGTCACGTGCCTCGCTTGTGTGCTCTATATGAGGGCCTCGGACCACCAGCCGCATGCCTCGATCCCGTGCTCCACATGAGGGCCTTGCGCCACCAGTCGCGTGCCTCGCTCACATGCTCCACATGAGGTTCTCGCACCACCATCCGCGTGCCTCACTCGCGTGCTCCACATGAGGGCCTCGCACCACCAGCCCCATGCCTCGCTCGCGTGCTCCAGATGAGGGCCTTGCGCCACCAGCCGTGTGCCTCGCGCCACCAGTCCTGTGCCTCGCTCGCGTTCTCCACGTGAGGGCCTCGCGCCACCAGGCGCGTGCCTCGCTCGCATGCTTCACAGGAGGGCTTCACAGCAGGGCCTCGTGCACCATGCCATTTCGAAAGCCCATGCCTCGCAGGCCTCGCCCAAGTGCCCAGGGACGCACACCGTCTTGTGTCTCGCAAGGCCATGCCTCGACCACGCCTAGGTTCCTAGGCCCACGCATCATCTCGTGAGGCCACACCTCTATGATATAAGTATATGCCCCGCTGAAGAGGCCCTCCTCTATTTTTTAAGGAAAGTGTCACCACTGGGGCGTGACTCCCACATTCTTATCTCACTCAAAGCTATAATTCCTCTTATATTTAGCAAAGTAAAAAGGGGCTTGGAACAGGGGTAAATCTTGGATATATGAGGGAAACCTTCAGGTACAAGGTACACATACGGGAACAGGTTGTACGACCATGGGGTGCACAGAGGCGTAACCCTGACATCCATCTATGGCAAGTAATGGAAGTACAAGGAGTGGTGATATGGCCTCCATGTCTCTGACCATATATCAGAGCCGACACCACAACCACCTGTGCCACTAGGTCTGGTGCCACTTCTCAGACACTCGTACTAAATAATTAGTGGAGGCATCCCCACAGACCATGACTATGTACCAGAGCCGACACCATGACCTTCTGCACCGCTACTACCTATGCTACCACACTGACGATTTACCCATGTACCATATGGTCCTCTGGGACCACAATGTATCATAAGCCACTAGAGCTTCACTATAAATTGATCTTGACTCCTCAAACAAAGGGGTTGGAAAATTCTTGTAAGATAAGGTTAATCAAAGAGAAAAATATGAGTTTTCTTTCTATTTCCTACTTGCCATCTTCCTTCAAGTTTCTATAAGTTCATTTGTGTTCATTAGATATTGATTGAAGTTTTTGAATTTTCCATCCACATTTCGTTGACGAGTTCTTACCGTCAACAATTTGGCGCCGTCTATGGGAAGGATAAGTGCCAAGCCACTGTTCTTTCATTGATTTCGGTAGGAAAAGAAGCCAAGACGTTCTAAGCGACTGAAAGAGCCACGAGAGGTGGAGGTCCACCTTGACGGAGATCAGCTGAAAGCCTCCATGAAGAATCCTCCGCCACCCAAAAGTGTGGATGCCCCAAAGGATCCCACGATTCCTTAGGATGTAAAGGAGGGTTCATCCCCAGCTGTGCAGCCTGATGAGAACCATCCGCGATCCGTGGTTGCTCCACCTAGAGATGCTGGAGAGCTTCCACCCCCAAGGCCACCATGGGTGCCGAACTCCGGCCAGCAAGATCTGGGTCCAACAATGCACAGGCTAGACAAGAGTCACTGAGTGCATTCTATAAGCTCGAGCTCTAGGTCTCAATTCTACGAAGAGGAAATACGCGAGTTACACTAGAAGAACCAAAGGCTAGAAACAAACTTAGAAAATATGCAAGAGGTGTTGAAGGACTTGCTACAAGGAAAATCAAGCGTGACCCTTCCTAGATGAAAGGAAAAAGGCCTAGAGGGCAGAGAAACCATGGTCCCTATGGATGTTGGGAGGACTCGGCTCTCCACCAGTAATACCCCCCGGACAAAGCAGCATGAACATCCTGGCAAGGCGAAGCAGCCCCAGATGCCAGAGCAAGAGAACAACGCTAGCCCTCCTAATGAAGCCGAAGTCACCTCTAGAGAGGCCTCCTGACCTAAGAGAAAAGCTCAATATAAGGAGGTCAGAAGTAAGGACAACACCTCCTGGGGCCCCTCCGAAGGGTAGAGAAAAGAGAAAGGCCGACCCTACCTAGCTGAGGGACTCCTTGAATATGAGGCGACAGGAGCTAGACACCGAGATGAGGAGCCTTCCGAGAAAGATCGTCACGGCGTCTGGAGGGCACATTACTGATGAAGAGTTCGACTACGAGTAACCCTTCACATGATAAATCCAGCTGGAACGACTCCCGGCTAACTTTAAAGAACCTCATATGACCCCTAATGAGGGAAATACGGACCCCAAATACCATCTAGATGCGTACAATGACCTAATGAAGCTGAGAGGAATTAATAGCAGGGCCATGTGCTACTGCTTCACTGTAACGTTAAAAGGACTTGCTTACAAATGGTTCAAAAGACTCCGACCAGGATCTATTAGGTCATAGCAACAATTTCCCGATGAGTTTCTCCAATAACATCATGCCGTACATGACTATACCCTACCTGGCACTAGCCTCGCTAATATAAAGTAAGGTGAAGGAGAAAGCTTGAAGAGCTACATCCATAGGTTCAACATGGAGGCGGCTAAAGTGGGAAGCCTAACCAGGGGAGAACTCAAGATGGCGATCACGGCTGGAGTGCGCCCAGGCAGTAAGCTTTGGGATAACATGATCAAAAGGGAGGTCACAGACTTAGACGATTTCTACGAGCGGGCAAAAAAGTACATTCGTGTCGAAGAAGACCGTGAGAAATTGAAGGCATCACTTGTCAAGTACTCAGCCCCTGAAAGTTCAAATGACGAGAAAATAAAAATGGTATATGAAGGCCCAAGAGACGACCACCAGAGGAAGCACAAACACGGAGGTAACCCTAGGCAAACATCCCACACCTTCTACACCGACTTGACGCATACTAGGGAGCATATCTTCATGGCAAATGAGAATCAGGTCCCCTTTAGGAGGCCCCCACCAATGAAGAGAGATCGGTCAAAGAGAGATCCTAGAAAGTATTGTTAGTATAAAAAAGGCATTGGCCACACCACCACAAGATGCACTAATTTAAAAGTGGAAATAGAGGAACTCATACGCAGGGGGCACTTGGGTTGATACGTCCGAAGAGACAAGGAAAGACCAGATGATAGACCACCCTCGCCATGACCGTGAGATGTAGCCCCAAAAGTGCAAGGAGAGGTGAGGACGATCTTCGGAGGACAAGGATTCGGAGGAGAATCAAGAAAAGGGCAAGATAGGTACGCCAAGGAAGCTAGACGAAGCCCACCCTCATGCATGCTAAGCCTAGAACAACGATCCCTGATAAACTTTAAAGGGTAAAATGACTCAGTAACCTTCAGCGAAGAAGACGTGTGGGGTGTGCATTTCCCTCACAATGACCCCCTGGTGTTGACTTTTCATCTTGCAAACATGAAGGTACATTGGGTTCTAGTAGAAATGGAAGCTTAGTTGACATCCTATATCACCCGACCTTAGAGAATATGGGACTAGGTATTAGGAACCTAAAGCCATGTAACACCCTACTATATGGGTTTACATGAGACTTGATACAACCCCTGGGCACAATTGAGTTAGCCTTCACCATGGGAGAGCCATCCAGACAGACCACTATAATGATGAACTTTGTCGTAGTGAGCAGTTCCTCGGCCTTCAACGTGGTATTAGGGAGACCCTCCCTGAGAGAATTGCAGGCGATAACCTCGGTATACCACTTGGCCATAAAATTCCCAACTCCTGGGGGGATATCGAGGGTGAAAGGGGAAAAGAAAGAAGCCAGGGAATGTTATAACACATCCCTTCGCACAGCCATGAGACCGCCATAACTCATGGCCATGGTAATGCATGGGAGCACAAACCCGAGAGAGTTCAACCCTGAAATTACTGAGGAGATCAGAATCGATGGTTATGCCTACGAGCCTGGGAGGGAACATCAGGTAAAGCTCCACTTTTAGTATGATAAATCAAAAGGGTTACCATAGTTAACCCCCCAACAACTATGAATTAGAGGGGTAACTTAGATGCCCTAATATGTAGTAAGAACATTGTTGCCATAAATACCTATGTACTCTCCTTATTTTGAATGAATATGTTTCTTATTGGAATGTCACACTCCTCATTTATGTGAGTATGTATCTAACTCTTATGTACCTATCACCAATTAGAATTATCAAAGTGCATGAGCAAAATGATCAAAGTGCTCGACGAGATAAATCTCATCAACCACTTGGGGGGCAGAGTACACAGCCAGAAAAGGTCCTAAAGAGACCCTTAAAAAAATAAAAAATAAAAAATAAGGAAGAAAACCTTGCACGGAATCTCTCGAGTTCACAAGGATTAGCTACCCTTGTGAACATCAAGAGGGTCAAAAGGTCCTACAGGAAGAGCCTCCTAATAACGGTTGATACCTCCACGAGAGGAAAGGCCTCAGGAAGAGCATCCACCAATAAGCCTAGAGCGGCCACTAAGCCGTCTAGCCAAAGAGGGTCCTAGAAGAGACCCTTGTAAAAATAGTACTATGCATAATGACAAGAAGGAAGTTTCTCGCAAGAAATAATAAGCGCTCGAAAGATTTATAAAAGGATGGCTAGAACCCAAAGGGTCAACATATCCTTATAAATACAATCAAGGTACACCAAAGAGAGACCTACCGAACCCCTTTTTGCGGGCTCAAAAGGACCTCAAACATAGAGGGACAAAAGCAAACGATCACATATATATACATAAATAGTGATGACGAGCACACAAAGAATCCAAAACAAGAAAAAAGAGAGAGGAAATGAAGACCTTAAAACCACCAAGCTAAGAAGATAAAATGTAAATATTATGCTTGAGATGAAGGTCTACTTATAAGATCCATAAGGTCGTCTTAGCCATTGGATTTGATGCTTGATCAATGGTCCAGAAGGGGGCTTGGCACTTGCCTTGGGTTCCGCAAGCTAATACCTCGCGGGCATCCTGAATGCATCGTGCCTTGAAGTCTACAAGAGAGCCTGAAGACTCTCTCGTAGACTGGGGGGCAAGTGTGAACACCGTAAATTGGACATGATCCACAAATTGGACTGACCTGTCTCGCCCCACACGAAGCCCAAGCACACTTCACCTCATGTGCCAAGGCGTACCTCACAGAGAGGCCTCGTGCCACCAGCCGCGTGCCTCGCTCGCGTGCTCTATACGAGGGCCTTGCGCCACCAGCCGCGTGCCTCGCTCACGTGCTCGACATGAGGGAGGGCCTCACGCCACCAGCTACATGACTCGCTCGCGTGCTCCACATGAGGGCCTCCCGCCACCAGTCGCGTGCCTCGCTCATGTGCTTCACATGAGGGCCTCGCGCCACCAGCCGCGTGCCTTGCTTGCGTGCTCCACATGAGTGCCTTGCGTCACCAGCCGCGCGCCTCGCTCACGTGCTCCGTATGAGGGCCTCACGCCACCAGCTGCGTGCCTCGCTCGCATGCTCCACATGAGGGCCTTGTGCCACCACCCGCGTGCCTCGCTCACATCCTTCATAGGAAGGCCTCGCACCACCAGCCGTGTGCCTCACTCACATGCTTCATAGGAGGGATTCGCAGGAGGGCCTCGCGTACCATCCCATCTCGCGAGGCCACGCCTCGTAGGCCCCGCTCAAGTGCCCAGGGATGCACACCGTCTCGTGTCTCGTAAGGCAACTCCTCAGCCGTGCCTAGGTGCCCAGGCCCACGCACCATCTTGCGAGGCCACGCCTCTATGACATAAGAATATGACCCACTGAAGAGGCCCTCCTCTATTTTCTAAGGAAGGTGTCACTAGTGGGGCACGACTCCCACATGCCTATCTCACTCAAGGCTATAAATCCTCATATTTTGCAAAGTAAAAAGGGGTTTGGAACAAGGGTGTATCTTGGATATATGAGGGTAACCTTCAGGTACAAGGTACACGTACGGGAACAGGTTGTACGACAACAGGGAGCACAGAGGTGTAACCCTGACATCCATCTCTAGCAAGTAGTGGAAGTACGAGGAGTGGTGACATGGCCTGCATGTCTCTGACCATATATCAAAGCCGACACCACAACCACCTGTGCCACTACGTCTGGTGCCACTTCTCTGACACTTGTACTAAATAAGTAGTGGAGGCATCCCCACGGACCATGACTATGTACCAGAGCCGACACCACGACCTTCTGCACCACTACTACTTGTTCCACCACACTGACGATGTACCCATGTACCATATGGTCCCCTGGGACCATAATGTATCATAATCCATTTGAGCTTCATTATAAATTGATCCTGACCTGTCAAACAAAGGGCTTGGAAAATTCTTGTAAGATCAGGTTAATCTAAGAGAAAAATATGAGTTTTCTTTCTATTTCCTACTTGCCATCTTCCTTCAAGTTTCTATAAGTTCATTTGTGTTCATTAGAAATTGATTTAAGTTTTTGAATTTTCCATCCATATTTCGTTGACGAGTTCTTACCATCAACAAGGTCTTGTCTGTATATCCTCGTAGATAGTGTCTCACATATCATGAGCATATTCAATATCCTCAAACTTTTTCCTCAGCTTTTCTTTCACGGTGCTAAGAATATAAAATCTTGCCATGTGATTTGATCTCATCCAATCAACATATTTTTCATGTTCCTCTTTCCTTGCATCCCATGAAGGAATAGGAGGAGGTCGTCTTTCATTAAAAATATGTTTTAACTTTTTGGCTATAAAAATGAATAAAGATGAATTTATCCATCCTCCTTCATCTTCTTCAATAAGTTTAACTTTGCTTATATGATCATCAATCATATGATGCATGACCGGGCACATAATGGGAAAATAATTGGGTGGCAACATTTATGACTGAAAATAAAAAATACAATAATATTACTATTTGAAAAATATCAATTATTCGAAAAGTAAATATGATGCATGAATGCAACAATTAAACACACATAAATAAACTTTTACTATTCCACGATAAAACCACCTAGCAAATAAAGTGCTACCTTAGGGTCGGTCATGTTAAATTCAGATAGCTTATAAGACAATCTTATCTTTATTATTTAAAATATAAAATAAATTTTTAATTTATCTTTTAAAAATAAAGTACTGGTGGTTTGGTCAAGATGCAATTATCCACTACAAAAGCCAAATTGCATCTTTGTAAGTGTTTGCCACTATTTTAGAATTCATGACTTAACTTAGAGAGTGTCGCCTTAGGGTCAGTCAAGTCTAAAATAAACCACTCCTTCCTATCTTCGTAAGAAGCCAACCTTGATATTAATATGTCTAGAAACCTTCCTTAGGGGGACGGAAACAAAGCTGCCTTGAGACCCTATTCATATCTCACGGTGTTGTACTAATAATGGAGATCATAGGTCACATTGAGATGTTCACATTCTCCCACTTACTATTTTTGAAATAATGTGTTTTATTAAACTACTCATTTAATATCAAATTAACTACGAGTTTATTAATAACCCTATGAATGTAATTAATTACAAAATACATTTAATTATAAAAGATCTTATTTCCACAATTAATGTGATATAGATAATTACCCATTACATTCATCTAACTTTACTAAAACACTTTTTAAATAAAGTTGGTTATCTTAAAGGCCTATAAGAAACTATTGCCTTTATTATGGTGTGAGTTACAAAGTTTTATATAATTTAATACTTAGTAGTTTACATGCAATTGATTTCCAAAAGACGCATGATTAATGAAAACTGTGTGAGGTTTAATAAATGACATGTAATTGCCTAATAAATGATCATGTTATCAATCAAACATTAATTAACATTTATTTAAATAAATGTAATAAATAAATAAAGAAATAATAAATGATGAAATGAGTACTATTGGGTATTTCTAGATTTACAACCTTTGAAAAAATAGAAATAAAATTACAAAATAGCCTTTAAGTTGTTTTCAAGACTCCAGTAATGCTTCTCCTCTCCTTTAGGTTTTCTTGGTAATCTTTAGGATTTTGTTAGGCCAACCTAATTAATTAGAAACTAACTTTCAAATTAATTCATTTAATTAAAACTAACTTTTAATTAAATAACCATTTTTGTCATATTTTTAATTTAGTTGAATTTAAATAATTAAATAACCAAATTCAAATAATTATTTAAACTTAAGATAAAAACTCAACCAACTAAAAGCTATTGATAATGAAACTTTTAAATTCAAATAATTTAAAATTTAATTAAATAAAAGATAATTGTACAAAATTAGGATCTAACTTGGGCACCAAGAATGGTGCCCTAGATCACTAGGGTCGCGGCACAAGGTGGAGCCAAAGGGCTTGGGATGGCTCGCAGCTAGATGGCTGGATGCGCAAGGTGCAGAGGTGCTATGTGTTCATGGAGCAGGGGCTTGGCCTAGGGCAGGCGCATGGGCACGTGGCTCAGGAGGCCTGGAGCGCACATGACAGCAAGAAGGCACGGGCTGGCCACTCGGGTGCGCAGGCAGGCGTAGGTGCACCTGGAAGCTCGTCTCGCGTGCAGTGCGCAGGGAACTGCGACTCGGGTTGGTATGGCTAGGGCTCAAGTTGAAATGCACCAGTCCTCTCTATGTGTATAGTTTTGCAAATTACATATTTCAAAAATAAATTATAAAAAAATTATATGCCCTTTATGGCTTACACAAGATCTAGAAAATAAACTTACTAAGCCAATACCACAATATAATTAACGATCCATCATTCAAAAAATATATCCATCCATTTAATATACATATCAACATACATATAACAAATGCAAAAACCCACACAACATTTAATATATATATATAAGTAGACTACTCTCGTACCAATTGTTGGTATTAATAGTATAAATCAGAGATACGCAGCGGAATGGGTTTTTAGAAATTTATTAACACCAGTCTGGATCATACATATATAGATATATTAAATCACATACAAACAGAATAGATATTACCTCTTGAAGCCTATCAAGTGTCCTCAAATCTTTTTGTATAAATCAACGATCTTCCAGTCCACATTCTGAAAGCTCACACGTTGATCATCTAGACTGTAACGACCCAAATTTACTAATAAGGCTTAAGGGTGTTGATTAGTGTGTCGGGAGGGCATAATTGGAATATATGTGACTTAATGATTAAAAGTATGCTATATGATATGTGTACTAGTATGCATGTAGGCCATGATTAGGTTAGAAAGGGCATAATTGTAATTTTGGCCAGTTGAGGGCATAACTGCATATACATGTGATAATTGTTGAGACCACATTATTATGTGGATATATTTGTGATCTGTGATTCGAGACGATCCTAGTGAGCGGGTTAGCGAAAAAGTCATGGCGGGGATTTATACCCGGCTTGGGGCGAGCCTGGGGGTATAAATAGGAATTTAGAGAATATATTGGGGTTTATTTTGATATTGAGGAATATAATTAGTGATTAATTATGCATCGGGAAGTAAGCGGAAAATAATAGAGACACTCGAGGAATTAGCGGGAATTGGGTGAAATGACCAAAATGCCCCTAGGTGGATTAAAAGATTTAGAATTAAAGAGGAGGGTATTGTGGTCATTTGACTTATAAAGGATAGGTATAACTCAGGTTTTATGCCTTAGTGGGAAGTGTAGAAAGGGTTGGAAACTCTGAAGGAAAGAAAGGAAAGAAAAGAAAGAAAAAGAAGGGAAAGAAAAGGGAAAGGAAAACATGGTATTTTTTCAAGGTCGGTTTGGCTTTCCCCCATCAGTTCTTGCGGTCTTTTGGAACAGAAACTCAGGAAGAGCTTGGGCAAGAGATAGAGGCTAGGATCCCTATTCTAGCTTGAGGAATTGGCAGAGCAATTCATTCAGTTGAGGTAAGACTTTGAAGTTTTCTTCAGTTTCTGGTTTTGGTGTTGAACTATGATGTCTAAGCTGAATTTGATGGGAACTCTAGGTAATTCAAGCTAAGGGTTTGAGGAGGAGTAATCCAAGGAGGTGTAGAGGCTAACTTAAGGTCGAATCCTCATTGAAGGTAAGAAATTCTAGCTCTAAATTCTGAGGTTTTGGTTGTTTTGCTGAAGTTTCTGAGTTTGAGGTTCAACAGTGGTGAATTTTGAGATTGGGAGTGCATGTGTTTAAGTTTTGTATGGTTGGGATGCTTGGAATGAGTTAGACATGTTAGTAAGCTTTTTTTTAAGTTTGGTTGAAGTTTGGAAGAGTTTTGATCAAGTTTGGCTCGGGGAAAATGGCAAGTTTTGCTGTTCTGTGACTAGCGCTACAACGTTAGCCTTTGGGCACTGTAGCACTAGGCCAAGTGTTCTGGGCGAGTTTGGGCTCTGTTTGTAGCACTGTAGCACCCTCCTTAGAGCGCTGTAGCGCTACCCTGGTTCCAGATTTGGGTTTTTGAGTTATTTTCAAGGGTTTTTGCCCGGGGGTTCGGGGTTCGATTCCACCACCCTGTTTGGTGGAATTGGGGCTTCCCGAGGGCTCGGGATTGGTCCCGAGGCTAGGTTTTAGACTTGAGGTTTGGTGATGATTTTGATCTATGGTTGTGACTAGGTGTACGCTAGGGCTCAAAAGAGATCGTGCTCAAGGATCAAAGTGAGCGAAGCTAGCAAATTTAAAGGTAAGAAAACTGCACCTGGTTATGTGTTTGTGATGGGACTAAGTGCTCCCAATATCTGTATAATGTCATAGATGGTATTATGCCATGGGACATGTGATAAACGGCCTAAGGGTGTTGTATACAATATTAGCGCACAGGGCGCGGCTTGGCCACTGGTAGCCAAGGACAGCTTAATATTCACTGAGCTCGGTTTAAGCGGGCCGGAGTCAGTGGGATAAACAAAGGGTGCGACCTAAGGGCACTAACCCTAGTTATCATCTATGAATTGATTATTGATATGTAATGATATGTTTGTTATGTTGAATACTTAGTTATCATGGATGCTTAGACTATTGAGAACATGCGTATGTGACATGAGATTTTGGATTGTCTGTTGAATGTTTATGCTCTGCTATTGTGTTTTCTTGCTGGGCCTTGGCTCACGGGTGCTACGTGGTGCAGGTAAAGACAAAGGAAAGTTGGACCAACCTTGAGACGGAGAGCTGCGGGGCTGAATGTACATAGCCAGCTTTTCGGCCGCCATAGCCGAGGAGTGGATCAGGACAAGGAATGCTTAACAGTCTGTTTTGCGTTAGAGTGGCCAGCATTTAAATCCTGAATCTTTGTAAATGGCTTTAATCTTATTATTTTTGGGATCTCGTGTAAACAGAAAATATTATTTATAAGAAATGCGGTTTTGAGACCAAAATCTTTTAACCCTAGTTCCACGATAGTTTCAGTAACACATTTTCAATTACATGACTTGATTAGCAAGTCTAGCGCTTTTATAAACACACAGTGTAACGGTCTTGGCTATCCAGGGCATTACAACTTGGTATCAAAGCATCCTAGGTTTATGGGTTCTTGAAGACTGGCTTGACATGTACATTCGCCGCGAAAGACAAGCTTGACTCAGGGTTGGTAATTATGTACACATGATGTTATTGAGGCGTGCTTATCAGCACTGCTATGCATGTGAATGAGTATATGGATGAATATTTGGATAAATTGTTGTGAAATTGATTGCTTGTGAATGATTAGAGTTCTAGTGATGGACCACGAAAGGATTATTACCCTGTCATCATAGTCTGATTGTCGAGTCGTTGATTACAGATTGACTTGGATAATTATGCGTCCAAGAAAATCTACGCGACTAGCCGGTAGGACTGGGACTAGGGATGATGATTAGGGCCAGACCCCTCTGCCAACCCCTGAGAACTGGCAGCAGCTGATGGCAGACATGCAGGCTCGGCTACAGAGCCAAGATGAACAAATCTGAATTTTGCGGCAGCAGGTTCCATCTGGGAGTGTTGCCACCATTATGCCACCTGCAGTGGTACCTGTTGTACAGCCAGTTGAGGTTGGGAATAAATGGGTGCTGTTGTATGAGTGGTTCAGGAAGCAACAACCCCCGGTCTTTGTGGGAGGACCTGATCCACTGAAGGCTAAACAGTGGATGACCATGATTACTACTGTTAGGAAAAATAATATTGCCTCAATGGAAATGGTAAGATAATGTTACAACTCTATGCAAAATATTACAATGGACAAGATTGATTAAATAAAGTGTTACAACTCTATAATTGAAAATACAAATAAAACAAAGGAAATGAAGAAGATGATGAAGAAGAAGAGAATAGTAAAATACAACTCAAAACAAAAGTTACAAATAAAATAAAGTGTTTGGACCAAATGAAGAGATTACAACTCTTAAACAAAATATACAAGTAAATAAAACAAGAGAATAAGAAGAAGAACAATAGAATAAAAGGAAGAACATAAACCACAAACAAACTCTCACTTACACAACCTAAGTGAGATTGGGGATCACCAACTTGAACAAGGTTTAAAACCTTTGTCCAAAAGCTTATTTCCCCCTAACTCAAGCACTAAGGGATCTCTCTCAGATTTGTGAAAATGCTTTATGGAATTATCAAGCCTCAAGGTGTTTCTCGCCAAGTGCTTTAGTGGATAGAAATGGTGTGTCTTACAAGTGAGCATTAGGCTCCTATTTATAGAGTTTAGAGATACCCTTTGAATTTCAAATTCCACCAACCCCATGGCTGTTACCAATGATTAATTGGGTGTTTTATGGAATTAAAATAGAGACTTGGGAGTTACTTGGCTGTTGGAATCGTTCAAAATTGGATAAAAACCGAAATTATATGAAGCTGTCAGCCATTAGGGCCGCGGCGCTTGTTCCAGGCGCCGCGACCCTCAGTCAATTTCAGCAACACATTTTTTCAGTTTTTTCCAAAACGTTCCAATTTATTCCCACTTGATTTTGTAACTTCCATACACAATATGGGAGTTAAAATCACATCTCTATCAGCCATTTCTCATATGGATTTAAGAAATTCATCTCATTATTGTGTAACAACAAATCTACACAATAATGGGTGATATTTAGGAGTTACAAATTTGTGATGAATTTGTAACACCAAATATGTTACATGTTTTTGGATATTTCACATATATCCAAATAACACCAAATATGTTACATTATTTGGATATTTCACATATATCCAAATAATGTAACTCTCTATTATATGTTACAATATGTGACACTCTATGTCACATTTATTTAATCTAAAACATTATATTATAAAATAATATAATATTACATTTTATTATAAAATAATATAATATTACATTATATTATAAAATAATATAACAACTACCATTCTTGATTTTATAAGGGTTGAGGGACATGACCGAGTGGCCTGTGCCACATATATGTTGAGAGAGGATGCCCGAATCTGGTGGGAGGTGGCATCACAGACCAAAGATGTTACTGCTTTGACTTGGGAAGTATTCAAGGACTTGTTCAGTCAGAAGTATTATAGTGTTGCCATCAGGGAAACGAAAGTAAATGAGTTCATGGGGCTAGTTCAGGGCAGTATGACAGTTACAAAGTATGCCCTATAGTTTGACAGACTTGCGAAGTTCGCACCAGATCTTATGCTTACTGATGCAGCTAGGCTAACAAATTCATTAGAGGGCTTAATGCTATGATAGCCCGAGATGTGAGAATTACAACAGTTCCTGGAGGAACAACTTATGCCCAGGCTGTAGAGAAGGCTCTTACCGCTGAGGAAGCGGAGAATAAGATATGGACAGAAAGTGCAGTGAGACGGGAGGGCCGCAAGGCGGTGCCTCCATATGCTGGTTCTGGTAAGGGTGGAGGCCCCAGTGATTTAAAAAGGATGACCCCTAATCCTTCGATCGCTCCTGGTCCTGATAGGAGAGGTCGGGGTACTCAGGGTGGCCGTCAGAGAGGCGGTGATACATGGAGGACTTATCTTGAGTGCACAAGGTGCAGAAGACGCCATCCGGGTGAGTGTCAGGCTAAGGCCTGTTATGTGTGTGGGGTGGTGGGAAACCTCAAGAAAGATTGCCCGACAGTGAAGAAGGGAGATGCAAGGAAGGTGGACAGCTTGACTCCAGCTCGAGTGTTCACCCTGACGCAGGCGGAGGCCGAGGCCGAGGCTAGTCCCTCGGTAGTGACAGGTCAGCTTTCTAGTGCTGGAACTCCTTTTACTGTATTGATTGACTCTGGTGCTACACACTCATTTGTTTCTAGTAAGGTGATTGATAGACTGTGTAGACCTAGTGAGTATTGTTTTTCAGGGTTTGGGACTATTTTGCCTACAGGGGAACTGGTAGTATCTAGGAGGTGAATTAGAGCACCGCCAGTGATAGTTGATGGTAGGGAGTTATCAGTAGACTTAATTGAGTTGAGTATGGAGGACTTTTCTATGATTCTAGGTATGGATTGGCTGGTTAGATATGGAGCTATCATTGACTGCAGGAAGAAGATGGTGACTTTTGAGCCAGAGGGCGAGGATACCTTTATTTTTGTGGGAGCGGTGCGTGGACCTCGCATACCTAGGATATCAGCGTTGAGAGCCAGAGACTTGTTACAGGGTTGATGCATAGGCTTTCTGGCTAGTGTGGTGGATACCACTAGGGTTTCACTAGTAGGACCGGAGGAGACCAGAATGGTTTGTGAGTTTTTGGATGTGTTCCAGGAGAACTTGCCAGGGTTGCCGCCGCCTAGAGAGATTCAGTTTGTTATTGAGTTGGCACCAGGGACAGAGCCAATGTCGAGGGCACCATATAGGCTGGCACCGGCAGAACTGAAATAATTGAAGATATGGTTACAGGAGCTTCTGGATTTGAGGTTTATCAGGCCTAGTTACTCGCCATGGGGTGCTACAGTTTTATTTGTGAAGAAGAAGGACGGGAGTTTGAGAATGTGTATAGATTACCTGGAATTGAACAAGTTGACTATTAAGAATAAGTATCCCCTACAAAGGATTGATGACTTGTTCGATCAGCTACAGGGTAAGACGGTGTTCTCAAAGATTGATCTTCGATCTGGTTATCATCAGCTGAGGATCAAGGATGAGGATGTATCGAAGATGGCTTTCCGAACGAGGTATGGGCACTATGAGTTTCTGGTCATGTCATTTGGTTTGACCAATGCCCCAGCAGCCTTTATGGACCTAATGAACAGGGTGTTCAAGGATTTTCTGGATCAGTTCGTTGCTGTCTTCATCGACGACATCTTAGTGTATTCCAGTTCAGAGGCAGAGCACGAGCTTCATCTTCAACAGGTTCTTCAGAGGTTGAGGGAGCATCAGTTGTACGCCAAGTTTAAGAAATGTGAGTTTTGGCTACCAGAAGTGACATTCCTTGGACATATTGTGGGTGCAGATGGGATTAAGGTGGATCCGTATAAGGTGGAGGCTGTTAGGGATTGGCCGAGGCCAAGGAACGCCTCAGAGGTGCGGATTTTTCTTGGTCAAGCGGGTTATTATAGACGGTTTGTGGAAGGCTTCTTGAAGAGAGTGGCACCGATGACAAAATTGACACAGAAGAATTTAAAGTTTGTTTGGTCAGACAAGTGTGAAGACAGTTTCCAAGAGTTTAAGCGACGACTATTTACAGCGCCTGTGTTGAGTCTTCCTTCGGGGGAAGGGAAGTTTGTTGTTTACTGCGATGCATCGAGGTTAGGTTAGGCTATGTGTTGATGCAGAATGAGAAGGTTATAGCTTATGCATCACGGCAGCTGAAGGAGTATGAACAGCGGCATTGGATAGTTTTTCAGGCATAGGAAAAACTATCACTTTCTTTAATTCAGAGAGAGAGTCTGACAGACTAAACATTTTAATTGTATAAAACAACTTAATCCTGAAAGTATCACTCTTTAAGTTTTATAAATATAATTAACTTAATTAATTAATCTTTATTTTATGTAAATTAAAACTTATCAGTTATAACCTATTTATTTGAAAATCAAAATTCAAATCCTAGGTATATGAAATATCCCTGTGTGGTGCCACTCACTTTGCAATATAGCGAGTGGCGTGAGCCACATTAGGGTTTTCCCTAATTTTCCCATTTGTTTATTTAATTAATATTTAAGATAATATAATTATGCTAAAATAAATATCAGTTTATTCAAAATTAACTTTATCATTTATAATCATTATTATATACACACACCTTTACTAAGATGTCTATCCACCTTAGTAATTCGAGTGTAGATGACTTGCATCGCATATGCTTAGTAAACTGTGCTAGAAACCATTCATTAAAGATTCCATACCTTAATATGTTACTGACTATTTATTCATTATATATGATCTTAATTCCCTCGTACTAATATAAGATCATATTCTCATGAATGAATAAGGAATTAGAACTTTGTTGCCAACTGGAGAACTGGTAGTCCCTAGGATATGAGTTAGAGTGTTACCAGTAGAGATAGATAGTAGGGAGTTATCTGTGGATCTTATTGAAATTTTGATGGATGATTTTGATATGATTTTGGGATGGATTGGTTATCAAAGTATGGGGCGATGATAGATTGTAAGTGATTGATGGTAACTTTTGAGCTCGGAGGAGAGGAACCCTTTGTGTTTGTGGGGACGGTGAGTGGACCACGAGTACCTATGATCTCTGCATTGAGAGCTAGAGACCTGTTGCAAGAAGGTTGCATAGGATTCCTAGAAAACATAATAGATACCTCTAAGGTTGTTTCAGTTGGACCGGGTGAGACTAGGTTGGTGTGTGAGTTCCCTGATGTGTTTCCAACAGACCTGCCAGGATTGCCACCACACCGAGAGATCGAATTTGTCATATAATTGGCACCAGAAGCAAAACTAGTATCGAGGGCACCTTATAAAATGGCTCCAACAGAGTTAAAAGAATTGAAGATTCAGTTGCAGAAATTACTAGATGTAGGATTCATTAGACCCAGTTTTTCACCGTGGGGTGCTCCAATGCTATCTGTGAAGAAGAAAGATGGGTCCTTAAGAATGTGCATCGATTATCTAGAGGAGAATAAGTACTCACTGCCTAGGATTGACGATTTGTTTGATTGGCTACAAGGGCAGATGGTATGATCTAAGATTGACCTTCGGTTCGACTACCATCAATCGAGGATTAAGGACGAGGATATACCAAAGATCGCATTCCGTACAAGGTATGGACATTATGAATTCTGAATCATGTCTTTTGGGTTAACCAATGCCTAAACAACCTTCATGGATTTGATGAATAGAGTATTCGAGATTATTTGGATAAGTTTGTAATTGTGTTCATTGATGATATATTGGAGTACTCCCAATCAGAGACAAAACACGAGAAATATCTTCTTATTGTACTACAGAGGCTGAGGGAGCATAGGTTGTACGCTATGTTTAGTAAGTGTGAATTCTGGTTACCCCATGTAGCATTTCCGGGCCATATTGTGAGTAAGGAGGGGATTTTGGTGGATCCAACCAAAATAGAGGCAGAGAGATTTGCCGAGACTGAGTATTGTACCAGAGGTTAGAAGCTTCCTGGGGTTAACATGGTAGTATCGATTATTCGTTGAGGGATTCTCGAAGATAGCAACACCAATGACTGAGCTGACATGTAAGAAGACAAAGTTTGTATGGGCAGATAGATGTGAGAACAGTTTCAAGGAGTTGAAGAAGCGACTGATTACCGCTTTGGTACTGAGTCTTCCATCAGATAAGGAAAAGTTTGTGGTCTACTATGATGGTTTGAGGTAGGGTTTGGGTTGTGTATTGATGCAAGCTGGAAGAATGATAGCCTATGCGTCTAGATAGTTAAAGGAGTATGAGCAGAGGTATCTCACTCATGATCTGGAACTAGTAGTGGTGGTATTCGCACTGAAGGTATGGAGGCACTACCTGTATGTTGAAAAGTGCAAAGTATACACTGACCATAAAAGTTTGAAGTATTTCTTCACTCAAAATAATTTGAATATATTCCAAAGGCGTTGGCTGGAGTTGGTAAAGGACTATGATTGTGAGATTTTGTACCATCTAGGAAAGGTCAATGTGGTTGCCAAAGCATTGAGTCGGAGGGGTCCAGGGAAGTTGTTCAGTTCGAGACAGATATCAGAAATGCTAGGCAACATTACTGGTAGTTGGTCAGCTAGCCAACATTACTGGTAATTGGTCAGCTAGCAACATTACTCTTCTGTCCACACTCCTTGAGAGAGTTAGAGGAGCGCAGAAAGAGGATTCTCAGTTGATGAAACATAGGGAGAATGTCTTAGCTGGTTTGGCTAGAGACTTTTCTATTTCAGAGGTAGATCTATTGAGGTATAAAAATCAGATTTGTGTTCTGATGGATGTTTGTAACAGGCGAGAGATTCTGGATGAGTCTCATACCACTCTTTATTATCTACATCCAGGTACGATGAAGATGTACCAAGATCTAAAGGCTCTGTATTGGTGGCCAGGAATGAAGAAGGATGTGGTGGATTATGTGGCCAAGTGTTTAACCTGTCAACAGGTGAAGGCTAAACACCAAAGGCCAACAGGGTTGGTGCAGCCTTTAGGGACTCCAGAGTGGAAGAGGGAAGATATTACCATGGACTTCATGGTTGGGTTGCTGAGAATAGTGGGGAAACATGATTATGTGTGGGTGATTGTGGATAGGTATACAAAATCAGCCCACTTTCTACCTATTAGAATGAATTATACGGTGGAACAGTATGATGAATTGTACGTGAAGGAGAATGTGTGTCTCCATGGGGATTTGAAATTAATAGTATCAGACAGGGATGCCATGTTCACCTCTATGTTTTGCGAAAGCCTGCAGAAGGCTATGTGCACGCAGTCGAGATTCATTACAACCTATCATCCTTAGATGGATGGACAGACTGAGTGGATGATCCAAATACTAGAAGATATCCTGCGGACATGCATGTTGGGTTTTGGGGGATCTTGGAGTAAGTATCTCCCTTTTGATTGAGTTTTCTTATAATAGCAGTTATCAGGCAACTATCGGAGTGACTCCATACGAGATGTTGTGTGGGAGGAAATGGATATCGCCCATTCGTTGGGATGATATGGGTGAGAGAAAGTATTTGGGTCCTGAGGCAGTTCGGAGGACTAATGAGGTCATTGAGAAGATTAGAGCTCGAATGCTCGCCTCCTAGAGTTGACAGAAGAGTTACTCAGACTTGAAACGTAGAAGTGTAGAGTTTCAAGTAGGTGATCATGTGTTCCTCAGAGCTTCTCCTTTGAGAGGAGTGAAATTATTTGGAGTGAAAGGAAAATTAAGTCCTAGGATTTTTGGCCCTTTGAGATTCTGGAACTAGTTGGAGAAGTGGCTTACATATTAACTATGCCTCCAGCTTTATCAGGGGTTCACAATATGTTTCATGTGTCTATGCTCTGGAGGTACGTATTAGATCCTACACATGTGTTGAGTTATAAAAACCTGAAGTTGGATCAAGATTTGTCTTATGAGGAGAAATCGATTAAGAACCTAGGCAGAAAGGACAAAGTCATGCGGAACAAGACCATTGCCTTAGTGAAAGTATTGTGGAGAAACAACAAAATAGAGGAGGCAATTTGGGAACTTGAGTTAGATTTGCAGGATCGACATCCCGAATTATTCAGGTAAATTTCGAGGATGAAATTTCTATAAGGAGGGGATAGTTGTAACGTCTCAAATTTTCTAGTAAGGTTTAGTGTCTTGATTAGCGTGGCAGGAGGACAATAAATGATGTAATTGCATTATTAGGTGAATTAATTATGATATATGTGTATCGTTGTTTGATTGCTTGAGTTATATTATAATATGACTAGATATGCATGTGTTAGGTGAATTAAATATGCATGTGGGCCCATTCTAGTTAATAAGGGTATATTTGTAATTTTTGACCCGTTGAGGGTATATTTGTATTATGTATGCAATATGAGTAAGACCACAGTATTGTGGAGATATATTTGAGATGTGTGGTATAAGGCGATCCTAGTGAGCGGATTAGCAGAGTAGTCTTGAGTAAGATAATAGTATTGTTTAGATATATTTGAGATGTGTGGTCTGAGGCAATCCTAGTGAGTGGAATAGCGAAATAGTCACAACGGTGTTAAATACCCGGCCTGGGGTGAGCCTAGGGGTATTTTGGGAAACCCAGTGAGTGGTCAAAATTTATTGGGTAATATGTAGTTATTTAGTGATTAATTGGGATTTTATAAGACTACTCAAGGATTAGCGAGAAATGTGGTATATGAAGGTATTGCCCTTGGGGGTGTTAAAGAGTAAGTTTTGATCTAGGGGCTCTTTGGTATTTTTCTCTAGCTTTTGCTTGGCCTTAGTTGAGGCTAGACTCCTTGATAAGTAATCAAAAAGCACTTAGACTCTCAGACTTTACCTTTATCTCTCTCATTCTCGTGCATCTCTCTCTCACTCTAAACCTTGTGAAGTTTCGACACTTTGGAGAATTGGCTCAACAAATTGAAGATTTGAAGTTGAAATTTGTTAGGGACATAGCTCAAGGATCGAAATCACTCATGAGGTAAGCATTCCAATTTTTTTTTCTCTTAAGATTTTTTGGTTAGCTTAGGTTTTGAGTTGGGTTTAGTTTCAGCCTTAGTTGCTGAGTTGGGATAGGATTTATAGTTAGTTTTTGGGGTAATTATTATGCTTATATTCTGTGATTTGGAGTTCTAGACTTAATTCTGGGTTTAGCTGTTGTTTAGGATGAATTTTAGTTAATTTTGCTCGGGAAAAAGCAAGGGAAAACGTTGGGAAATTATGGGTTTCAAGCTCGAGCCGCGGCATTGAAGAACAGCACCGCGACGTTGAAGAACAGCGCCGCGACGTTGAAGAACAGCACCGCGACCTATATATGTGAAAATGCCTTGGCAGTTCTCTGAAATCGCCTAAGCGCCTCGACTCGCATTGGGGTGCACTGTGGCCCGTGTCTCCGAGGAGAGAGCCCTGAGCTCTCTGATTTGTATAGGGCCGCGACGCCTCTATGGAGTGCTGTGAATCAAGTAGAAGATGTTAGCCAAAATAGCCTTTTAAGGGCTCGGGAAAAGTTCTACTACCCAATTTCGTAGAATTCATGGTCCCGGAGGCTAGTATATTATTCTGAAGCTATTAATTAGTTTAGTTTGTGATGGTTATTTATTATTACATTTTGACTAGGTTTTACTGTTGAGGCTTGAGATTAGAGATCATGCTCGGGATCGCCTTGTACTGTCAGCTCGGGACTCAAGGTACGAAAACTGTCAGTGTGCCTAGAGCAGGGCTTGGTTTGATTATCTGTGCTTAGTGTTATGTGTAGATGTTTGTAACTATTACATCATACATGTGTTTGTGACTAAGCGACAAGGGCCGAGATCGACAAGGGCCAGAATCGGCAATAAGCATGTTGAATGTGGGTAGCCATGGCATGGCCATCAAAGGGTGCTATATTGACCTGCTCACTTAGACTGTGAAATTGGTGCCTGGTATAACACCTTGATCATCTGAGGCCGCTGTTGTGAATTGTAATGGATTCATGTGAATTGTTTGTTGTGTTTGTTTAGTTATGCACTTATTGAAATAAAATTGTTACATGCTATGTTGGTGGAGTTTTCTTGCTAGGCCTTGGCTCACATGAGCTCTAAGATGTAGGTAATGGCAAGGGAAAGAACGAACAAGCATGAGTTCGAGTTATTTAAGCGGTGCATAGATGTTTGGCCTACTTGGCCGCCACGACTAGGGTAGTTTCTAGGAACGCAGTGTAAATGTCCGATTTTGTCGCCTAGGTCGACTGTATAATGACTTTTGAGTTGTAAATATATCTTAAACAACACTTTGGAATCCCATGTACCTTTTCTATGATCTTAATGAATGTTTAAACCTTTTTATGGATTTTTTTAAAATGAGGCTTTACTTTAATTTTAATAAACTTTTGAATCTAATACCTTACTTAGCGAGTCAAATACACATATCAAAACCACAAGGTAGCAACTCTAGGGTAGTAGGGCGTTACAATTATTGTGCTAGGAAGGCATAATTAGATTTATTTGTGGAATTAATTAAACATATGTGTGAATATGCAGTATAAATTATTTATATGGTAATGTGAATAATTACGCATGTCTAAGTGTAATAAATATGCATGTGGGCCCATTTTTGTAAATTGGGGCATATTTGTAATATTTGACTCGTTGAGGGTATATTTGAATTATATATGCTTTATGAGTGAGACCATAGTGTTATGGAGATATATTTGAGATGTGTGGCCTGAGTCGATCCTAGTGGGAAAGTTAGCGGAAAAGTCACAACGGGGTCGAATACTCGACTCGGGGTGAGCCTAGGGGTATTTTGGTAAATTAGTGTGTATTCCGAGTTTATCTGATAATGGGTTGTTATTTGGTGATTAATTAGGTATGCCATGAATGATTTATAGTGTTATTTGAGGTTTACCAGGAAAAGGGTGGTAAATGATGAGGTTGCCCTTGGGGGCATTAATGGAGGTAGGTTTGGCTAAAGGGTACTGTAACGCCCTACTTCCTTAGAGTCGTTACCAAGTGAGTTTTAAAAGAAAACTTTGTGCAATTAACTCGCTAACCGAGATTTTTAAAACAAAAGTGTGACTAAGCAAAAGTTAAGGATGTAATCTTTCGAAAATGGTTTACTTTATTGAAAACTTGAAGTATCTATTATTTGGGATCCCAAAATAAGGTTTGCAAAATGTTTTACAACTTAAAATAAGTTTACAGTTGATTGACTATCAAATTATAGGTTAATACAGCCATTTAGAAAATGCCCCCAACCAAAGCAGTCGGGCAGGCCAAACATGTACGCGCCGCTTCATGCTCTCCATACTCATGGCTGGTAGAAGTTAACTTTTCCCTTACCTGCAACACAGTGCACCTGTGAGCCGAAGCCCAGCAAGAAAACTCAAACAACACATATCATATGCATATTATATGATCAACCTATCAGATAATCCACAGATAACCAAGTAGTCCATTAAACTAAACACACACTTCATGTGCTAAGTGTTACTTCCGGCCCCGCTGCCGTTCTCGGCTCCTTTGCCGTTCTCGACTCATTTGCCATTCTCGGCTCCCTTGCTGTTCTCGGCTCATTTGCTGTTCTCGGCACCTTTGCCGTTCTTGGCTCCCTTGCCGTTCTCGGCTCATTTGCCGTTCTCGGCACCTTTGCCGTTCTTAGCTCATTTGCTGTTCTCTCTACTATAATCACATATAGTATAATTCAAATAACATTCAAACATATAAAAATTCAATAAAAACTATACCATAACATGTAATACAATTTAGGGTCATGCCCTGCATTAACACTATGGGTCCATGCCCTGTCCTACGGGTACTACAGTTTTCTTACCTGTATCCCGAGCTTTCCGATGCACCAAGGCCACAAGCACGGTCCTCTAGCACGAGCCTCTCCGAAATCCTAGTCACAACACACATAAAACACTTTTTAATACTAACCAACCCAAAACCACTTACTGGGACCAATCCCGTACTCTCGGGACCTCTAATTCCTTAAAACAATACATTGGAACCATCCCCCGAGTCCCCGGGCAAAAGCCCTAAAAACCCAAATTTTTGGCTGTCAAAATTGCCTAGGGCTGCGGCACTCCCCTCAAGGGCCGCGGCGCCCAGCGGCTAGCCCAAAATCCTGATGCAACCTTGCGCCGCGACGCTCCTTCGCGAACCCAGATTTCTGGGTTTTCTCTTGCATTTTTCCCGAGCTAAAACCCCTCCAAATCATCCCAAACAATTACCTAAACCCCAAGATCAATTTAAAGCCTCAAATGAACCATCCAACAACCCATAAACACTAGTATCAAGATCAAAATACAATCACACCCAAAATCCACCCTTTGATTTCTAATTTCAGCAAACTCAACCAAAACTTAAAAAACTTAACTCATGCATTTAAATTTCTCAAATCAAAACAGAAACAAGCCTTAAATTTACATAGAATCCTTACCTTGAATGAAGAATCCAACCCTAAGCTCCCTTGCTTCTTCTCCTAAGTCTCAAAACTTCAGCTCCTTCTACACCTCTTCTTCTTCTTCTTGCCCTAGCTTTTCCTTCTAGCTTTTCTTCTCTCTATTTTTAACAAAACAAAAATATGACCAAGCCTAAACCGTGTACCCCTTTAACCCAGCTGAACTTTGTCTAAACCCCCTGCCAAATGACCACATTACCCCTCCTAATAATCCTTTCCTAACTAAACCTTCAAGGGCATTCTAGTCCATTCACTTCTATTTCAATTCTACCATTTTCCATCTAAACTTGTTACTCACAGCAGTTACAAATGGTTACGTAGGTTACTCAATCACCAATATTATAACCACTAGTTCTCAACTCAACTCACAAAATTCCCCAAAATACCCCTAGGCTCCTCCCGAGCCGGGTATAAAATCCTGTTGTGACTTTTGAGTTAACTAGTTCTCTAAGACCGTCTCGGCACGTGCATCACAATAATAACACCACACTCACGTGGTACAAATCACATAAAACAATTATCACATATATGCCCACAGCGGGCTAAAATTACCAATTTACCCCTATCATACAAACGGGGTCCACATGCATATATATTTCACCTAAACATGCATACTAATCACATATTCATTAAATTCACATAAATTAATGCAATATAACAATTATTGCCCTCCAGGCACACTAATCAAGGCTCCAAGCCTTATTAGCAAGTTTAGGTCGCTACAGGTAATTTGGTATTTCTATGAAAAGGTAGTGACTTAGTCACTAGAGCTTTGTAGAAACCTTCAAAATTAGAAATACAACTCTTCGATCACCTCTTCTCTCTCCCACGTTTGCTCTCTCACTCTCTCCTATTTGGGGCTTTGGGAAAATTGAAGGAAAAAGAGCAGTGAATTCTAATGTTTGAGGCTGTGATTGAAGGCTGGAGTCTGGGGGTAATTGAGGTTCAGTTCATGGAGTCGAAATCATTGTTGAGGTAACCTTAAATTCTATTTTGATTCAAGTATTTGGCTGAGTTTTAATTATTAGAATAGATATGAGTTTTTAGGACATGAAGATATGATTGTTGTGTTTTAGAGGCTATGGGTTGTTAGTTGTTGTTTATTTGAGTTACTGGTAATGTTGTGGTGGTTGAAATAGGTTGAAATGTTGCTTTTACAAGTTTTGGTTTATAGGGTCCCACCGCGACGCTGTTCTTGGAGTGTCATGGTCCGCATGAACTCAGAGGCTAGGGAGTTCACTGAATTACCTTAGCGCGACACGATGGGTAGTTTGAGCCGCGACGCGTGTCCAGGGAAATGTCTTAGGATTCTCTCTGACTTGTAGAGGGCCGCGGTGTCTCTAAGGAGCGTTGCGGCTCAAATAGAGAATGTTGTCCAAATAGGGTTTTTAAGCTCGGGAACTCAAACCTAAGGGCTCAGGAACGATTCTACTACTTGGTTTAGTATAATTCGAGGTCCCTGGGGCTAGTAAGCTATTTCGAAGCTTTTAATTGGTTTAGATCTTGATGATTATCATTATTGCATTGTGACTAGATTATACCGCTAAGGCTCAGGATTAGGGATTGTGCTCGGGACTTGAACTTTCTTAATTTAATAGGACTGTAACGTCCCAAATTTTCAAATAAGGCTTAGAGCATTGATTAGCGTGTTGGGATGGCATAATTGGATTTATATGTGACATTAATTGAATATATGTTTGATTATGTGGCATATATGAATTTTATGGTAAAATGAACATTTATGCATGTTTATGTTTATTAAATATGCATGTGGGCCTGTTCTTGCTAATAATGGCATGTTTGTAATTTTGACCCATTGAGGGTATAAATGTAATTACAAGTGTTATGTGAATGAGACCACATTATAATGTGCATATATTTCTGATGTGTGGCATGAGGCGATCCTAGTGAGAAATTTGGCGGAAAAGTCACATCAGGGGATAATTCCCAGTTTGGGGAGAGCCTAGGGGTATTTTAGTGGTTTGGTGTGTTATTAGGGATATTAGAATTTGGAAGATTAGTAGGATTAATCAGGAATTTTGAGGTGTTAACTGAGAGTAATGGGAAATGTGGCGGGAGACATTATTGCCCTCGAGGGCGTTAGAGAAGAAGACTTAAGCAAGGGGTATTTTAGTCTTTTGTCAAAGGGGTGGACTTAGCCTTGAGCATTAGACCTTTGTAGAAGCTGAGGGAAACAAGTTAGAACAACACTCACAACTCTCTCTCTTTCTCTCTCTTGGTTCTCACTTCCTCCCTAAGCTTTGTTGGGGTTTTGAGATTTTGGGAGCAGAATTCTTGAGGTTAAGGCTTTGAGGCTTAGAGTTGGTGCTAGGAATTCATTAACAAGCAGCCTAGGGTAGTTCTTATCAGTTGAGTTAACGTTTTCCACCCCTTTAATTCCGTGTTTTTGAAGTTTTAGAGTGTGCTTGAGTTTTATAACTCAAGAGCTGAATTATGGGTTTTTGTTTGAGTTTTGATGTGCTTTAAGGGTTGTCTACTGTTTGCCTGAGTTGCTGAGTCCATTTCTGAGGTTTGATTGGGTTGAATATGTGTTTAGGGGTAGATTTGGGGGACTTGCAATTTCTGACAATCGCTATTTTTCTGAGTGTTCAGGTCGCATTGCGACCCTCACGAAATTAGAAGCCAGGTAGTTCTTTGAAATCTCCATGACACCGGCGCAATCGGTGGGTTGCTCCGCGACCCGTGTCCAGGAATTTGAGGGGGTGGGCCATCTGACTTGAGGAGGGTCGCGGTGCTTGTGAGGGGCGTCGTGGCTCAAAATAGGGATGTTAGCCAATTAGGGTTTTTGAGTACAAGAACTCAAACCTAAGGTCTCAGGAAGGATTCTACTACCCGGTTTAGTAGGATTCGAGATCCTAGAGGCAAGGAATCAATTTTGAAACTTTTAATTGGTTTAGTCCTTGATGGATATCCATTATTATATTGTGACTAGGGGTACCGCAAGGTTCGGGAAAGAAATGATCTTGGTCATTGTCACTTTACCCTTTTGTAGAGAACCTGAGGTAAGAAAATCGATTCTTACACCCAGTATAAAGCGTACGCCCCAATTGTAGGGCACTGAAGGAGGGGTGCCATTATATCATTATAGTTGAATGTCTCTTGTGAATGAATTGATGCAATTATAATAGTTTGTATTGAATGTTTGGTCAAGAGACCATTCACGACATCACATGCGTAATGTGTGCCATATTGGCAAGGCCATAACGCGAACCTGGAGTCTGCCACAGTGGCGGGGACATTATGAAGACGGAATGTCCATCCACTTGACATGAGTCGTATAATGTTTGGAAAATCTATTGTTGGAAAGTCTATATGAGTATGATGTGCTTTTAGAGTATGCAATATATGATAATTTTATCTACTTATATGTATGATCGCTGGGCTTTCATGCTGGGCCTCGGTTCACGGGTGCTTCATGGGGCAGGTGAGCGCAAAGGAAAGCTGGACCAGCCATGAGTTGGAGAGCTATGGGGGCGGCGTGTACATACTCAGCCTAATCAGCCACCACAATCGAGATATTTTAGGGAACAAGAGTTTAGTTGAAGTTTTGCCGCTTAGCTCAACCCAGCTAAGTCTATATTTATTTGAAACGTTTGGGATCCCATGAAATTACTTAAGCTTTTAAATGGAAAGTCCAACTTTTTGGCCAAAAGTTTTTATCCTTAAACCGTTGTTTTACTCTAATTACACTTTTAAGTCCAAACGTTTCGCTTAATGAGTTAAGCACTATTTTTCACACGATGTAACAGGCCTGATTAATTTGAGCGTTACAACTTGGTATCAGACCTGCCAAGATTTATCAGTTCCTAAAGATTGGCTGGGCATGTACACTCGTCTCTAAAGATAATGTACTGCCCTGGATAGACAAGACCGTTACACTGTGTGTTTATAAAGGTGCAAGACTTGCTAAGCAAGTCATTTAGTTAGAAACATGTTACTGAAACTATAATTGAACTAGGGTTAAAAGATTTTGGTTACAAAAGTTACATTTTAGATAATCAAACATTTTGTACATGGGACCCCAAAAGTAATAACGTTTAAAGGACAATTTACAAAATTTTAGGATAAAAGTACAACTACTAGCCACTCTAAGGGAAAAACAAACATTTAGGCTTTTCCCGTCCTGTACCACTCCTCGGCTGTGGCGGCCGATCAGTCGACTATGTACATTCATCCCCAAAACTCTCCAACTCAGGACTGATTGACTTTGCCCTTGCCTTTACCTGCACCACGTAGCACCCATGGGCCAAGGCCTAGCAAGAAACGAGATAACAAAGCATAATCATTAAGAAATCAATTTACAAATCAACAATCACACAACTCATAAAGCATAACCACATGCTCAACAATCCATATAGTTACATAATCAGGCATCCATCATACCAAGTTCATCAATTATCATAATAACCAATTCATATATTAACCAGGGTCGACGCCCTTAGGTCGCACCCCTATTAATCCCACTGACTCCGGCCCGCTTAAACCGATCTCAGTGAATATTAAGCTGTCCTCAACTACCAATGGCCGAGTCGCGCCCTGTGCACAAATATTGATTCCGGTACTCTTAGGCTGTTTATCATATGTCCCATGGCATAATGCCTTCTATGACATCATACATATATAGGGAGCTCTTAGTCCCATCATTAACACATAACCGGGTGTAGTTTCATACCTTTAGATTACGATAGCTTGATTAATGAAACCGACCCTAAAGCACGATCCCGTCTGAGCCCTAGCGCACACCTAGTCACAACCATAAATTAGTATCATCACCAAACTTCAATTCCAAAACCTACCCTCGGGTCCTTTAATCCCGAGCCCTCGGGAAGCCCTAATTCCACCAAACGGGGTGGTGGAATCAAACCCCGAGCCCTCGGGCAAAAATCCTAAGAAATAACCCAAAAATCCTCTTCTGGAAATAGGGTAGCGCTACAGCACCATAAAGAGGGCGCTATAGCGCTACAAACAAAGCCAACAGGGGCTCAAACACCCAAGCCTAGCGCTGTAGCGCCCAAAGGCTAGCGCTACAGCGCTAGTTACAACACCAAAATACCCTCTGTTTTCTTCTTCGATTTTCCTCGAACCAAAACCCACCAAAACTCATCCAAACCTCAACCACACACCAAAATAAGCCTACCATCCCCTTCATCTCATCCCACATAACCCAACAACCTAAAACTTAGCCACATGCACCATCAATCAAGGAAAAACAAGAATTGCACCCAAGATTCAAGAACTCAAGCAGAAATCTAGAACAGCCTAGAAATTCAAGTGTTTAAGCTCAGAATTTCCTTACCTTTGATTGGGAATTTGACCCTAGGTTGCTCTCCAAGCCTTTCGAACCCTCAACTCCTCAGTTCCAAGGCTTAATTCCCTTAGCTGCCATAAAAAACCATGTTTAGAATTCAACTCTAATAAAGTTCAGAAACTCAATAGAAAAACTTTTAAACCTTACCTCAATTGAATATTTGAGTCCTGCTAAATCCTTTAGCTTCACCAAAGATCCTAACCCCAAGTTTCAGCCTAAGCTTTCCTGAGTCAAAGCTTCAAAATTCCTCAAGAGATGGTGAAGAAAGAGGAAACCGAATGAGAGAAAAAGGGAGAGGTCAAGTGTTCTGTTTTTCTTACTTTCTTTCTTCCTTCTGTTTCTTTCAGCTTCTATTTCATTCTAAACATTCCACTAAGTCCCTAAAGGCTAAATATCATTTATCCCTCATTAAGCCAGATGACCATATTGCCCTCCCAATTATAGCTAAACCTTTAAGTCACCCTAAAGGCATTCTAGTCTTTTGCTCCCAATTCCCGCTAATTCCTCGAGTGTCCCTAATAATTACCGCTTACTACCCGACACCTAATTAATCACTTATTATTTTCCTCAATGCCAAATTGCCTCCCATACATTTCCTAAATTCCCAGAAATACCCCTGGACTTTTTCGCTAAACCACTCACCAGGATCACCTCGAGTCACAAGCTGCATATATATCCACATAATAATGTGGTGTCAATAATTTATTACACATATTTACATTTATGCCCTCAACAGGCCAAAATTATGATTATGCCCTTATAACCTAATCAGAGCCTACATGCATACTAGTACACATAGTCATGCATCACATATATCCAAATAATCATATAAGCATGCTTATCACATAATCATGCATTTAATCACTTAAATCACAAATGATCCAATTATGCTACCCGGCACACTAATCAAGGCCCTTAAGCCTTACTAGTAATTTTCGATCGCTACAGATAAGCTCGAGTCAGGGCTCGGTAACCAATTATAACACCCTAGTTAGTCCAAGACCGTCACACTGTGTACCTTAAATAGTGCTTAACTCGCCAAACGAGTCATTAGGTGTTGACGCGGTTCTTCGGCAACAGGTAATTAAGAGAAGAAGAGAAAGAGATTAGTACTAAAAGTAGAACCGTCACAGATATGAAATCTTTGTGCAAGAACTAGGTGACTCAAGACACGTTTTTAAGTGGTTCGAAGGTTAAAATCCTTCTACTCCACTAGTCAATATTATTGATATTCTCTGGGTATTTGGTTTACAAAGTATATAGTTCTTCAAAGACTATTTCTTCCAACCCCTATCAACTCCCAGGGTCTCCTTATTTATAGGAGAAGGCACCTGGGGGTTGGTAGGGAGGTCATCCCATGACCTTACCATTTGTCATATCAAATCTGTGACATTCATGATTATTTCCTAAACCTGACACACAAGTGTGGTCTAATCAGCATGGAAGAAGATAATGGGCCGCACGGCCCAACCCGTCCGTGGGTGTCTGAATACGCACGTTCCTGCTGCGTGTCCGAGAAGTCAGCGGGATATCAGGCACGTGATGGCAGGAATATGCACGTTTATCTTGCATGTTGACTTCCCATAGGGTCAGAGCTTCCTGAGAAGCTCGTGACCTGAGAAGTTCGCAACCCGAGCTGCTCCGCCCGTGGCCTTCGGATGTCACTCTCAGCTCCTATGCCACAAATGCGAGCTGGAAACAAGACCCCCTCGAGCTGATAAGGGTCCGTCTTGGAAATAGGGCCTCCGGCCTGCAGGAGCCTCGGACTAAACCTGATTAGTCTGAGGCTCGTCCTGCTAAACAGCCCGTGGGAAATCCAGGGCGTACATCTGCCCCCCAAGCTCCTGCTCGTGGTCTATGAAGTCACATATAGGAGACCACAGTAGGGGATTTTAGACTTCCCCCACAACCCTTCGCATTCCATTCTTTTCACAGGCGTCTGATACGTGGAACGCCGTGGGTGGCGACGGTACACCCCACGAGAACCGCATTAAATGGCCTAGCCTACTGTCCAGCCGTCGTTTCACATTTCGAGTGGGGGGTCTCCCAAGAGCCTTTTACACGTGATCCTTCCCTTGTATAAAAGGGGGTGGCCATCCCACGCACGGGCCACCTTATCACTCAAAAAATTCCCAAATTTCCTTCTTCTTTCTCTAACCTTCCAAAGAACGAAACCCTCATCTCTGCTATTCTCATCTTCTCCGTTCACGAAGCTTAAGCGTACGAGTTTCTTCAAAGCCTTGGAGGTCACCGTACCAACGAAGCTTTTACCAGCGCAGTAATCTCACTCATCATCCAGCCACACACTGTAAGTTCTTCTGGCCCTGTTTACTTTGAAAGCATGTCATTGTAGCTTAGGTAAAAAATATTACTGTAGCCACATGCAGGGGTTTTCTGAGTTGCGTGAATACAGAGGGTGGCAGCCCTTCTTAGGTTAGGGCACGCCTGCCATGGGACATCGTCTTAGAGTATGGGTTTCATGGTGCTTCTTCAGGAACAATTTCTGGGTAGGACCTTTAGGAATTTTGGGTGCAAAACCGGGTAGCTTAGGGAATACGTCTCAAAAGCGGTTTTGCCATGCTTTGTCTGTTGAAACTTTCCCCCCAAGGCAAATTTTTACTCTGAGCCCCCTGACACACGAATTCCGAGTAATCTGGGATCTGTTGAGGGCATAGGCACGTGTTCCTTGGAACGCGTGGCACCACTCTCCATGGGCTGGGCTTACCCCAGCTCGTGTACTTAATACCCCAGCTCGTGTACTTAATACTTGCTTCATTCTCCTGCTTGGGTTGCCTTTTCTAAAGTGTTTTCTTTTGTTCGATAGGCGACCAGATGGCTCCAAAGAGAAATCTGCCACAGAAGAATGTGGGAAGTTCGTCCTCCCAGCAGGATAAAGGAAAGGCGGTGATGACCAGCTCGCCAATTCCTCACTTTGGGCCGGCGGTGGAGAAACAGGCCGAGGTGGCCCCTGACGTGTTTTTCGAGGCGGAGAGAATCGTCTCGAAGATAACCGACCAGGCAAAGATCAACAAAATCTTCCTCAACCACAACATTCCCCTGGGGAGGGCCTCCGTGATCGCCTGACCTGCTGCGGATGGGGAGCGGAGCTGCACGCCGCTCGACGAGTTGTTCGCGGCCTGGAGCGGTGAACACTTCAAGGCAGGGGCCTTCCTCCCCCTGGATCAGTATTTTGCTGATTTTCTGAACTATGTGGGGTTGGCCCCATTCCAGCTCCCCCCCAACTCATACCGTCTGTTGGCGGGATTGAGGTATTTGTTTCAAAAGCATGAGTGGGAGGTCCCCACTCCTGCTGATATTCTATACTTCTTTTGCCTCAAAGCCAGCCCGGACCAGCGGGGGCGAGGCGACGGGTTCTATTACTTAACCCGCTTCCCTAACACGGTAGCAGTCATCGAGCTGCCAAGCCATCCAAACGACTTCAAGGACCAGTTTTTTATGTCAACTGGGTTCCGAAACTGCGATCATCACTACTTCAACCGTCCTCGTAAGTGATCCTTGATTTAGCTCGCCTTTTAAAGGTTATCTTATTTTAGCTCTTCCCTTATTCCACTTCTGACTTCAACCAACCTTGCAGCCATCTACGCGAGGACCGAAAAGTCTGTGACCCTCGGGGGTCAATACGATACACTGGCGAACTTGCCCCCCAGTGAGAAAGACTACCGCGCGCTCGTGACGGACGAGACGATGGTATTCTGCAAGCTGATTTTCCCAAATCAGACTTTGAATTTGAAAAGGCCCCGGGGGCCTCCCCCAGCTCGCGACAACAAACTGATCGTCGCGGAGGAGGTCGCAGACGACGAAGGCGAGGAGGAGGGTGAAGAAGTTCCTCTCGTGATGAACAGGAAGAGGACCTTGGAGGTCGCCCAGGGGATGGGCGAGGAGAGGGTCCAATCCGGAGCAGCCGCGGGTCCTTCCGGCCAAGGTAACCCTTACTTATTTAAGAATGTAGATAGGGCCACTTCAGACCCCTGGCTGGTTAGATTCAATCCTAGGCAGATCGTCCATCGTCACCGGAGGAATCCAGACCTAGATACGCTCTTACTCCATTGCGTTGACCAGCTCGTGCTGGACAACCAAGAGAGTCGGCCTAAGGGTACCGTAGTAGTAGATAGCACCCTAGCTTTTAGGTCGATCCTCTTTGAGGAGTATGGGACCAACTTACGCACGTGGCCAGCGCTCCAGAGGGGCATCTATGCTCCGGGGACTAGGCAGTATGTAGAAGAGTCCAGCCCCGAGTCAGAACCGGACCTAGAACCTGCGCCAGTTCGCGAGATAATCGTCCTAGGCTCTTCCAGCTCGGGGGGTAGGGCTCCCTTAGTATTTGCTTACTTATTGCCTTTGAACCTTTTGTCTCTATTTCTGCATGATTGCTACCTTGTAATAACCATGTTTTTTGTTCTTAGCAGAAGAGATGTCTCAGCCCGGAAATAGTCTGCGGGGCGTTGTCTTTGGTGGGAACCCCCCAGCAGGGCCGAGGTTAAAAAGGCTCTGCGAGTCCAAGAGCTCGACTTGGACCTCCACCAAATCCCCAGCTAAGGAGAAGGAGAAAGCCCCGCCATCCCAGGTCGCGGGGGCGATCCTTCCTGTTGCCAGGACAGGGCTCATGCACCCGCCACCCCAACGATCTCCATTAGCCGCCCAGGACGGGGTAATAGAGATCGGGAATCTGGCCGCGGCAGCCCCGGATGTGCGTATCCCGGTCGATCCCCGGGCTCTGGAGAAGATGCCCGAAGCATTCCGGGGTACGGTGTATGAGTCAGCTAGCTATGCCGTCAGCCATTTCTACAATATCAGGGAGAAGGAGCTCCGGGCCATCAAAACAATGAGCCCGGTCCGAGTTATAGAGTCTTCGATGGACATGACCTTAACGGTAAAATGCCCCCTTCTTTTAAAGCTTTAACACTCACACGCCGCCTTTTTCCTTCCAGTTTGTTAATTTATCCTTCCTTTTCTTGCAGGGCATTGCTGCCGCATACAGAGGCATTGCTAGGACCAAGGCCCAGCTCGAGGGTCTGGAAGCTGAGCGCCAGACCGCCCTCCAGGAGGCTCAGGAGGCGAGAGACGCGCTGGCGGCCTCTAAAGCCGAGCTAGAGAAGATTCGCTCCGAGAACCAAGAGCTTAAGAACTCCCTGGCCGCATCGCGGACAGATCTCGAGGCAGCGAAGACCGAGGCCCAGGCCGCCCAGGCCGCCCTAGAAGCCGAGCGGGTCGTCTCGGAGCAGTCCTTACAAGACCTATTCTATCACTGCTGGTCCCACAATCCGGACGCGGACTTTTCTTTCATGCCGCCGGACCTCTGGGCATTCTTGCTACCGAAGCTCCAAGCCCGCTTAAATAAAGAGGTACCTCCCTCGGAGACTGGAGAGGCCTCTGTCGCGGCGGAGCAGGATGAGACCGCGACCTCCAAAGGGCCAACTGATGGGGCTTAGGATACTTCTCTTTTAAGTATTTTGAACTCTCTTACTTTCTATTGTAATTCTTTTTTTTTTTATGAGGTGTTTCCACCTCGAGACAATTTGCTCAGCCATTTTAACATATATGTTTTTATGCATTTGGCTACAATTCATCCCTTTGTTTTTATGAACTTAGTTCGGGTTAACCGTTATTTATATCCTGGGCTTTTAAAGAAGAGCCACGATCTATAAATTCTTAGTTAACTTCAAGTTTTATGACCTGGTTAAAACCAGGAACTTATTTTGAAAACTTAGATCGCGTCAACTTTTATCCATATCCCGGGCTCTTTAAAGAAGAACCACGGTCAATAAATTTTAGTTGACTTCTAAGTTTTATGACCTGGTTAAAACCAGGAACTTATTTTGAAAACTTAGTTCGCGTCAACTTTTATCCATATCCCGGGCTCTTTAAAGAAGAACCACGGTCAATAAATTTTAGCTAACTTCTAAGTTTTATGACCTGGTTAAGACCAGGAACTTATTTTGAAAACTTAGTTCGCGTCAACTTTTATCCATATCTTGGGCTCTTTAAAGAAAAACCACGGTCAATAAATTTTAGTTAACTTCTAACTTTTATGACCTGGTTAAGACCAGGAACTTATTTTGAAAACTTAGTTCGCGTCAACTTTTATCCATATCCCGGGCTCTTTAAAGAAGAACCACGGTCAATAAATTTTAGTTGACTTCTAAGTTTTATGACCTGGTTAAAACCAGGATAGGACAGGACTTAGTTTGTGATAACTCTTATCCATAGATAAAAATTAACACCTAAGTCGTTAAGGAGACCTGGTTATGTCCAGGTACCATATGCCCCCCAAGTAACTGGGAAAGGGTCTTTCATGGTTACTTTTAAAATTACATTTGCAAATAAAGAGAAACATTTGATTTTTATTTATACATGGAAGGTGACCTTCTAGGCCTTACAAATGGATCATTGATAGTATTTCTTTAGGTGGATAGCATTCCAAGTCCGCGGGACCGCCCCTTCACCAAGTTGAGCTAACTTATAAGTTCCCTCTTTGATGACTTCGATGACCTAGTATGGTCCTTCCCAGCTTGGTCCCAAAACCCCATCTTTGGGATCTTTCCCGGCCAGGAAAACTCTCCTCAAGACCAAATCACCAACGCTAAAGGCACGTCTTTTGACCTTAGTGTTGAAGTAGCGAGTGATCTTCTGTTGATAATGGGCGAGCTGGCGTTGTGAATCCTCTCACCTTTCATCCACTAAGTCTAAGGAATGGCATAGGAGCTCGTGGTTCCTGTCTTGGTCGTAGGACTGGACCCTATGTGACAGAACTTTAATCTCCACGGGGAGGACTGCTTCACTCCCAAATGTTAGGGAGAAAGGAGTGTGACCTGTGGGAGTCCTATGTGAGGTCCTATATGCCCACAGAACTTGGGGGAGCTGTTCTGGCCAGATCCCCTTTGCCTCATCTAGCCTCTTCTTGAGGCTCGCCTTCAGAGTTTTATTGACCGCTTCGACCTGGCCGTTCGCCTGGGGATAGGCCACGGACGAGAAGCTTTTCACAATTCCGTGCCTTTCGCAAAATTCGGCGAACAGATCGCTGTCAAATTGAGTGCCATTGTCGGAGACGATCTTTTTAGGTAGGCCAAATCGACATATGATGCTTTTAACCACGAAGTCTAGCACCTTTTTCGATGTTATTGTCGCCAACGGCTCTGCTTCGGCCCACTTGGTGAAGTAGTCAATGGCTACTACGGCGTAACGGACCCCGCCCTTTCCGGTAGGCAGGGCGCCTACCAGATCTATCCCCCAAACGGCAAATGGCCAGGGAGATGAAATCATTTTTAGCTCGACCGGAGGAGCTCGGGCAACCGCAGCGAACCGCTGACACTTGTCGCACCTTTTTACATATGAGATCGAGTCTTTGGACAGAGTCGGCCAGTAATAACCTTGCCAGAGAACCTTCAAGGCCAGGCTTTGCCCCCCAGCATGGTCTCCGCAGAATCCTTCATGAACTTCTTGCAGGATGGCCTTCACTTCACTTGGAAGAACGCACCGGAGGAGAGGTAAGGAATGCCCATGTCAGTACAACACCCCCTCGACTAGCGTATACCTCGGAGCTTGATAAAGGACTCGTCGTGCGTCATTGCGCCCTTCGGGTAACTTACCCTCGACGAGATACTCAATAATGGGAGTCATCCAGGTCGGCCTGATGTCAATCATTTCAATATCTGCTCGATCTCCGTCTATGCTAGGTTTCTCCAAGAACTCAACTGGCACCAACCCCAGGGTTTCTGTCTCTCCCGAGGTGGCGAGCTTGGCGAGAGCATCTGCGTTGGCGTTCTGCTACCGAGGTATCTGTTCGATCGACCCTTGCCCAAACGCAGACAGTTCGGATTTTACCTTTGCCAAATAGGCGGCCATCTTGGGACCCCGCGCCTGATACTCGCCTAGAACCTGATTCACCACGAGCTGGGAGTCGCTGAAGCATTAGACAGAGCTTGCCTTTAGCTCACTAGCTATCCTAAGTCCAGCTAACAAGGCCTCGTACTCTGTCTCGTTGTTAGACGCCTTGAACCCGAACCTCAGCGCCGAGTGGAATCTATGCCCCTCTGGGGATATCAGAATGATTCCGGCCCCGGAGCCGTTCTCGTTAGATGAGCCATCAACGAAGATCTTCCACGATGAGCTCGAGGAGGCGACCTGAGGTGAGTCTTCTGATGGAATCTCATGGAATCCCGCGCATTCCACCATGAAGTCGGCCAAGGCTTGACTTTTTATGGTAGTTAGGGGAGTATAGAAAATCTCGAATTGACTGAGTTCGACCGCCCACTTTAGCAAGCGTCCCGACGCTTCAGGCTTTTGCAAAACCTGCCTTAAAGGCTGATCGGTCATGACGTGTACAGAGTGGGACTGGAAGTATGGCCTGAGTTTTCGCGAGGCCGTGATTAGGCAGAACGCCAGTTTTTCCATCAATGGGTACCTTGATTCAGCTCCGAGGAGTCTCTTGCTGATGTAATAGACCGGTTTCTGAGCCTGGTCCTCTTCTCGCACCAGAACGGCACTAGCTGCGTCATCAGTGACGGCCATGTAGAGGAAAAGAGGTTCTCCTACCTTGGGCTTTGACAGCACAGGCGGTTCAGCCAGGTGCGTTTTTAGGTCGAGGAATGCGCTTTCACACTTTACTGTCCATTCGAACTTCTTGTTTCCCCGGAGCAAGTTGTAGAAGGGCAAACACTTATCGGTCGATTTGGAAATGAACCGGTTCAGTGCTGCCACTCTTCCTGTGAGGCCTTGGACATCTTTCCGCGACCTGGGGGAAGGAAGCTCGAGCAGTGACCTGATCTTGTCGGGGTTTGCCTCGATTCCTCGGGTATTGACTATGAAACCCAAGAATTTCTCCGATGCGACACCGAAAGTGCACTTCTGAGGATTGAGCCTCATGCCATATTCTCGCAGTATGTTAAAGCATTCTTCCAGGTCGGCGACGTGGTCGCTGGCAGTCTTTGACTTGACAAGCATATCATCGACGTACACTTCCATGTTTTTCCCGATCTGATCCGCGAACATTCTGTTTACTAGCCTTTGGTAGGTAGCTCCGGCGTTCTTCAGACCAAACGGCATGACCTTATAGCAATAGACATTAGTTGGGGTCATGAAGCTGGTATGTTCCTGGTCTGCTGGATTCATCGCGATCTGATTGTAGCCCGAGTACGCGTCCATGAAGGACATGAGCTCGTGCCCCGCCGTGGCATCCACCAATTGATCGATCCTCGGCAATGGGAAGCAATCCTTGGGGCAGGCTTTATTCAGGTCGGAGAAGTCAATACAGGTCCGCCACTTCCCGTTGGGCTTTGGAACTAACACGGGATTGGCAACCCAAACGGGAAATTTGGCTTCGCGGATAAAGCCACACTTTTTGAGCCGGGCCACTTCCTCTTCAAGGGCTTCGGCTCGGGTTGTCCCTAAACGTCTCTGCTTTTGAGACTTAGCAGGGACGCTTTTGTCTAGGTGGAGCGTGTGCATGATGACGCTCGGACTGATCCCTATCATGTCCTCATGCGACCATGCGAATACGTCCAGGTTCTTCTGCAGAAGCGTAGTTAGCTCCGCCTTTCTTCTATCGCAGAGGTTCTTTCCGAGCTTAACCATCCGTGACGGGTTTTGTTTATCGATGCTTACCTCCACGAGTTCTTCAATAGCTTGAAGCTCGGACCTGTCCTCGCCTACTCGGGGGTCAATGTCCTCGCTTAGGGCGAGCTTTTCGCCTTCGGAAATCTGAGGTTTTTCAATCTCGGGAGCCGCCTTGGGTTCCCGAGATTCCTCCTCGTCCTGAATGGCCATCGTCATCTGCCCGGGTTTAGATTTTCCCTTCATGGAAATGCTGTAGCATTCCCTGGCAGCGAGCTGATCGCCCTTGACAGTACAGACCCCTGTTGAACTAGGAAATTTCATGGCGAGGTGCTGGACGGAAGTGATAGCCTCGAAAGCAATGAGCGTAGGTCGGCCCAAAATGGCATTGTAAGCAGCGGAGCAGTCAATGACCACAAATTCGAGTAGTTTGGACACTGTTCGGGACTCGTCTCCTAGGGTGATCACCAGCTCAATCGTTCCTATCGCTGCTGATCCTTCTCCTAAAAAACCATATAGCATCATTGAGGTTGCCTTCAGCTCGGAGACGGTCAGACCCATTTTTTCTAAGGTGGACCGGAATAGGAGGTTCACCGAGCTCCCATTGTCCACCAACACCCTCCTTACTCTCTGGTTGGCGATCTGAACTGCTACGACCAAGGGATCGTTATGAGGGAATTGGACATGGCTCGCGTCTTCCTCCGTGAAAGTGATCGGTTGTTTCTCTAATCTTTGTTGTTTTGATTGACGCTGTTCCGGGACTAACTCCGCTCCGTTATGGGCCTTTAATTCATTCACATACCTCTTCTGGGCACCTCTACTCGTGCCAGCCATGTGTGGTCCTCCAGAGATGGTGGAAATCTCTCCCTCGACCACGGGGGGAAGGACGTCCTGATCTACCCGAGGTCCAGGCTGACTGGCCGAGACCTCCGGAGCGGGTCGACTTGTCGGGACCCTGTTCCGCGAGTATTGCGCCAACGGACCTGCTCGAATGAGAGTCTCGATTTCATCTTTGAGGTGCCTGCAGTCGTCGGTATTGTGCCCGACGTCGTTATGAAAACGGCAGAATTTGGAAGCATCTCTCTTTCCCTTAGGGTGTTTCAATGGCTCCGGCCTCTTCCAGGGGACTCGCGTAGCGTTGGCCAGGAAAATATTTTCTCTGGTCTGAGTGAGCTCGGTATACGCTGTGAAAACGGGCTTGAATTTATCCACCGACTTATTCTTCTTTTGATCGTGCTGGCTGTTTTCACCATTTCCTTTTCTTTTGCCACCACCGGGCTGGTTATTCTGCGCAACATCGGGAATCGCCACTACGATCTCTTTTCCCATCCCAGCGGGCTTCTCGGGGGCCTGGCCAGTCCCCGCGGCTGAAGCTTCAGCTTCTTCCAAGTTTATCCACTCTTGGGCTCTGTTAAGGAATTCACTAACCGAGCTGACACCCCTCCTTTGAATATCCTTCCACAGGTCTCCGCCGACTAGGATCCCAGTCCTCATGGCCATGAGTTTGGAGCTATCGTCAGCGTCTCTGGCTCGAGCAGCGACATTTGCAAATCTGCTCAAGTAGGCTTTCAGCGTCTCACCAGGTTGCTGTCTCACATTAGCTAGGGAGTCGGCCTGGACTCGGGCGGCCTGAGAGGCTCGGAATGCCCTTTTGAAGTCAGCCGAAAATGTCTTCCAGGAGCTGATTGACTGCCTTTTACTCTGCTTGAACCACTGTCTGGCGGGCCCAGTTAGGGTGGAAGGAAAGATCAAGCAACGAAGCTCCGGTCCGATGTTATGGGCCATCATTAGGGTGTTGAACATCCCTAAGTGGTCAGATGGGTCTCCATCCCCGTTGAACTTTGACAAGTGGGGCATACGAAAGCCAGAAGGGTATGCCGTCGCTGCTATATTGGGGGCGAAGAGTTCCATCTCATCCCCTGAATCATATTCGTCTTTTTCTTTTTCCGATAGGAGCTTCTTCATCAGCTCCTCCATCTGAGTTAAGCGCTCTAGGGTTTTGTCCTGAGATCCTGGGTTATTCCGGGGCTGTTCAACAGCTCCGGACCCGTTGTACATATTAGGCGGGTTGTTGCCCCTCCTATCTTGAGATAGGTCATTTGGGGCATTCCTGCCGTTACGTACTTCGGATCGGACCCCAACTGAGTGGGCCTGGCTACCATCTCTAACTCGATCCTCTCTGTGAGAGTTGAGGCGATCTCGAAGGTCGCCTCCCTGGGTAGTATGGTGACTTTGTGCTGAACTTAGTCGCTGGCGCAGGCCTCCTCCCGAAAGATCACTCCGTGCACTACCGGTCCAGTGACTCCTTCTGGACAGGCTCGAGGTGCGTCTTTGGCGGCTCCGACCTGATCCTTCCCCCGTCACCCTGCTGCGCCGAGAGGGCCCGGCCGATGGCGGGTCTCTCCTACTATTTCCGTAGGTCGGGATATCTCGGACGGGTTGAGGAGACGGATATCTGATGGGAGAAGGAGGATGCCTGACCGGGGAGGCGATCCTAGTACTGTCTGGTCGGACTAAATTTGGTGGGGGCCTCTCGGCCCTGCTAGCTTGCTGGTCCCGAGATGGGCGAGCTGGACGAGGGACTGGACGTTCTTCGGGGACGGGCTGACGTCTCCGGCTCTCCTCGGCCATTCTTCGGGAATTTCCTCGATCTCTTCTGGGCATCCTCGAGGAAGGCTGAGAGCTAGGGGTTGACGTCCTAACCGAGCGGCTGTACTGCTGCTGTCCGGTCCGAGGCATTTCCCTGAAGTTCGCCTCTCGATGGTGTGATGAAGGAGCGGAGCTAGCTGCAGGAAGTCTACCCGAACAGCTACGCTTGGACCGATTACTCCGGCGAGACTTAGGAGCCTCGCCTTGCCTCTCTCGAACGTTACCGTTGGTTGTGAGAGGGGGTAGTCGGCTCAGAATGTCCTGGAGTTGCTGACCAGCTGCTGCTAACTGGCTCCTCAGCTGAGCATTCTCCATCTCCACCGCAGTGTAATAACATGGATTCAGATTAGGCGGCCGGGGCGCTGAACTACCAGTGTCGTCTTGGACCGCCGGCTGCTTCCCTGGCCTCTGCTGGACTTCAGGAACTTTCTCATCAGGGAGGGCAACATGGTGGGCCTCCTGCCCATCACGCTGCTCTGTCTCGTTGCCATGCCTAGATCGAGTGGTCACCATAGTTGTACGTTTGTGGTAGTACTAATCGGACTTGCTCTCAATGAAAGCACCAAACTGTTGACGCGGTTCTTCGGCAACAGGTAATTAAGAGAAGAAGAGAAAGAGATTAGTACTAAAAGTAGAACCGTCACAGATATGAAATCTTTGTGCAAGAACTAGGTGACTCAAGACACGTTTTTAAGTGGTTCGAAGGTTAAAATCCTTCTACTCCACTAGTCAATATTATTGATATTCTCTGGGTATTTGGTTTACAAAGTATATAGTTCTTCAAAGACTATTTCTTCCAACCCCTATCAACTCCCAGGGTCTCCTTATTTATAGGAGAAGGCACCTGGGGGTTGGTAGGGAGGTCATTCCGTGACCTTACCATTTGTCATATCAAATCTGTGACATTCATGATTATTTCCTAAACCTGACACACAAGTGTGGTCTAATCAGCATGGAAGAAGATAATGGGCCGCACGGCCCAACCCGTCCGTGGGTGTCTGAATACGCACGTTCCTGCTGCGTGTCCGAGAAGTCAGCGGGATATCAGGCACGTGATGGCAGGAATATGCACGTTTATCTTGCATGTTGACTTCCCATAGGGTCAGAGCTTCCTGAGAAGCTTGTGACCTGAGAAGTTCGCAACCCGAGCTGCTCCACCCGTGGCCTTCGGATGTCACTCTCAGCTCCTATGCCACAAATGCGAGCTGGAAACAAGACCCCCTCGAGCTGATAAGGGTCCGTCTTGGAAATAGGGCCTCCGGCCTGCGGGAGCCTCGGACTAAACCTGATTAGTCTGAGGCTCGTCTTGCTAAACAGCCCGTGGGAAATCCAGGGCGTACATTAGGTTATAAACATGCATCTAGGTGTTATTAACAGACCAGGGTGAACATCTCGGTCAAAAGGAATGGATATATTTTAATAAAAATGTTACACTGTACATGGGCCCATAAAAGTGTTTACAAAGTTATTTAAAATCCAAAATGGTCATTACAATGTAAAAGTTACAACCAGCCGACCTAAGCGGAAAAAATAGGGTTAAACCCTAGTTCCCCTGAGAAACACCCTGGCCGTGGTGACCAGTGCTCAGTACTACTGCCGATTATGACTGATAAGTCTGAACTTCACGACCAATGCTAAACACCAATGTTGTTTCTGACTAATAAGTCAGTGTCATTCATAAGTATGCAAAGCTTCCAGGCATTTACAATGCAAACTATGTCCATAAAAAGAGCACTCAACATGCCTCATAAATAACAATGCATGTCACATACTAGGTGCATTTTTCTTACCTCTGGTTTGAGCATGAAATAATAAAAGAACAACACTGGAGAGCGATTTGTCCTTAGGCCACTTCATGGTCACCTAACCATAACCAAATAAAGAAATCCCATCAATAAAATAAGTAAGAAAAGGTTCCCAGACCAAGAGTTAGCCTCTGGGATGTCGTATCCTACTAAACCAGGTAGTAGGAACGATCCCAAGGCCTTAGGTTTGAGTTCCCACGATTAAAACAAAATTTTGGCCCAATCCACCCTTAAGCACTGGGACCCCATACCCTTGAGCCGCAGTCCTCCTCCAAACAAAGGTGCCAACTAAATTCAACCTGAGCCTCACATCGCAGCCTTCCTCCGAGGCGCCACTGCCCCAACGCCCATTAGCCTCTCCTCTCCTCTTCACTAAGCTTGGGTCGCGGCCCCACCAGGAACTCAGGCAAAAACCTTCCTTTTTCCCTTTTTAAATCACTCCATAACCCTATCCAAACATATCCACATCCCAAAACAAAGTTTCCAAACAGCCCAATGGCCCAAAACCATCAAAACTCAAGCTTCAAACAACTCAAAAACTCATCAAAATATAGAATCCAATTCTAAACTTAGAAACTTAAAGCTTGGATTACCACTGATTGAGTCGTTTCTCGGTTAATCGTCAAGTTAATAAGCTTATAATCATCCCTAGAATCGCTATAACTCGATCCTCACTTGAATTCGAGTCCTAAAACTCAAGTTTCCTTCGAAAATGCGACGAACAGTAAAAAGGGATAACGCAAGAAAGAGAGAAAGTGTTTGAACGCATTTTCCTTATGACAAGTTACTTCAAGCTTAGGTAACCTCAAGTAAATCGTAATGCTCAGGGTCCCAAAAACGCCCTCGAGGGTAAAATAGTCAAAATTCCCAGAATTTTCTCCTGTTCTCACTAACTCCCAATATATCATCAAATAATCATTCTCATTACCCAGTATCTCGGTAATTGACCCCATTATGACAAAACCGCTAACTTGCATCCTAGGTTCATCTCATGCTGAATAGCTCAAACATATCCACATAATAATGTGGTCTCACCCATAAATCACAAACATGCGCATAAATATACAATTATGCCCTTAATGAGGAAAATTATGAAAATGCCCTTCTAATATAAAGCCAATGCTTGTGGTAAGGCCAACATATAAGCCATCTGGCCAATCCTCTCCAGGATCTCAAATGGACCTACAAATCTAGGGCTCAGCTTTCCCTTCTTCCCAAACATTCTCAACCCTTTCCATGGCGAAACTCTAAGGAAGACATAGTCTCCCACTTGGAACTCCACGTTCCTGCGTTTGGGATCTGCATTTGGGATCTCACATAGAGATCTGCGTACTGGTCAACTGTATAAGTATTCCTCACTGGTAAGAAGTGAGCTAACTTGGTGTATCAATCCATAATAACCCATACTGAATCATGTTGACCTATAGTCCTGGGTAACCCAACCACGAATTCCATCGTGATGTCCTCCCATTTCCACTATGGGATATCCAAAGGCTGTAATAGCCCTGCCTACCTCTGACGCTCAGCCTTGACCTGTTGACATGTCAAGCACTTAGCCACATAATCTAGTAAATCCCTCTTCATTCCAGGCCACCAATACAGTGATCTCACATCTTGATACATCTTCGTGGTGCTTGGATGCAAAGATTAAGGAGTAGTATGAGATTCATCAAGAATCTCTCACCTCAAAGCAGTGTCCATCGGAACACATATCCGACCTATGTATCTCAACAAGCCCATATCTGATACTGTATAATCTCTGAACATTCCAGCTAGAACATCCTCTCTGATCTTGATCATCTGTGGATCACCCAACTGACCTTCCTTTATTCTCTCTAACAGTGTAGACTGTAACGTATTGTTGGCCAACTGGCCTACCGGCACCTCTATGCCAACTCTGGTTATATCCTTTGCTAATTCTCTAGATATCAGCCTTGCACTGAAAATCTGTCCTAGACCGTTCCGTCTTAAAGCATCTGCAACTACGTTGGCCTTTCCTGGATGATACAGAATCTCACAATCATAATCTTTTACTAACTCCAACCAATGCCTTTGCCTCATGTTCGAGTCTTTCTGTGTGAAGAAGTACTTCACACTCTTGTGGTCAATATAAATCTCACACTTCTTCCAATAAAGGTAATGTCTCCATACCTCTAATGCAAAGACCACTACTACCAACTCTAAATCATGAGTGGGGTACCTCTGTTTATACTTTTTCACCTGATGTGAAGCATAAGCAATTACCTTCCCTGACTGCATCAGAACACAACCCAAACCCTGATGTGAGGCAGGATAGTATATCATAAACTTCTCTTGGTCTGTTGGAAGACTCAAAACTAGAGCTGTAATCAATCTCTGCTTCAGTTCTTGGACGCTATTCTCACACTTTTCTAACCACACAAACTTCTGATTCTTATGTGTCAGCTCACTCTATGAAGTGGAAACCTTTGAGAACCCTTCCATGAAACGTCTGTAATAACCTGCCAATCCAAGGAAACTTCTAACTTCTGAAGCATTCTTTGGCCTTGACCAATCTCTAACCGCATCAATCTTAGCTAGGTCCACCTTAATCCCCTCCTTACTGAAAATGTGCCCAAGGAAAGTTACCTGAGATAACCAGAATTCATAATTCTTGAATTTTGCAAACAATATGTGTTCCCTCAATCACTGTAGAAACAACCTCAGATGCTGCTCATGTTCTGACTCTGACTGAGAATAAACCAGAATATCATCAATGAAGACGAACACAAACTGGTCCAAATAATCCTTGTACACTCTATTCATCAAATCCATAAAAGCAGCTAGGGCATTAGTCAACCCAAAGGACCTAACTAAGAATTCATAATGCCCATATCTGGTGCGAAAAGCAATCTTTGGTATAGCTCCTTCCTTGACTCTCAGCTGATGATAACCAGATCGAATGTCCATCTTAGAGAATACCCTTTTACCTTGCAACTGATCAAATAGATCATCTATCCATGGTAGAGGATACTTGTTCTTGATTGTTAACTTGTTTAGTTCTCTGTAATCAATACACATCCTCAGAGAACCATCCTTCTTCTTCGAAAATAGAATGGGTGCACCCCACAGTGAGAAACTAGGTCTGATAAAACCCAAGTCTAACAGATCTTGCAGCTATACCTCCAGTTCTTTTAACTCAGCAGGGGCAATTCTATAAGGTGCTCTAGACATTGGCTCCATCCCTGGTGCCAGTTCTATCACAAATTCAATCTCTATGTGTGGTGGAAACCCTAGTAAATCTTCTGGAAACATATCTAGAAACTCACTGACTAGTATGGTCTCCTCTGGTCCCTTTGGCATGACCTGAGTGGTATCAACCACACTGGCTAAGAATCCTGTGCAACCTCCTCGCAATAGATCTCTAGCCCTTAGAACAGATATCATAGGTATACGAGGTCCATTCACAATGCTAACAAACACAAAAGGATCCTCACTTTCAGGCTCAAAGGTTACCATCTTCCTTCTACAGTCTATGGTTGCCCCATACATCACTAACCAATCCATACCCAGAATCATGTCAAAGTCAGTCATAACCAACTCTATCAAATCAACTGACAATTCTTTTCCCTCCACTGTCATTTTCAATGATATGATCCATCTTATGGATACTACTAACTCTCAGTGGATAATAAGGTATCGAACCCAATAACATAATAATCACATGGTCTACACAATCTATCAATAATTCTACCAGCAACAAAGGAATGTGTAGCACCATAATCAATCAAAACAATACAAGGGGTTCCAGCACTAAAAAGCTGACCTGTAACTACTGAGGGACAAGCCTCAACTTTTTCCTGAGTCAATGCGAACACTCGAGCTGGGTTCGAGCTGTCTGCCTTTCTTAGCTCTTCATTTCTTGCTTTCGGGCAATCTTTCTTGAAATTTCCTACTACTCCACATAAGAAATAAGATTTTTCCCTACACTCCCTTATATGATGCCTCTTGCACCTAAGGCACTCCTGATAAGTCCTCCAGGCCTCACTGCCACCCTGGCGGCCCATTGAAATACCACGTGGTCACTTGTCAAGACCTGGAGCTGGGAAGGCATTAGGAGCCTTCCTCTTCTGATCACTAGGGCATTCACCCCTACCTGAACCTATAAATGGAGGTCCCACCCTCCTAAAGTCTCTTCTGGCAGCATTATTCCACCAAATCTTGTTCTCTGCACTCTCATCTGTGAGCGTCTTCTCAACCACCTATGCATAAGTAGTAACTCTAGACACAGTGGTAATACGAACATCACGGGCTATTCTTGACTGTAGCCCTTGGAGGAACCTCTCCCTCCTAGTCCCATCAGTGGGCACCAGCTCCATTGCAAACATTGCTAGTTTGTCAAACATTAAACATACTCAGTCAGCGGCAGACTTCCCTGAAACAACTTGCTGAACTCTTCAGCCTTTTCAGCCTTGATGGAATCATTATAGTATTTCTCATTAAACAGGGTCTTAAATTCTTCCCAACTCAGGGCATTGACATTTCTGGTCTGGGATATCACTTCCCACCAAATTCAGGCATCCTCCCGAAACATGTATGTGGCACAAGCCACCCTTTCATTACTAGACACCCTCATAAAGCCAAGGATGGTGGTAACCATGCTCATTCATTGCTCAACCTTAGCTGGATATACACTACCCTCAAAGATTGGAATGTGCTGTTTCCTGAACCTTTCATAGAGAGGTTCCCATTTACTTCTAGCTTCTGGCAACTGCTCAACTGTTGGCACCACTACAGGTGATGCTTTTAGTAAAACGTTCCCTGCAAGAACCTATTGCTATCTCAGGAGGAGAATTTCTTCTTTCTGCCTCATTGCTCTAGATTGTAAATCAATAAGCAACTGCTGCCAGTTTTCCGGAGCTAGCGGAGGAATCTAATTTTGGTCATTTTCCTGACCCTGTCTATCATTCTAGCCCTAATCATCTTGGCCAGTCGATGATTCAATCTCCCTTGGAATCATACTCTCAACCTATACTTTGCTACAATAATCAGTAATAACTAAACCTATTGCCGCCTCACGATCCAAGATCACGCAGATACTCATCCATGTTTCACAATCACATTAACAAACATATTGATTCATGATCACAGCAATTGACATTTAGTAATCAAAAATTAACAATTTATAATGCTAATAAGCAAGTTCTAGCAATATCAGTGCTAATAAGAACGTTCTTTCTCATTATGCAGCAGTCACAGGCCAGCCCTATTAGTGTATCATATGCATGCAGGTAAAGCATTTATATTCTATTTAAGCAGTTAAACACATAACCACATAAATAGTTACCAAACAATGAGTCGAGCTTGTCTTTAGTGGCGGGTGTACATGCCCAGCCAGTCTACAGGAACCCTAAACCTTGGTACGTTCTGATACCAAGTTGTAATGCCCTGGTTAGTCCAAGATCATCACACTGTGTACTTTAAATAGTGTGTAACTCGCTAAATGAGTCATTAGGTTGTAAACGTGCATCTAGGTGTTATTAATATACCCGGGTGAAAATCTCGGTCAAAAGGAATTGATATATTTTAATAAAAATGTTAAACTGTACATGGGCCCATAAAAGTTTTTACAAAGTTGTTTACAATCCAAAATGGCCATTACAGTGTCAAAGTTACAACCCACCGACCTAAGCGACAAAAATAGGGTTAAACCCTAGTTCTCGTGAGAAACACCTTGGCCGTGGTGGTCAAGCGGCCGCCTATGTACACATCGCCACCTAAGCTCTCCACTCAAGGCTGGGTGGGCTTTTCTTTCCCTTTACCTACACCACATAGCACCCATGAGGCAAGGCTCATCAAGAAAACTTATTACTCCATGTATACAATATAAATAAATGATTCTGGAGCTTGCAACCCTAGTTAGATGATGAATAATAAGTCTCTCTGGGTAGTTGACTAATAAGTCAGTCTGGAGTAGATGACTAATAATTATTTTTGAATAGATGGCTAATATGTCTCTATGAATAGATAACTAATTAGTCTCTCTGAATAGATGACTGATAAGTCTCTCTCAGGGGTTCCGCGCCCCAAGCCATGTGACGTTTCAGTCACCTGAGCCTTTTAGCCCTAGCTCTAAATAACAAGCCTTTAGACTAGACAAGCGCTTTAGTTTTCTTCGACCAATAGGTCGGTGAAGCATTTAATGATCATGTTGATTAGATCTAATCATTTTGGCATGCATTAAACACATTAATACTGCTCTTGTCATAAGCCAATACCATACGACCAGTGTTCAGTACTACTGTCGATCATGACTGATAAGTGAGAACTTCACGACCAATACTAAACACCAATGCTGTCTCTGAATAATAAGTCAATGCCATTCACAAGTAAGCAAAGCTGCCAGACATTTACAATGGAACCAATGTGCATAAATAGAGCACTCAACATGCCTCATCAATAACCATGCATCTTACATACTGGTTGCAATTTTCTTACCTCTAGTTCGAGCGTGAAATAATAAAAGAACGACCCTTGAGAATGATCTGTCCTTACGCCCCTTAGCGGTCACCTAATCATAACCAAATATGAAACCCCATCAATAAAATAAGTAATAAAAGGATCATGGACCAAGACCTAGCATCCGGGACGTCGAATCATACTAAATTAGGTAGTAGGAACGATCCCAAGGCCTTAGGTTTGAGTTTCCACGATTAAAACAAAATTTTGGCCCAATCTGCCCTTAAGCGTCGTGGCCCCATACCCTTGAGCTGTGGCCCACCTCCAAACAGAGGCACAAACTACATTTAACCTGAACCTTGGGCCGCAGGCTGCCTCCCATGCGTCGTGGCCCCAACGCCCATCAGCCTCACATCGCAGCCTACCTCCGAGGCGATGCGGCCCCAACACCCATCAGCCTCTCCTCTCCTCTTCACTAAGCTTGGGCCGCAGTCCAACCTGAAACTCAGCCAAAAACCTTCATTTTTCCCTTTTCAAATCACTCCATAGCCCTATCCAAACATATCCAAATCCTAAAACAAAGTTCCCAAACATCCCAATGGCCCAAAACCTTCAAAACTCAAGCTTCAAATAACTCAAAAACTCATCAAAACATAGAATCCAATTCAAAACATTGAAACTTGAAAACTCAAAACTTAAAGCTTGGATTACCTTTGATTGAGTCGTTTCTCGCTAAATCCTCCAATTAATAAGCTTCTAATCTTCCCTAGAATCGCTATAACTTGATCCTCGCTTGAATCTGAGTCCTAAAACTCAAGTTTCCTTCGAAAATGCAACGAACAGTAAAAAGGGATAACGGGAGAAAGAGAAAAAGTGTTTGAACGAATTTTCCTTCTGACAGGTTACTTCAAGCTTAAGTAACCCCAAGTAAATCCTAATGCTTAGGGTCCCAAAAACGCCCCCAAGGGTAAAATAGTCAAAATTTCCAGAATTTTCTCCTGATCTCACTAACTCCCAATATATCATCAAATAATCATTCTCATTACCCAATATCCCGGTAATTGACCCCATTATGACAAAACCACTAACTTACATCCTAGGTTCGTCTCATGCCGAATAGCTCAAACATATCCACATAATAATGTGGTCTCACCCATAAATCACAAACATGCGCATAAATATACAATTATGCCCTTAACGAGGAAAAATTACAAAAATGCCATTCTAATAAGAAGTGGGCCCACATGCATGTAATTATCATCATATGATAATATACCTCACATAATCATGCATATAATCACATAATTGCATATTAAATTAGTTATGGCCCTCCTTGCCCCCTAATCTAGGCATTAAGCCACGTTAGAGAATTTGGGACATTACACCAACGATATTATTATGTGATTTATTGTTTAAATGAAATACATATGCCTTATCTGCATGCATGATTAGGGAGCATGAGCTATATTGATTGGGCTTGCCCTTGACTGCTAATTGAATATGAGAATGTATGTTTGTTATACTATTGATGCATGTGGAATGCCAAGTAGCATGATGTCTGTGAATGTTGTTTAGTTGCTTGATTGTGAACTATGGGGTAGTTGTGAAATTTCTTATCATTGCCTGATGATCTGAGTCGTTGATTGCAGTTATACTTGGAGAGTTATGCCTCCAAGGCGATTAGTTTTACTTGCCGACACTGAGATCGAGCTAGAGACGATAACCAGGGTCAGGACCCTTCCCCAGTCCCTAAGAACTGGCAGCAGATACTTGCTAAAATGCAAGCCAGACTTCAGAGATAAGAAGAAGAAATTTGTCAGTTAAGACAGCAACAGGTTCTAGCAGGGACACTACGCCAGTAGTACCACCCGCTGCCCTTGTACAGGTTCTACAACACCATCCAGAAGTATTGAATAGAGGGGAACCCTTGTATGAGCGATTCAAGAAGAAACACCCTCGTACATTTGAGGGAGGGCCAGGCCCACTATGAGTTGAGCAGTGGATGAGTATGACCACCTCTTTCTTGGACTTTATGAGTTTAGGGGTAATGATAGGGTGGCTTGTGCCACTTACATGTTTGGGGAAGATGCCCGCATCTGGTTGGAGGTTGTATCTCAAACCCGAAACATTACTACTTTGAGTTGGGATGAGTTCTGGGATTTGTTCGACGAGAAATACTACAACGACGTATTTCGAGCTGCGAAGGAAAATGAGTTTAACAGATTGGTTCAGGGCAACATGACAGTGAATATTTATGCCTTGAAGTTTGACAGGTTGGCCAAGTTTACTGCTGACTTGGTGCCAACTGATGCTTCTAGGAGAGACAGGTATGTTTGGGGATTAAACCCCATGGTAGCACAGGATGTTAGGATCACCTGTGTGCCTGGGGTTACCACATATGCTCAAGTGGTTGAGAAGGCCCTTATTATTGAGGGTGAAGAGGATAGGATTTGGTGCGAGAGTGCTGTGAGGCATGATGCTAGGAGGATGGTGTTGGATTAGCTTATACAAGATCTTTATTTATTTTCATGTATATCTAATATTAAACAAATTAATACGAGATAGGCTAAAACATGTTTCTAAAATTGAATTCAAGAGAAACAAAGAATAGAATACTTACAGTATACGCAGCGGAATTATAGAGTCCTTCCTTCAGTTTCTCTAACTCTTGTATCCTCTCTGTCACAGAGTATTATCAAGAAACTGAACCGATCTTCTATTTTCTTCACAATCTTCCAATGTATCCTTAGAACCACCTAGACTAGTGTGGGAAATTCTCAACACATGAGATAGATATAGAGAGAAGAAGAGAAAATAACAAAGAGGTTTAGAAAAGGACTTGTGTTTAGAGAGAATCTAATACTATCAGAAAATCTAACTTGTGACTTATCAAACTTATGACTTATAAAATAATAGCCATTTTGAAGCCCTAGGTCGAAATTATCATGGGCTATAGGCCCGTGAAATTTCCCATTTGATTATAAGCCCATTGGACTTAAAATCAAGGCCTGAATTATTTTCTATTGATTTAATTAATTAAATAATTATTTAAATCCTTTATCAAATTAATTATTTATAATTTGAACCTTGATTTAAACTTATTCATTATTTTAGATACCAATTTATCTTACTTAATAAATCTGCCATAATTTCTCTTTTCTTCTCAAAATTACACAACTCTGTGAAACTATCCAAAATTGACCTGGTCAACTTTGATAATTCTAATTGATGATTAAATCAATTAATTGAGACTATCTAGATGATTTTATCCAAGGTACAATGGGGACCATGGGCCTATGAAATCAAGCTCCAATAAGTTATCATAAATCTAACAAATAAATTTACTGACTTATTAATTCCTCGTGACTCCACTATAGACTTGGAATTGCACTCTTGAATTCATAGAACGCTCTATAACAAATGTAGATACGCTATTAATTATCCATTGTTACAACCATAATTATCACTCAATCCTCTATAGACGGTCTACAATGAGATAGGACTAAAATATCATTTTACCCCTCATTGTATTTTATCCTTAAAACACTTAGTTCCTTGTAAATGATATTTCAGTAAACTAATTTAATTACTGAAATGAGATCTCTATCATTTATCACCTTGAACCAAACTAAAAGGAAACCATCGTTTCACTTCTTCATCAGAAGCTATAGATGTTCATATCTATGATTAACACTCCCACTCAATTATACTACCGAGTTCCCAAGATGTAAGTATGGGCTAGTCCGTAGGGTAAGCTGGTAACGAACAAGTCAAAGAACTCAAATAATACAATCAGTTAGAATACTAACCACTCAGAATTGAGATTGAATTGACCTATGGTCAACTATATGATATGACTAGAATAGATAATAACGGTTTGTTTACTTATCTTATCAACTGTCAATATCGGTCATGTCCGATGTAACAAATACATTCGATCTTATCTACTTTGCTAATGTTCTGGAAAGAACATAACACTGTAATGTGTAAGTAGATCATATCGTAGATTGGCAAGTCAGTGTAAATCCTGGGCACTAACTAATCTTAGGACTAACTTATTTTAAACATATAATCATATTTATATTCCACTGTGATTACGTCACTATAAATAAGATTAGCTATATGCTCGGGATTTAATAGAAGTTTATATTAAACAAATAATCATGAAAATAAAACATGTGAGCAAAGTGATTAACCAAGTCAAAAAATGATTTCTATTCTTTTATTGATAATAAAATGAGATTACAAAGAATTTGAGTTTTAATTAGGGCATAAAACCCCAACAGATGGTACCTCCACCTACTGGGTTCTGTAGTGGTAGAAGCCCCAGTGACCAAAAGAGGAAGACCCCTGACAGTTCTGCTACTCCTGGTCCTGACAGGAGGGGTTAGGGTACTCAAAGTAGCTACTAGGGCGGCAATGAGGTCTGGAGTTATCTAGTGTGTGCCAGGTGCCGGAGACGCCATGTTGGACAATGCCATGCTTCTTTTGCGGGGTAATGGGACATTTCCAGAGAGATTGCCCACAATAGAAGAGAGAAGAATACAAGAAGGTCGATAGTTTGGCGTCAACTCGAGTATTCACACTGATCTAGACAGAGACCGAGGCTAGTACCTTGGTAGTGACAGGCGAGATTTCTAGCGCTGGCTCTATTTACACTGTATTGATTGATTCTGGTGCTATGCATTCATTGTTTTCTAGTAGAGTGGTTGATAGGCTATGTAGGCCTTTTGATTTCTTTACTGTGGGGTTTGGGACCTTGTTGCCTACTAGGGAACTAGTAGTTTCTAGGAGATGGATTAGATCCTTGCCAGTAGAGGTCGATGGTAGAGAGTTGTCAGTAGATCTGATTGAGCTAGCTATGGAGGATTTTGATATGATTTTTGGCATTGATTGGTTAGCCACGTATGGGACAACTATATATTGTAAAAAATGTATGGTGACCTTTGAGCCCGATGAAGATGACCCGTTTGTATTTGTGGGCGCGGTGAATGGGCCTCGTTTCGATGATCTCAGCTCTGAAGGCTAGAGACCTATTGCAGGGAGGATGCATGGAATTCCTAGCGAGTGTAGTAGATATCACCGAGGATGTGCCAGTTGGGCCAGCAGAGACCATATTGGTTTGCGAGTTTTTAGATGTATTTCTAGAGGACCTACCAGAATTACCGCGGCAATGGGAGATTGAATTTGTTATAGAGGTGGCACCAGGGATAGAATCGGTATCCAGAGCACCATACAGAATGGCTTCGGCAGAGTTGGAGGAATTGAAGCTATAGTTACAAGAGTTACTTGACTTGGGATTCATTAGACCCAGTTTTTCACCATGGGGTGCGCCAGTGTTATTCGTTAAGAAAGATGGGACATTGAGGATGTGTATCGATTATAGGAAATTGGACAAGCTGACTATTAAGAATAAGTACCCACTGCCAAGGATTGATGACCTGTTTGATCAGTTGCAGGGTAGGACAATGTTCTCAAAGATTGGTCATCGATCCGGTTATCACCAGCCGAGGATCAGGGATGAGGATATTCCGAAGATAGCCTTTCGAACAAGATATGGACATTATGAGTTTCTGGTCATATAGTTCGGGCTGACCAATGCCCCGACAGCTTTTATGGATCTAATGAAACGGCGGTTCAAGGACTACCCCAACAAGTTTGTGCTTGTTTTCATTGACGAAATCCTAGTCTACTCTTAGACAGAGGCAGAACATGAGCGACACCTCTGATTGGTACTGCAGAGGTTGAGGGAGGAAATATTGTATGCCAACACTACTACAAAAAAGGCTTTTCTCTCCAATATTTTTCCTTAATACACTGTGGTTTTTGGGAGTACCAAGAACCACAGTGTTTGAGGCCGCAAAGAATATTAATAACAAAACTGTAGAGAAAAGTGTTCTTTTTCTCTGTGGTTTTGTTAACTAAACCGCAGAGAGATGTATTGTTTTTTTTTTTTAATTTTTGGATGTGCTTCTTTATTTATATATTTTCTATTCCATTTATATTACCTAACTTTATTAATTCTTATTATATACCCAAATATTATTATATTTTCAATTCCGTTTATATACCCAAATTTTATATAATAATATAAAATACCTAATTTGATGAATTATTATCTAATTAAAAGATAACATATTATTATATGCATTCACATATCATACAAGTAGTTTGTATATACATAATAAGAACATACAAATATCATTTAACATATATGTCAATAAGTTAGCAAGTTACATACATATGAAAAATTAGACTTCACAAATAAATGACATTAATCTTGCTAACCAATCGCTTTGTATTGGGAGAAGATCGTCTTTGATATTGTATTTTTTTTTTGTCAAACCACTGCAAAATTGAAAAGTTAATATAGATTAGATGATTAAATATTATATCTAGTTTTTCTTAAGTAAAAAATAGCATAAAATATAACATACTTTCTGTTGACCCAAGATTTGGCCAACCGACACGGAGTCGAAACGTGATTGATATGAACGAATGTATAGAGAAGAACGTAATGACAAAAGTAAAGAAAACAAAGTAATTTATAGTGGTTCGATCCCAGGTTCTGGTAATGACCTACGTCCACTTAGACTGATATTGATATAAGAATCAGAAGGGTGATCAAAGAACCAGGGTTCGATGAGTTTCACTAACCTCTGAAGAACAATACAAGTTTATTTGGAGAATTACTATAGTTACGAATGATTCTAAAGCCAAAAAATCCCTTCCTTTGAGCTATCTCTTGCTATATATAGGCTCAAGGAGGGTTACAAAAGATTGTTACAGATATTCTTTCCTGAATAATCGAAAACCTAGAAGATTGTATGAGATAAATTCGGGATTCATAAAGATCTTCCCATAAATGTTGCCTTGTACACGGAACCATCGACCAGACTGGTCGCGGGTAAGACGGGCTTTCCCTGCTTCTACGGTGTCTTCTGGTCAATGCTCTAGCAGACACTTCCTGATGTCAGCCACGTGTCCAGAGATTGCTGGCCACGTCACCAATGCTAATTTATTGGATAACATTTGCCCCCCAAAGTTTATTTACTACGAACAATAAATAAACTTTTGGACGAACGACTCTTCGGTAACCCCACCTGATGTGTCAGAATCCTTCGTGTGTTCTTGAAAAAAGCAACCCACTTCTGTCTAATCATGTCTTTTCGGTTCCCCAGAAACGATTTCGACGGTCATCCCATTTCCCCATACTTCAAAAAAGGAATACAAATGATTACACTTTTTTGATATCACAAACAAACTTATATAAGACCGTCGAAGCCTCTTCTTTCTTTTTACGCATGCCATTGTCTTTGCAGAAAACCCTAAAAACCAGAGCTTTAAACTTCTCCAGAGACCGTTTTCCTGCGCTTCCAAGACTCAGACCGTGGGCTCCTTAACCTCCGAAGATCTTTCTTCCACCTCTACGATCACTCCTCTCGGTAAGTTTTCGAAATCCCATGCTTCTAATTTCTCGCGGTGCATGTTTCTGATGGTGTACTATTTAAATTTTTCCATTTCTGGTTTAAGGTGCTGATAGACAGAATGTTTTGTAGGCACAGTAGAGTTACGAGTTAGTTTAAAATCCAGGATCATGCTTTTTAGGACGTAAAACCGAAGTAAAATTTCAATTTTTAAGCTAGTTGAAAAATAATTTTTTCCCGCCCTAAGGGGAGTTGAAAAAGCTTTTCCAGAAAAACTTTTTACTTTCACCCTTTGATCCATTTTTCAAACTGTTCGTGTAGAAATATTTAGCTTCTTATTAGAATGCTGTTGTATAAAAGCATAACTTTTATACTCGACCAGCATTATTCTAAAAAGCCTTTTAAAAGTTCCACATCCTCACCTCCTCATTCTTCTGTTTGCAGATTTTAATGCCAGATTTGTGGGGAGGTGAAAGACCCATCGACGACGACCTTCTCGCCCAGTTGCTCGAGGGAGAAGAACAACCAGCTGACCGCGTCCACGAGATTCCGTTCTCGCGATCCTCTTCCAGACCCCAACCTTCCTCTCCAATGGCTCTCTCCAAGTCTTCTGGCAAGAAAAGACCTGAGTCCGGAAGCAACCCAAATTCTCCTGTCCAGCCTGATTCGCAGGCTCGGGTTCCCTCGACCAGTGGTCGAGAAAATCTCGTTCCTGACCCTAATATCCAAATTAGGGCTCGCCCTCGTCATCGGAATCCGCCTGATGTCGTGTGGTATACTTCCCCAGCCAGTTCAGTGACCCCTCGAATGGTCGCTAACTTCTTCAGAAAATTCCCCCTTACGGGGGTAACCATTATACGTCCTACCGCAGACCAGAGGGCTAACCTCCCAGGAGGTACAAACAGCGCCTGGTCTCGGTATCACCTTGAGGCGGGAGCTTACCTCCCTCTTCATCCCTTTTTATTGGGGGTGGCCAACTATTTTGGTGTCGCCCCCGTCCAAATAACTCCAAACGGATATAGGATGCATGCCGCACTTCATATTCTGTATAAACTTAACAAATGGCCAGAACCTTCGCCCCACGAGGTCAACTATCTCTTTGACCTTAAGTCTAACCCATAGCACAACGGGACGGGCTTCTTCCACTTCTGCCACCAGGAGACCGGCCGGACGTTCTTGAGTGGCACTACCCATATATCCAACGTGGGGCACTACAATAAGGAGTATTTCCTTACTCCAGACATAACCAGCAACAACTTGGCCTTTGCCCGAGGAGGTAGGAGCTTGTCCTTGACTGGTCGATACTTTAATCCTAAAGTGTTTCCTTTTATCTTTCTCAAACTTTAATCTGTTTTTCAGGCCCTTGGTTACGTCCGACCCCAACACCAGACATGGTGTTGAGGTCCAACACTCTGGCCAGGATGTCTGATGCAGCAAAAAGTGTCAAGACCCTGATAACTGAGAAAAACTTGAGGTTGTCTGGCCTCCTGGCTCCTCGCCATGAAACTAGAGGGTCTGTGGTGGATGAAGCCACTGTCGAGGGGGTTCCCGAGCAACAACCTCCTGTACCTCCTCCTCAAAGGAGGCCTACAGGGGTTACAATCAGGGTACCCACGGGTAGCCCTTCCGTAGAAAGGCCTTCTGCTCCCCAAGGCAAGGGGAAACAAAATGCCAAAGAGCCTATTGTTGACTTGGGAGAATCCTCCGACGATAATGGTAAAGTTATTTCACTTTTAAATGGTTTGCCAATTCCCTGTCACTTGTTTGACGGGGATGGTAACTTTACATATGCTCCAAATCTAGGGCCAGACTTCTTCATGCCAGATAATGAGTATATGACTAATAGAGTCAATAGTGTAGCGACCAGTAGTTGTAGCTCTTGTATTTACTTTGTTACCTCCTTTCAGTTTTCTAACATACTTTCACCTGCCTCCTTTTTGATTAACTTGCTATGTTTATCTGCATGCAGATATGTCAACTCCCAACATCTTTGACATGTACCAGGCCGAGGATGAAGAGGAGGTTCCTCAACTCCAACGGAAGCCTAAGAAGAGAACTTGAGAATCCAGCTGCGGCCCTCTAGCCAAGAAGGGTCGGACAGAAGACCTTCCCCAGGACGTGCCAACTGGGCAAAGTCCTGCGCCAACAGGGCAAACTTCTACCCCTCCTCCAGTTCCTTCCGAGCAGCAAAACGCTCCTGCCCCGCCGAATCCTCCAACCGCACCTGCCAGGGAGCAGCTTTCTCGTGAAGAAGATCATGGGGCGAGACTCATGAGCTGTGCCATTCAATCTGCCAGGGACCGCCTCGATCGCATCGGCAAAGGTGACCGTGTTAGGGCCGCAATGGTCCAAGCTGAAGAGCTGCCAGTCGACCAAATCCTGAACAGGGCTCTGAATGAAATCTCCAGCGTAAGTACTTCTTTATTTTTCAAACTTTAGTATTTTAGTCCTCATGATAAGTTCTAACTCCTTTTTTTCTTTATTTACAGGCCTTGCTGTCTGCCACTACTGCTCGTACCCGAGCCCAGGCTTACCTCGAGCAGGCCGAGGCGAAAGCCATCGAGAGGTATCAGGTGAAGGCGGCCGAGGAGCTTTCGGCTGCTGAGGCCAGGCATGCCAAGGAGTTGGAGGCAGTGGTCTAAGAGAGGGATGTGGCGGTGACTAAGCTGTCGGAGGCTGAAGCTGCGAAGGATGCAGCAGTCAAGTTGAGGCAGGAGTACCGAGATTTCAACAAGGCCCATCTTCGCGAAATCAAGCATCTGGGGGAGGTGCTCAAGTCTAAGGATGAGGCTATTGTCACCCTCGGGGGCAAGGTGAAGCAGTTGGAGCTTGGCAACTCCAAGAATCTGGAAAAGTACAAAAGGACGACACTCCGATGTTTCTACAATTTCTGGAAGCATAATTAGGGTGCTGACTTTAGTTATCTTTCAGAGGAGGTCAGAACTGCGGAGTTGGCTCGATGCGCTGCCCAACTGGCCGAAGAGGAGGCAAGATCTGCAACCCCTGCCACTCCAAGCGTCGCTGATGTAGAAGAAGAAGTTGTCGTGGACGCGACTAACCAGGATGCTGCCCAGGACCCTCCGGCCCCGAATGCCTCTTGAATTCTTCTTATTTATTTTTCCTTCTTTCCTTTACACGACCCACGGGTCGTGATGTAAAAACAATATTTTTGTTTTAAACTTTGCTGCACGGGCAGTAAATCTTTTTTACTTTTACTTGAACAGTTACATCCAAGCAGCGATGCTTGCGGTGTAAAAGCTTTAATCTTGATGCTATAACATTTTTACTTATTATAACATTTGTCCGAATGACCGAACTTAGCATAGTACTTTGGCATGATTTAACAAAACCTAAATTTTGAAAAATACTCTAAGTACTGTAGCATGCTTTCACTTATTTTGCTCATGTGTTTACATACCTTGAGAGTATGCTTTGCTATCGATGTGCCTTATATGCCCCCCAAGTTCTCGAGGAGCTTTTAGGTCCTTGGTCACTTGCCTTGACCATGGCCTGTTCGAACATTCCTGTTCGTTGTTAAAAAATAATACTTGTAATACAGCAAAACAACACACGTAATGAACAAATACTTGCAAATGTAAATTCACAGAGGTTGGCAAGAATGACTGGCTGCGCACAGTCCCTTATAATCTCGTATTAAAAATGGACTAAACACGTCTTTACGAGTTATTCTATAATAGAACCTTACCTATACGAGTAGTTAGCCATACAGCGTGGCTAACCCTCTTTGCAAAACTTGTAAAAAAATTGAATTTTTTTTTACACAAGCCAGTCCTTTAAAAAGGACTGTTTATTGATAATACTTGCGCAGGTGTTCTCCATTCCAATAGCGTGGAACGAGATCTCCGTTTAAGCGTGCAAGTTTATATGTGCCTGGGTGAAGGACTTCTTCAATCTGGTAAGGTCCTTCCCAATTAGGTCCGAGCACTCCAGCAGTGGGGTCGCGGGTATTTAAGAAAACTCGTCGTAGGACTAAGTCTCCGACGTTGAATTTTCTTTCTTTAACTTTGGAGTTAAAGTACCGGGCGACTTTTTGTTGGTAAGCAGCAACTCGGAGTTGAGATTTCTCTCGTATTTCGTAGATTGTGTCTAGTGATTCCATCATTAACTGGCTGTTCTGATCTTGGTCGTAAGTTAAGCGCCGATGTGAGGGGGGATCTAACTCGACAGGCAACATGGCCTCATATCCATAAGCCAAGGAAAATGGGGTATGGCCCGTCGCTGTTCGGTGGGATGTTCTATACGACCATAGGACTTCAGGCAGCTGCCCTGGCCACGCTCCTTTAGCTTCTTCGAGTCTTTTCTTCAGGGTGTCTTTGAGATTTATGTTCACGGCTTCGACTTGCCCATTCGCTTGGGGGTGTGCGACTGAAGAAAAGCTTTTAATAACTCCATGCCTTTCGCAGAAATCGGTGAATAAGTCGCTGTCAAACTGGGTCCCGTTGTCTGAAACTATCTTTCTGGGCAGACCATACCGGCATACAAAGTTCTTGATGACGAAGTCAAGAACCTTCTTGGTCGTGATGGTTGCAAGTGGTTCAGCTTCGGCCCATTTTGTGAAGTAATCAACTGCCACAACTGCGTACTTTACTCCGCCTTTCCCTGTGGGCAGGGATCCAATCAAATCTATCCCCCATACTGCGAAAGGCCACGGGCTCTGCATCTGTTTTAGTTCATTTGGAGCTGCTCGTGGAATCTTGGAGAACCTTTGACATTTGTCGCATCTTCGTACATACTCTATCGAATCCTCGTTCATTGTTGGCCAGAAGTAACCTTGCCTTGGAATCTTCTTTGCCAAACTTTGCCCCCCAGCGTGATCCCCACAGAAGCCTCCGTGCACCTCCTTCATCAGTTCCTTAGCTTTTTCTGGTGTAATGCACCTAAGCAGTGGCATCAAATATCCTCTTCGATACATAACACCATCGACCAGTATGTACCTAGCGACTCGCCTCTGCAGAGTTCTGGCTTTGTTTCTATCTGTTGGCAGTGTACCATTCGTCAGATACTCCAAGTAAGGCGCCATCCATGTATCTGTTAGGCGAATCTCCATATTGGCTTCGGCTGTTTCTATGCTCGGCTTATTCAATCTTTCTACTGGAACTATGTTCAAGGTGTCTGCATCCTTCGCGCTTGCGAGTTTAGCTAAGGCGTCTGCATTTGAATTTTGGTCTCGCGGAATTTACTGGAGGGTGTATTTTGTAAACTGGGCCAGCAAATCTTTCCTTTTATTCAGGTAGGCCATCATCTTTAAGCCTCGCGCTTGATATTCTCCCAGGACTTGATTCACGACTAGCTGTGAATCACTATAGATATCAAGCTTCTTTATGCTCATATCTTTGGCCATTCTTAATCCAGTGAGGAGTGCTTCGTATTCTGCTCCATTATTTGACGCGTTGAAGTCGAACCTGATTGCGCAGTGAAATCGATGCCCTTCCGGCGTTATCAATATCACTCCCGCTCCTGCGTGGGATTCGTTGGATGAACCATCCGTGAATAGCTTCCACGAAGGAGTTTTGTCTTGAGGCATGGGCGCTTCAGGCTGTTCACACTGCTCACTGTCTGAGAGTTCGGTGAATTCCGCAACAAGATCGGCCAGGACTTGTCCCTTTATTGCTGCTCGCGGTGCATAAGTTATATCGAACTGCCCTAGTTCGACTGCCCATTTTAACAATCGCCCAGCCGCCTCAGGTTTTTGGAGGACTTGCCGAAGGGGCTGGTCGGTTAGAACTGTGATAGGATGGGCTTGGAAGTAAGGACGCAACTTCCTGGAGGCTAGTATTAAGCAATATGCTAACCTTTCGATTGGCGGATATCTTAATTATGCACCAATTAGCCTTTTGCTGACATAATAGACTGCTTTCTGTACGCCTTCTTCCTCTCGTACTAGTACCGCACTAGCAGCAACTTCAGTAATTGCCAGATAAATAAACAAAGTTTCTCCTTCAATAGGTTTTGACAGAATGGGAGGTTGCGCCATATGAGCTTTCAAAGCCTGGAATGCTTGCTCGCAGTCTCCCGTCCATTCAAACTTCTTATTGCCCCTGAGTAGATTGAAGAAAGGGACACATTTGTCAGTTGATTTGGAGATGAATCTACTCAGGGCAGCGATCCTTCCGGTCAAACTTTGTACATCTTTGATTTTCTCCGGCGACTTCATGTCGATCAGGGCTTTTATCTTGTCAGGGTTGGCTTCGATTCCTCTTGAATTTACTATAAACCCTAAAAACTTCCCTGATCCGACTCCAAAGGAACATTTGAGGGGATTCAACTTCATCTGGTACCTGTTTAACACATTAAAGCACTCTTGTAGATCCCTCACGTGTCCTTCTGCCATCTTAGACTTTACCAGCATGTCATCCACATATACCTCCATGTTTACACCGATCAGCTCTTTAAACATGTGGTTGACTAGCCGTTGGTAAGTCGCACCTGCGTTTTTCAGTCCGAAGGGCATGACTTTGTAATAGTATAAGCCCGTATCGGTCCGAAAGCTGGTGTGATCCTCGTCAGGGGCATGCATGCCAATTTGGTTGTAGCCTGAATATGCATCCATGAACGAAAGGATCTCATGTCCTGCAGTCGCATCGACCAGCTGGTCGATCCTTGGGAGTGGGAAGCAGTCTTTTGGGCAGGCTTTATTGAGGTCTGTAAAATCCACACAGGTCCGCCACTTGCCGTTTGGCTTGGGGACCAGCACTGGATTCGAGACCCACGATGGATAGAACGCCACCCTGATAAACCCATTCTCCTTAAGTCTTTCGACTTCCTCTTTCAAGGCTCTTGATCTATCTTTATCGAGCAGCCTTCTTTTTTGTTGCACGGGTGGAAAAGTTTTGTCTATGTTCAAGACATGGCTGATTACTGCAGGATCTATTCCCACCATGTCTTTATGCAACCAGGCGAAAACTTCCTGGTTCCTTCGCAAGAATTCCACCAATGCATGCTTCGTGGTAGGCTCTAAATTTTTCCCAACCTTCACGACTCTGGTCGGTTCTTTTTTGTCGAGTTGGACCTCCTCCAGGTCCTCGACGGGTCCAACATTCTCTTCAAAATCCCCAAAGCGAGGATCCAAATCTCCATCCTCACTACGGGCAACACCCTATTTGGTGACTTCACCACCTGATTGGGCTTGCGTATCTATTGCCATCCGCAACCGGTCTGGGGTAGTGCTCCTTGACGTTCCACTTCTTGCCTTTGTGATTGAGGCGTTGTAGAACTCCCTGGCTTCCCTTTGGTTTCCTAAAATGCGTCCTACCCCCGCGTCCATTGGGAACTTCATGGCTAGGTGCCACATAGAAATGACAGCCTGTAAATCAACCAATATGGGCCTCCCGATAACGGCGTTGTACGTCGAAGGACAATCGACCACTACAAAGGTGGCGAGTAATGTCCTTGTTGCAGGCGCTGTACCCGTCATTACTGGAAGTTTGATCATTCCGGCTAGGGCGAGTCCTTCTCCAGAGAAGCCATATATCGTCTTATTGCAGGGCTCCAAGTCCTTTACGGACAATTTCATGCGTTCCAGTGTTGATTTATACAGGATGTTCACTGAACTTCCTGTATCGACTAGTACCCTCTTTACCATCATGTTGGCCATCTGAATGTCCACGACCAGCGGATCGGAATGTGGGAACCGGACGTGCTAGGCATCGCCATCAGAGAAGGTTATCTCTCCTTCCTCTGACCGAGCCTTTTTTGGTGCACGGTCCTCCATAGTCATCATCTCGATGTCCTGGTCGTGGCGCAGAGTCCGAGCATATCGCTCTCTGGCCTTTCCGCTATTACCCGCAAGGTGCGGGCCTCCACAGATGGTTAAGAGTGTTCCAGCCACGGGGGCAGGCTGTAATGGTGGCGAGCGTTGGCGTGTGGACGCCTGCTCGTTGCCACCTGGAGCTTCTCGTTGGGAATTTCCCGAGGCCCGTACGTACCTTCTCAAGTGTCCTTGTCTAATAAGGAACTCGATTTCGTCCTTTAACTGGTTGCATTCGTTTGTGTCATGTCCGTAGTCGTTATGGTAACGACAGAACTTGGTAGTGTCTCTTTCTGAAATGTCCTTTCGAATGGGTCCAGGTTTCTTGTAAGGCACACTAGAGCTTGTGGCCCGGTAAACCTCTCCCCGAGACTCAACGAGCGCAGTGTAGTTAGTGAACCTAGGTTCATAACGATTACCTTTGGCTCGTTTGTTGTCGGAGGTGGAAGGCTCGTTATACGGCCGTTTCCCACCATTCTTGCCATTACCGTTGCCATTTCCGTTGCCTTTGCCGTTGCTATTAGGTTTCGAACCATTGGTGGCTTTGGTGGGTTCGGCGGTTTTCTTACCCTTGTTCGAGGGTTTTCCATCATCAGCAATGGCCTCTTTCGAGCTTGATGTAACGATCAGCTCGGTCCAAGAACTCCTGGGTTGTTTTAACTCCTTCCTTTCGGAGACTTTTCCAGAGGGGAGAGCAACGTTTTACCCCTGCGGTAATGGCCATCATCTTGCCTTCGTCTCCTACTGTTTTTGCTCCAGCTGCCGCTCGCATAAAGCGCTGGACGTAATCCTTCACTGACTCTCCGTCCTGCTGGCGAATCTCGACCAGCTGGTTTGCTTCGGTTGGGTGCATACGACCCGCATAGAACTGTCTGTAGAACTCCCTTACGAACATTTCCCAGGAAACTATGCTTGTAGGCGGGAACTTAAAGATCCACTCCTGCGCTGCTTCAGAAAGTGTTGCAGGGACAATCCTGCACCGAGCGTCTTCGGACACTTTCTGAATGTCCATCTGAATCTCAAACTTATTCACATGCGAGACTGGGTCTCCATATCCATCAAAGTTTGGGAGTGTTGGCATCTTGAACTTGCTAGGAGTTTCAGCGTTAGCTATCCTTTGGACGAAAGGAGTGCCTTTCCTCCTATCGTGGTCGATGTAAGAAGTCCTTCCTCCGACCAGCTGTTGCACCGCCTGGTTGAGTGCGTCTATCTGGGCTTGCACTGCGGTAGGAATCACGGTGGCCTCTGTTGCTGGGGGGATGTTCTCGCCGAGCCTCTCGCGACGATCATTGACTACATCTCTCAGGTCCTCTTCTCTTCTTCGCCGCTCGCTACCACCGAGCCGGTTCAAGACATTGTCTCGTCTGGGCTGCCCCCCAGCATCCTGTCCATTTGGTTGGTCATCTTGAGGTACTTGGCTCCTGCTTTTACCTCTTTCTCCATTCCTCCCACCGGCATTTCCCCTGCCTGAGTCAGCCTCATTGTATCCGTGGCCATCTCTGAACCTTGACTGGCTATGGTGAGATCGGCTATTCCCCCAATGCCCGTTCCTGGCTGAACCATCCCGAACGTTAGAGGATGGTCTGCGCTGGTCGTGGTGTCCCCGTGCACCATCGTGCCGTGGGGGGTCCCGGACCGCAGAACCTATCTCTGAGTCTCTCCTGTTGTCAGGAGGGTACCGGCCTCTGTTCGGTAGGTTCGGCCCATCATCCCCATGGCGTCTAGGGCTGCGAGGCTGATGCTCGGCCCTATTCTGCCTCTGTTGCGGGGGATTACCCCGAGCAGCTTGGGATGGTGGCTGCGCCTCAGGATCCTATGGGACATCGTCATGGGGCATCTGAGGCTGATCGGGCCTTTGCGGACTTGAAGGCTGAATCGGTAGGCTCGGATTAGGACCTCTCTGGGTTGGCCCATTCACCGGTTGGTCAGGCTGCGAGGCAGGTGCAGCCTGATTTCTTGCCAACAGCAAGGCTGCCTCCAGGACTGCCATGGCTTTGCTCTGGCGGCGATGCACCTCCGCCTGTCTTTCGCTCAATTCCGCGCGCTGCCTTTCTATCTCCTACAGCTGCCGTGCCATAACTTCAGCGGCAGTCTCCTGACTGGCTCTCAGATTAGCCAGCTCTTCTTGCAACGCGCCCAGAGTACTCTTTAGCGTCGCATTGTCCATTTCCTCCTCTTCAAAGTCCAGTTGAGGTTCATCCTCCACCATGCTCACAGGGGGAGGAGGAGGCGGCGGGTTAGACGGTGCAGCGGCGGCCGCCTGCCGAGTTTTCTTTCCTGCTTTCGCCATTGGTTTTCTTAACTTCAATAAATCAATCTCTCAATGAAAGCACCAGAATGTTGACCCAAGATTTGGCCAACCGACATGGAGTCGAAACGTGATTGATATGAACGAATGTATAGAGAAGAACGTAATGACAAAAGTAAAGAAAACACAGTAATTTATAGTGGTTCGGTCCCAGGTTCTGGTAATGACCTACGTCCACTTAGACTGATATTGACATAAGAATCATAAGGGTGATCAAAGAACCAGGGTTCGATGAGTTTCACTAACCTCTGAAGAACAATACAAGTTTATTTGGAGAATTACTATAGTTACGAATGATTCTAAAGCCAAAAGTCCCTTCCTTTGAGCTATCTCTTGATATTTATAGGCTCAAGGAGGGTTACAAAAGATTGTTAAAGATATTCTTTCCTGAATAATCGGATACCCAGAAGATTGTATGAGATAAATTCGGGATTCATAAAGATCTTCCCATAAATGTTGCCTTGTACACGGAACCATCGACCAGACTGGTCGTGGGTAAGACGGGCTTTCCCTGCTTCTACGGTGTCTTCTGGTCGATGCTCTAGCAGACGCTTCCTGATGTCAGCCACGTGTCCAGAGATTACTGGCCACGTCACCAATGCTAATTTATTGGATAACACTTAGTGTAGTAGGTTCTACGAATTTTTTGTGCTGCAGTGGCTTACGGTTGAGAACATGCATGTTGTTTGTTGTATATTTTGTTTGAATTGAATTTATAGGTACTAATAATTTTGGATATGCTATAGAAACAGAGGAAACTCTACCCAATTGTTTTTGATAATATTAATTGAAAACGATATTAATTTATTAATGGCAAATGCAATATGCATGATTGATTCTACAGATGCATTTGGGAAAGCATGCACCCAAATTCATGACAGATATACAAATTTTTTGACACCGAACATCTATATATTGGCACTGATAAAAGTAAGAATTATACGGTGGATCTTATAGCCAAATAGATGATGACTATGGATAGACGAGGCCAAATATATTTCATTCTTGGATTGTTGAGTACAAACGAACTACTTAAATATTATCACTACTATGGTTGGATTTTAATCTTATAATAATTATAATTTATTATTGATTTAGTTGACAATGGATGTGGGGGATGACCATAATTTTGGACTCTTTGAAAAATCATAAATCTCCACCAATAATTAAGGAGGTTATGGAAAAGTATGTTTTTCAATTTTAATGTATGCATTGTTAATTTTTAAGAGTTGAGAGTATAATATGTATTTAATTAATTTTAATTTTTGTAGAGCATACAACAATGTTTGGAAAATGAATACATCAACACATTTACAAAATTGTTGAGAGGTTCTTGTCCAAAACAGCCCAAAAGTCATGAATGCGGTTATTATGTACTACGATATATTATGCTCTTGTAAATGCATTGAATTCAGTAGAAGTTATCAAGAAGAAAGTGTTATCCAATAAATTAGCATTGGTGACGTGGCCAGTAATCTCTGGACACATGGCTGACATCAGGAAGCGTCTGCTAGAGCATCGACCAGAAGACACCGTAGAAGCATGGCAAGCCCGTCTTACCCGCGACCAGTCTGGTCGATGGTTCCGTGTACAAGGCAACATTTATGGGAAGATCTTTATGAATCCCGGATTTATCTCATACAATCTTCTGGGTATCCGATTATTCAGGAAAGAATATCTGTAACAATCTTTTGTAACCCTCCTTGAGCCTATAAATAGCAAGAGATAGCTCAAAGGAAGGGACTTTTTGGCTTTAGAATCATTCGTAACTATAGTAATTCTCCAAATAAACTTGTATTGTTCTTCAGAGGTTAGTGAAACTCATCGAACCTTGGTTCTTTGATCACCCTTCTGATTCTTATATCAATATCAGTCTAAGTGAACGTAGGTCATTACCAGAACCTGGGACCGAACCACTATAAATTACTGTGTTTTCTTTACTTTTGTCATTACGTTCTTCTATATACATTCATTCATATCAATCACGTTTCAACTCCGTGTCGGTTGGCCAAATCTTGGGTCAACATTCTGGTGCTTTCATTGAGAGATTGATTTATTGCTGTTAAGAAAACCAATGGCGAAAGCAGAAAAGAAAACTGGGCAGGCGGCCGCCGCTGCACCGTCTAACCCGCCGCCTCCTCCTCCCCCTGCGAGCATGGCGGAGGATGAGCCTCAACTGGACTTTGAAGAGGAGGAAATGGACGATGCAACGCTGAAGAGTACTCTAGGCGCGTTGCAAGAAGAGCTGGCTAATCTGAGAGCCAGTCAGGAGACTGCCGCTGAAGTTATGGCACGGCAGCAGCAGGAGATAGAAAGGCAGCGCGCAGAATGGAGTGAAAGACAGGCGGAGGTGGATTGCCGCCAGAGCGAAGCCATGGCAGCCCTGGAGGCAGCCTTGCTGTTGGCAAGAAATCAGACTGCACCTGCCTCACAGCCTGACCAACCGGTGAAGCAAAGGCCCGAGCAGCCTCAGATGCCCCATGACGATGTCCCACAGGATCCTGAGGCGCAGCCACCATCCCAAGCTGCTCGGGGTAATCCCCCGCAACAGAGGCAGAATAGGGCCGAGTATCAGCCTCGCAGCCCTAGACGCCATGGGGATGATGGGCCGAACCTACCGAACAGAGGTCGGTACCCTCCTGGCAACAGGAGAGACTCAGAGTTAGGTTCTGCGGTCCGGGGCCCCCCACGGCACGATGGTACACGGGGACACCACGACCAGCGCAGACCACCCTCTAACGTTCGGGATGGTTCAGCCAGGAACGGGCATCGGGGGAACAGCCGATCTCACCATAGCCAGTCAAGGTTCAGAGATGGCCACGGATACAATGAGGTTGACTCAGGCAAGGGAAATGCCAGTGGGAGGAATGGAGAAAGAGGTAAAAGTAGGGGCCAAGTACCTCAAGATGACCAACCTAATGGACAGGATGCTGGGGGGCAGCCCAGACGAGACAATGTCTTCAACCGGCTCAGTGGTAGCGAGCGGCGATCAAGATAAGAGGACCTGAGAGATGTACTCAATAATTGTCGCGAGACGCTAGGCGAGAACATCCCCCAGCAACAGAGGCCACCGCGATTCCTACCGCAGTGCAAGCCAAGATAGACGCACTCAACCAGGCGGTGCAACAGCTGGTCAGAGGAAGGACTTCTTACATCGACCACGATAGGAGGAAAGGCACTCCTTTCGTCCAAAGGATAGCTAACGCTGAAACTCCTAGCAAGTTCAAGATGCCAACACTCCCAAACTTTGATGGATATGGAGACCCAGTCTCGCATGTGAATAAGTTTGAGATTCAGATGGACATTCAGAAAGTGTCTGAAGACGCTCGGTGCAGGATTTTCCATGCAACACTTTCTGAAGCAGCGCAGGAGTGGATCTTTAAGTTCCCGCCTGCAAGCATAGTTTCCTGGGAAATGTTCGTAAGGGAGTTCTACAGACAGTTCTATGCGGGTCCTGTGCACCCAACCGAAGCAAACCAGCTGGTCGAGATTCGCCAGCAGGACGGAGAGTCAGTGAAGGATTACGTCCAGCGCTTTATGCGAGCGGCAGCTGGAGCAAAAACAGTAGGAGACGAAGGCAAGATGATGGCCATTACCGCAGGGGTAAAACGTTGCTCTCCCTTCTGGAAAAGTCTCCGAAAGGAAGGAGTTAAAACAACCCAGGAGTTCTTGGACCGAGCTGATCGTTACATCAAGCTCGAAAGAGGCCATTGCTGATGATGGAAAACCCTCCAACAAGGGTAAGAAAACCGCCGAACCCACCAAAGCCACCAATGGTTCGAAACCTAATAGCAACGGCAAAGGCAACGGAAATGGCAACGGTAATGGCAAGAATGGTGGGAAACGGCCGTATAACGAGCCTTCCACCTCCGACAACAAACGAGCCAAAGGTAATCGTTATGAACCTAGGTTCACTAACTACACTGCGCTCGTTGAGTCTCGGGGAGAGGTTTACCGGGCCACAAGCTCTAGTGTGCCTTACAAGAAACCTGGACCCATTCGAAAGGACATTTCAGAAAGAGACACTACCAAGTTCTGTCGTTACCATAACGACTACGGACATGACACAAACGAATGCAACCAGTTAAAGGACGAAATCGAGTTCCTTATTAGACAAGGACACTTGAGAAGGTACGTACGGGCCTCGGGAAATTCCCAACGAGAAGCTCCAGGTGGCAACGAGCAGGCGTCCACACGCCAACGCTCGCCACCATTACAGCCTGCCCCCGTGGCTGGAACACTCTTAACCATCTGTGGAGGCCCGCACCTTGCGGGTAATAGCGGAAAGGCCAGAGAGCGATATGCTCGGACTCTGCGCCACGACCAGGACATCGAGATGATGACTATGGAGGACCGTGCACCAAAAAAGGCTCGGTCAGAGGAAGGAGAGATAACCTTCTCTGATGGCGATGCCTAGCACGTCCGGTTCCCACATTCCGATCCGCTGGTCGTGGACATTCAGATGGCCAACATGATGGTAAAGAGGGTACTAGTCGATACAGGAAGTTCAGTGAACATCCTGTATAAATCAACACTGGAACGCATGAAATTGTCCGTAAAGGACTTGGAGCCCTGCAATAAGACGATATATGGCTTCTCTGGAGAAGGACTCGCCCTAGCCGGAATGATCAAACTTCCAGTAATGACGGGTACAGCGCCTGCAACAAGGACATTACTCGCCACCTTTGTAGTGGTCGATTGTCCTTCGACGTACAACGCCGTTATCGGGAGGCCCATATTGGTTGATTTACAGGCTGTCATTTCTATGTGGCACCTAGCCATGAAGTTCCCAATGGACGCGGGGGTAGGACGCATTTTAGGAAACCAAAGGGAAGCCAGGGAGTTCTACAACGCCTCAATCACAAAGGCAAGAAGTGGAACGTCAAGGAGCACTACCCCAGACCGGTTGCGGATGGCAATAGATACGCAAGCCCAATCAGGTGGTGAAGTCACCAAATAGGGTGTTGCCCGTAGTGAGGATGGAGATTTGGATCCTCGCTTTGGGGATTTTGAAGAGAATGTTGGACCCGTCGAGGACCTGGAGGAGGTCCAACTCGACAAAAAAGAACCGACCAGAGTCGTGAAGGTTGGGAAAAATTTAGAGCCTACCACGAAGCATGCATTGGTGGAATTCTTGCGAAGGAACCAGGAAGTTTTCGCCTGGTTGCATAAAGACATGGTGGGAATAGATCCTGCAGTAATCAGCCATGTCTTGAACATAGACAAAACTTTTCCACCCGTGCAACAAAAAAGAAGGCTGCTCGATAAAGATAGATCAAGAGCCTTGAAAGAGGAAGTCGAAAGACTTAAGGAGAATGGGTTTATCAGGGTGGCGTTCTATCCATCGTGGGTCTCGAATCCAGTGCTGGTCCCCAAGCCAAACGGCAAGTGGCGGACCTGTGTGGATTTTACAGACCTCAATAAAGCCTGCCCAAAAGACTGCTTCCCACTCCCAAGGATCGACCAGCTGGTCGATGCGACTGCAGGACATGAGATCCTTTCGTTCATGGATGCATATTCAGGCTACAACCAAATTGGCATGCATGCCCCTGACGAGGATCACACCAGCTTTCGGACCGATACGGGCTTATACTATTACAAAGTCATGCCCTTCGGACTGAAAAACGCAGGTGCGACTTACCAACGGCTAGTCAACCACATGTTTAAAGAGCTGATCGGTGTAAACATGGAGGTATATGTGGATGACATGCTGGTAAAGTCTAAGATGGCAGAAGGACACGTGAGGGATCTACAAGAGTGCTTTAATGTGTTAAACAGGTACCAGATGAAGTTGAATCCCCTCAAATGTTCCTTTGGAGTCGGATCAGGGAAGTTTTTAGGGTTTATAGTAAATTCAAGAGGAATCGAAGCCAACCCTGACAAGATAAAAGCCCTGATCGACATGAAGTCGCCGGAGAAAATCAAAGATGTACAAAGTTTGACCGGAAGGATCGCTGCCCTGAGTAGATTCATCTCCAAATCAACTGACAAATGTGTCCCTTTCTTCAATCTACTCAGGGGCAATAAGAAGTTTGAATGGACGGGAGACTGCGAGCAAGCATTCCAGGCTTTGAAAGCTCATATGGCGCAACCTCCCATTCTGTCAAAACCTATTGAAGGAGAAACTTTGTTTATTTATCTGGCAATTACTGAAGTTGCTGCTAGTGCGGTACTAGTACGAGAGGAAGAAGGCGTACAGAAAGCAGTCTATTATGTCAGCAAAAGGCTAATTGGTGCATAATTAAGATATCCGCCAATCGAAAGGTTAGCATATTGCTTAATACTAGCCTCCAGGAAGTTGCGTCCTTACTTCCAAGCCCATCCTATCACAGTTCTAACCGACCAGCCCCTTCGGCAAGTCCTCCAAAAACCTGAGGCGGCTGGGCGATTGTTAAAATGGGCAGTCGAACTAGGGCAGTTCGATATAACTTATGCACCGCGAGCAGCAATAAAGGGACAAGTCCTGGCCGATCTTGTTGCGGAATTCACCGAACTCTCAGACAGTGAGCAGTGTGAACAGCCTGAAGCGCCCATGCCTCAAGACAAAACTCCTTCGTGGAAGCTATTCACGGATGGTTCATCCAACGAATCCCACGCAGGAGCGGGAGTGATATTGATAACGCCGGAAGGGCATCGATTTCACTGCGCAATCAGGTTCGACTTCAACGCGTCAAATAATGGAGCAGAATACGAAGCACTCCTCACTGGATTAAGAATGGCCAAAGATATGAGCATAAAGAAGCTTGATATCTATAGTGATTCACAGCTAGTCGTGAATCAAGTCCTGGGAGAATATCAAGCGCGAGGCTTAAAGATGATGGCCTACCTGAATAAAAGGAAAGATTTGCTGGCCCAGTTTACAAAATACACCCTCCAGTAAATTCCGCGAGACCAAAATTCAAATGCAGACGCCTTAGCTAAACTCGCAAGCGCGAAGGATGCAGACACCTTGAACATAGTTCCAGTAGAAAGATTGAATAAGCCGAGCATAGAAACAGCCGAAGCCAATATGGAGATTCGCCTAACAGATACATGGATGGCGCCTTACTTGGAGTATCTGACGAATGGTACACTGCCAACAGATAGAAACAAAGCCAGAACTCTGCAGAGGCGAGTCGCTAGGTACATACTGGTCGATGGTGTTATGTATCGAAGAGGATATTTGATGCCACTGCTTAGGTGCATTACACCAGAAAAAGCTAAGGAACTGATGAAGGAGGTGCACGGAGGCTTCTGTGGGGATCACGCTGGGGGGCAAAGTTTGGCAAAGAAGATTCCAAGGCAAGGTTACTTCTGGCCAACAATGAACGAGGATTCGATAGAGTATGTACGAAGATGCGACAAATGTCAAAGGTTCTCCAAGATTCCACGAGCAGCTCCAAATGAACTAAAACAGATGCAGAGCCCGTGGCCTTTCGCAGTATGGGGGATAGATTTGATTGGATCCCTGCCCACAGGGAAAGGCGGAGTAAAGTACGCAGTTGTGGCAGTTGATTACTTCACAAAATGGGCCGAAGCTGAACCACTTGCAACCATCACGACCAAGAAGGTTCTTGACTTCGTCATCAAGAACTTTGTATGCCGGTATGGTCTGCCCAGAAAGATAGTTTCAGACAACGGGACCCAGTTTGACAGCGACTTATTCACCGATTTCTGCGAAAGGCATGGAGTTATTAAAAGCTTTTCTTCAGTCGCACACCCCCAAGCGAATGGGCAAGTCGAAGCCGTGAACATAAATCTCAAAGACACCCTGAAGAAAAGACTCGAAGAAGCTAAAGGAGCGTGGCCAGGGCAGCTGCCTGAAGTCCTATGGTCGTATAGAACATCCCACCGAACAGCGACGGGCCATACCCCATTTTCCTTGGCTTATGGATATGAGGCCATGTTGCCTGTCGAGTTAGATCCCCCCTCACATCGGCGCTTAACTTACGACCAAGATCAGAACAGCCAGTTAATGATGGAATCACTAGACACAATCTACGAAATACGAGAGAAATCTCAACTCCGAGTTGCTGCTTACCAACAAAAAGTCGCCCGGTACTTTAACTCCAAAGTTAAAGAAAGAAAATTCAACGTCGGAGACTTAGTCCTACGACGAGTTTTCTTAAATACCCGCGACCCCACTGCTGGAGTGCTCGGACCTAATTGGGAAGGACCTTACCAGATTGAAGAAGTCCTTCACCCAGGCACATATAAACTTGCACGCTTAAACGGAGATCTCGTTCCACGCTATTGGAATGGAGAACACCTGCGCAAGTATTATCAATAAACAGTCCTTTTTAAAGGACTGGCTTGTGTAAAAAAAAATTCAATTTTTTTACAAGTTTTGCAAAGAGGGTTAGCCACGCTGTATGGCTAACTACTCGTATAGGTAAGGTTCTATTATAGAATAACTCGTAAAGACGTGTTTAGTCCATTTTTAATACGAGATTATAAGGGACTGTGCGCAGCCAGTCATTCTTGCCAACCTCTGTGAATTTACATTTGCAAGTATTTGTTCATTACGTGTGTTGTTTTGCTGTATTACAAGTATTATTTTTTAACAACGAACAGGAATGTTCGAACAGGCCATGGTCAAGGCAAGTGACCAAGGACCTAAAAGCTCCTCGAGAACTTGGGGGGCATATAAGGCACATCGATAGCAAAGCATACTCTCAAGGTATGTAAACACATGAGCAAAATAAGTGAAAGCATGCTACAGTACTTAGAGTATTTTTCAAAATTTAGGTTTTGTTAAATCATGCCAAAGTACTATGCTAAGTTCGGTCATTCGGACAAATGTTATAATAAGTAAAAATGTTATAGCATCAAGATTAAAGCTTTTACACCGCAAGCATCGCTGCTTGGATGTAACTGTTCAAGTAAAAGTAAAAAAGATTTACTGCCCGTGCAGCAAAGTTTAAAACAAAAATATTGTTTTTACATCACGACCCGTGGGTCGTGTAAAGGAAAGAAGGAAAAATAAATAAGAAGAATTCAAGAGGCATTCGGGGCCGGAGGGTCCTGGGCAGCATCCTGGTTAGTCGCGTCCACGACAACTTCTTCTTCTACATCAGCGACGCTTGGAGTGGCAGGGGTTGCAGATCTTGCCTCCTCTTCGGCCAGTTGGGCAGCGCATCGAGCCAACTCCGCAGTTCTGACCTCCTCTGAAAGATAACTAAAGTCAGCACCCTAATTATGCTTCCAGAAATTGTAGAAACATCGGAGTGTCGTCCTTTTGTACTTTTCCAGATTCTTGGAGTTGCCAAGCTCCAACTGCTTCACCTTGCCCCCGAGGGTGACAATAGCCTCATCCTTAGACTTGAGCACCTCCCCCAGATGCTTGATTTCGCGAAGATGGGCCTTGTTGAAATCTCGGTACTCCTGCCTCAACTTGACTGCTGCATCCTTCGCAGCTTCAGCCTCCGACAGCTTAGTCACCGCCACATCCCTCTCTTAGACCACTGCCTCCAACTCCTTGGCATGCCTGGCCTCAGCAGCCGAAAGCTCCTCGGCCGCCTTCACCTGATACCTCTCGATGGCTTTCGCCTCGGCCTGCTCGAGGTAAGCCTGGGCTCGGGTACGAGCAGTAGTGGCAGACAGCAAGGCCTGTAAATAAAGAAAAAAAGGAGTTAGAACTTATCATGAGGACTAAAATACTAAAGTTTGAAAAATAAAGAAGTACTTACGCTGGAGATTTCATTCAGAGCCCTGTTCAGGATTTGGTCGACTGGCAGCTCTTCAGCTTGGACCATTGCGGCCCTAACACGGTCACCTTTGCCGATGCGATCGAGGCGGTCCCTGGCAGATTGAATGGCACAGCTCATGAGTCTCGCCCCATGATCTTCTTCACGAGAAAGCTGCTCCCTGGCAGGTGCGGTTGGAGGATTCGGCGGGGCAGGAGCGTTTTGCTGCTCGGAAGGAACTGGAGGAGGGGTAGAAGTTTGCCCTGTTGGCGCAGGACTTTGCCCAGTTGGCACGTCCTGGGGAAGGTCTTCTGTCCGACCCTTCTTGGCTAGAGGGCCGCAGCTGGATTCTCAAGTTCTCTTCTTAGGCTTCCGTTGGAGTTGAGGAACCTCCTCTTCATCCTCGGCCTGGTACATGTCAAAGATGTTGGGAGTTGACATATCTGCATGCAGATAAACATAGCAAGTTAATCAAAAAGGAGGCAGGTGAAAGTATGTTAGACAACTGAAAGGAGGTAACAAAGTAAATACAAGAGCTACAACTACTGGTCGCTACACTATTGACTCTATTAGTCATATACTCATTATCTGGCATGAAGAAGTCTGGCCCTAGATTTGGAGCATATGTAAAGTTACCATCCCCGTCAAACAAGTGACAGGGAATTGGCAAACCATTTAAAAGTGAAATAACTTTACCATTATCGTCGGAGGATTCTCCCAAGTCAACAATAGGCTCTTTGGCATTTTGTTTCCCCTTGCCTTGGGGAGCAGAAGGCCTTTCTACGGAAGGGCTACCCGTGGGTACCCTGATTGTAACCCCTGTAGGCCTCCTTTGAGGAGGAGGTACAGGAGGTTGTTGCTCGGGAACCCCCTCGACAGTGGCTTCATCCACCACAGACCCTCTAGTTTCATGGCGAGGAGCCAGGAGGCCAGACAACCTCAAGTTTTTCTCAGTTATCAGGGTCTTGACACTTTTTGCTGCATCAGACATCCTGGCCAGAGTGTTGGACCTCAACACCATGTCTGGTGTTGGGGTCGGACGTAACCAAGGGCCTGAAAAACAGATTAAAGTTTGAGAAAGATAAAAGGAAACACTTTAGGATTAAAGCATCGACCAGTCAAGGACAAGCTCCTACCTCCTCGGGCAAAGGCCAAGTTGTTGCTGGTTATGTCTGGAGTAAGGAAATACTCCTTATTGTAGTGCCCCACGTTGGATATATGGGTAGTGCCACTCAAGAACGTCCGGCCGGTCTCCTGGTGGCAGAAGTGGAAGAAGCCCGTCCCGTTGTGCTATGGGTTAGACTTAAGGTCAAAGAGATAGTTGACCTCGTGGGGCGAAGGTTCTGGCCATTTGTTAAGTTTATACAGAATATGAAGTGCGGCATGCATCCTATATCCGTTTGGAGTTATTTGGACGGGGGCGACACCAAAATAGTTGGCCACCCCCAATAAAAAGGGATGAAGAGGGAGGTAAGCTCCCGCCTCAAGGTGATACCGAGACCAGGCGCTGTTTGTACCTCCTGGGAGGTTAGCCCTCTGGTCTGCGGTAGGACGTATAATGGTTACCCCCGTAAGGGGGAATTTTCTGAAGAAGTTAGCGACCATTCGAGGGGTCACTGAACTGGCTGGGGAAGTATACCACACGACATCAGGCGGATTCCGATGACGAGGGCGAGCCCTAATTTGGATATTAGGGTCAGGAACGAGATTTTCTCGACCACTGGTCGAGGGAACCCGAGCCTGCGAATCAGGCTGGACAGGAGAATTTGGGTTGCTTCCGGACTCAGGTCTTTTCTTGCCAGAAGACTTGGAGAGAGCCATTGGAGAGGAAGGTTGGGGTCTGGAAGAGGATCGCGAGAACGGAATCTCGTGGACGCGGTCAGCTGGTTGTTCTTCTCCCTCGAGCAGCTGGGCGAGAAGGTCGTCGTCGATGGGTCTTTCACCTCCCCACAAATCTGGCATTAAAATATGCAAACAGAAGAATGAGGAGGTGAGGATGTGGAACTTTTAAAAGGCTTTTTAGAATAACGTTGGTCGAGTATAAAAGTTAGGCTTTTATACAACAGCATTCTAACAAGAAGCTAAATCTTTCTACACGAACAGTTTGAAAAATGGATCCAAAGGTGAAAGTAAAAAGTTTTTCTAGAAAAGATTTTTCAACTCCCCTTAGGGCGGGAAAAATTTATTTTTCAACAAGCTTAAAAATTGAAATTTTACTTCGGTTTTACGTCCTAAAAAGCATGATCCTGGATTTTAAACTAACTCGTAACTCTACTGTGCCTACAAAACATTCTGTCTATCAGCACCTTAAACCAGAAATGGAAAAATTTAAACAGTACACCATCAGAAACATGCACCGCGAGAAATTAGAAGCATGGGATTTCGAAAACTTACCGAGAGGAGTGATCGTAGAGGTGGAAGAAAGATCTTCGGAGGTTAAGGAGCCCACGGTCTGAGTCTTGGAAGCGCAGGAAAACGGTCTCCGGAGAAGTTTAAAGCTCTGGTTTTTAGGGTTTTCTGCAAAGACAATGGCGTGCGTAAAAAGAAAGAAGAGGCTTCGACGGTCTTATATAAGTGTGTTTCTGATATAAAAAAAGTGTAATCATTTGTATTCCTTTTTCGAAGTATGGGGAAACGGGATGGCCGTCGAAATCGTTTCTAGGGAACCGAAAAAACATGATTAGACAGAAGTGGGTTGCTTTTTTCAAGAACACACGAAGGATTCTGACACGTCAGGTGGGGTTACCGAAGAGTCGTTCGTCCAAAAGTTTATTTACTGTTTGTAGTAAATAAACATTGGGGGGCAAGTGTTATCCAATAAATTAGCATTGGTGACGTGGCCAGTAATCTCTAGACACGTGGCTGACATCAGGAAGCATCTGCTAGAGCATCGACCAGAAGACACCGTAGAAGCAGGGAAAGCCCGTCTTACCCGCGACCAGTCTGGTCGATGGTTCCGTATACAAGGCAACATTTATGGGAAGATCTTTATGAATCCCGAATTTATCTCATACAATCTTCTGGGTATCCGATTATTCAGGAAAGAATATCTGTAACAATCTTTTGTAACCCTCCTTGAGCCTATAAATAGCAGGAGATAGCTCAAAGGAAGGGACTTTTGGCTTTAGAATCATTCGTAACTATAGTAATTCTCCAAATAAACTTGTATTATTCTTCAGAGGTTAGTGAAACTCATCGAACCCTCATTCTTTGATCACCCTTCTGATTCTTATATCAATATCAGTCTAAGTGGACGTAGGTCATTACCAGAACCTGGGACCGAACCACTATAAATTACTGTGTTTTCTTTACTTTTGTCATTACGTTCTTCTCTATACATTCGCTCATTTCAATCACGTTTCGACTCCGTGTCGGTTGGCCAAATCTTGGGTCAACACTAAGACACAAATGTTCTCAACATTCTATTATCTCTGCAGCACACAATTTCATCTCAGAACCTACTTCACCTTGGATGAATATCTAATATATTCAAACTCCTCTAATAGTTTGTTTTGACATAAGAGGTTGAGTTGAATTTGAATTGACACATACCTCATACCAAACAACATAGCTGAGGATCCAATATTATCCATGGAAGCTTCTTGATAAACATCTTTAGATGTGATGAAGATAGCCTCGTGATCTCCTATAAACTCCGGGTTAACGGGAACTTGTACAACCCCATTTATTCCTTTGATGGAATAGTACTCCTTCACTATAAAGTTTAGACTAAGATCAATTATGTCCCATTGTTCATCAACTAACCAATTTGGAAGTTCTGATTGAGCAATTTTAGCGAGAACGACTATGTGAGATTTAGCTGATGGTGATAGGGATTTGCGTTTAGATATTGATTGGCCCTACATAATATCATTTAACATATCAATATAGTGTATCCATATAAAAATAAAATTTAAACATCTGAGCAAATAATTTTATACCTAACAAGTCACGATTAAATTTTTTGGGCAAGGCAGGAATGTGTCTCGTGGTCCCCAACATATCTTACATTAATAAAGGGAATAGGGATCTCAACTTCTTGTTCTCGGTCTGTTTCCCCTTTCGTATATCGCAAAACCAAGAAATCTGAAAGAATTGTATGACATCTAAACCTATTCATTTATTAATTAATTATTTAATCTGATTTAAATCATGTAAAAAAAAAATTACACTACTATCCCCAACCTCTAACTTTTCCTTAATAACTACTTAAGCCATTTATTGTAATTTCCATCCAAAACTAATAGTTTTAACTTTTCATAATTACACTTTCTATCATAAAACCCATAATTCTACTTTGACCCCCATAATTATGTTAATTCAAGGGGGATTGAAGCCAATCCAGAGAAAATAGGATCCTTGTGGGACTTGCCATCACCTAGGTTACAAAAAGAGGTCTAGAGTCTAACTGGAAGGATCGCTGCCCTAAATTATTTCGTATCAAAGTCTACTAGGAAATGTCTCCCTTTCTACAACTTATTAAAAGGGAACCGAAGGTTTGAGTGGACTGATGATGTGAGCATGGATTTCAGGATCCAAATATATATTTAGCTGAACCCCCCATTCTACCAAAGTGTGTTCGTGGAGAGGCTCTGTACCTTTATTTGGTTGTGACAGAAAATGCGATCAGTGCAGTTTTAGTTCGAGGCTTCTGGGAACAAAATCTCAATTTCCATTAATAGAGAAACTCACGTTCTGCTTGGTCTTTAGCTTCGAGGAAGTTGCGACCCTACTTCCAGTCCCATGCAATACACATCCTAACGGATCAACCTTTAAGGCAGGTTTTACTAAAGCCTGGAGCATCGAGACATTTGCTAAAGTGGGCCATCAAACTCATCCAATTCAAGCTTTTGAGTTTTATTCTTTAAAGCAGGTCCCATGCGAACATAATACAAATGAAAATTCCCTTGCTTGGCTTGCCACAACCAAGGAAGCGAATACGTTTAATGTGGTTCTAGTTAAATTTCTTGGATAGCCAAGTGTAGAAGAAGAATAAAAAAATATTGAGCTAATCAACTGAGGATCGACCTGGATGACACCAATCGTGAAATAACCCACCTCTGGAAAACTACCGAAGGATCGTATGGATGTACGAAGATTACTTTACTAGATCCCAAGGTACGTCCTAGCCGAATGAATTCTCTATAGGCGAGCTCATTCCATGCCTTTGCTTAGAAGTGTATTTCCAAAGGAAGCCTGGGCTATCCTAAAGGAAGTTCATGAATGATTTTGTGGAGACCACGCTTGGGGGCAGAACTTAGCTATGAAGATACTGAGGTAGGGGTACTTCTATCCAACTGTAAAGAAATACTCGGCCTCGTATGTTCAGAAGTGTGATAAATATCAGTGTTTCCCTACAATAGAACCTACAATAGAAATGGATGCACCTGTTGAACTTACCATGATATCCTCGCCTTGGCCATTTTCCATATGGGGAATATATTTGATCGAATCATTGCCAACATGGAAAGGAGGAGTTCGCTATACTATGGTCGTCGTGGAATAATTTAGGAAGTGGGCCAAGGCTGAGCCATTGGCTACAATAACCTCGAAGAGAGTACTCAATTTTTTTTATAAAGAATATAATTTTGTAGTTTGGGCTCCCAGAGAAAATCATATCAGATAATGAGACCTAGTTCGACATCGAGTTATTCACTAATTTTTTGTGAAAAATACGGGGTTATCAATAGTTTATCCTCGGTGACATATCCTTATGCTAATGGACAGGTGGAGGCAGTGAATAAAACTGTCAAGGCGAGAATAAAAAAGAGGTTTGAGGATGATAAAGGGTTGTAGCCCGAACAGCTCTCACAAGTACTTTGGGCATACAAGACCCCTCACTGCACGTCTATTAGTAGTACATAGTTTTTGCTAACTTTTAGAAGTAAGGCAATGCTCCTAGTTGAAGTCTTAGTGATGTTGCATAGGCAAAGGAATTTTAACCAGGAACATAACCATGATTTACTTCAAGTGTCTTTAGATGTAATTGAAGAATCACAGATTCAGCTCGCCCATTATCAGCAGAAGGTAACTCGTTATTTCAAATCAAAGGTTAGAGAAAGCAAGCTCGAGTTAGGGGATCTAGTGTTGAGAAAGGTGTTCTTAGAAAATTAAGACCCTAAGGATGGTGTACTAGGATCAAACTGGGAAAGAGCTTATCGGATTGTGGAAATTCTACTAGAAGGTACATTCAGGTTAGCTCGACTAAGCGGAGAAGGAGTTCCACAAACTTGGAAAGAATTGCATTTGAAAAAGTATTATAACTGATTGATTAAGTTATGGTTGTTGTGTAATTGAAACATGGTACAAAATTTCTATCAATTTTTGTATTATCACTATGTAAAAGGGACCCATAATATCTATAAATTCTTATCGCTTGGGGGCCAGATACCCTTAATAATAATCTTAAACATAGAATTTGGAAATTTTGTAGCTTGAAAAAGCTCGAGTATTTGAAACAATTCTAAATTTAACTAAGTTAAACAAGAAGATCAAAAGCAGTAAAACCCTGGGTTGAACCAGGTACAAGGCTTGAATATTAACATGTACGCTATTAAGCTAATAAAATCTTGGACATAACCAGGCATACGACCTGAAATCTAACTGGTCAGCTATTAAGCATGAAGTTCTAAATATACATTGATCGAAAATAATCCCTATAACTCACATGTGTATAAAATTCGAAAAATTGAAAAACACAACAGTACAAGGGAAATACATAAAGGTTAGAGAAGAAAATTTAGAATGAGGAAAAATAACCTCGAACAAAGCCACATTGCCAAATAGTCTCAGCCTAAAGGCTTAATTACAAGGAACATTAGTAGTAAAACAAAAAAAGACGAGAACATCAATGATAGAGGCTTATCAACCCTGAGCTCCTGCAACTTTCCCATGGGAGGAAACTTCTTCCTCCCTGCTATCTATGCCAACTCTCGAGGCAGTATCCATCGTTTCTGTGGGTTCCTTTGCCAGGTGATCCTGGAATTCGATGTTATAACACTCTCACAGCTCGGCATCAAGGAACAGGAAGTCACCCTCATGGTTGAAGGACTAGACCTTATAGAACATCCCTTCAATGTTCTTATGTCTCCGGGCTTCATGGCCATCCTCTTTGGGTTGGAGCTTGTTGACTCTAGCTTGGAGCTGGTCTTGAGCTTTGATCACCTCCTGGGCCTGCGACTTGGCGATCTTCTAATTAACTCATGCCGTCTCAAGGCCTACTTGAAGTTTTAGGACCGTCTCTCCCAGTTAAGAATTAGCCTCCTCAGTCAGCTTGCTCCTGTCATGGTCTTGCTCCAACTCACGTGAGGTAGCATCCTCGATCTGCCTTCATCTGTCATTGACGTATCTAGCTTAGTGGTGGATTGCTCTAATTCAACAAGGATCTTGGTCCCTGCTCTAATCTAGGCCAGATATGACTGTCAATAGAAACAAACAAAAAGTTAGATCATCGAATAGTGTGGGATAAGTAGAGAAGCCATGTAAATAAATTACGGTCAGCTGCATCCTAGGATGGAGTTCATCACATCCTGGGGAACTGTTCCCTTAATTTTCTCCACCTTGTGAACAGAGAACTTGTTGGCGTGCCCCACCAAGTCGATGGTCAGAAGCTAGATGGAACCCCAGAGGTGAGCTGGGAACTAGCCCACATCCACGTTAGGACTCGGGATAGGTGTGGGAGGGGCAACTTTAGCATTAGTGCGAGCAGCAAGCGGGTTAGCTCGGGAAGTTGGAGGATCAACTTGGGGAGCTCGAGGCAGAGCATCCTTGGTTTTCACCACGGTCCCCTTCTTAGCTCGTGGTTGGGAGGAGGGTAGCTCCTTAGTTTTGGCTTGAGATCCTGTGGAGGAACCTTCGGCCCCAGACACGACCTTTTTCAATACTCTCTGCCTCTTAACAGTTGGACCGAAGCTAGTCATCCATGTCGGAGCTCATGTTTTCCTCTGCAAAATAATCAAGAGAGGATTAGATAAACTTCCATTAAGCTTGGAAAATAAAAAGTAAAGGAAAAAATCCTACCCTCCGAGTTAGAGGAGGAGACTACAATTATTGGATCCGGATTGAGGACCGGCCTAGCTAAGGGAGGATTAACTAATTCTTGGCCAACTGGGGCTGGACGAGAATCTAACAAGTGTTGCACCATTTCTGACTCAAGATCTATGCTCAGGTCATACTCTGGCTGCCTAGAAATGGGAAAGAAATACCCGAGGTCCAAAGGAATTGTAGGTTGGATATTAGTGCCATACTACTCGAAGATAGTGCTCCTAATGTGTAAAGTTCTGTCTGCAACAATGGTCATTATAGGAAGACTAATTTCATGACTGGGAACTAAGAGATCGACACACTGTTGGATGGTAACATTCCTATATGGGTCTTCAGGGAGTCTAGTCACGATCTTCCTTAGGTCATGTCGAGCTAGCATGAAGCAGGCAATAACTAAGTTAATGTCATTTTCATTGTTTCCTTACCCAGAGGTGCGGGTTGCTGCCCCTGACTCTGCTTGACTTAAGTCCTTATTTAGACCGCCCTGAGGAGGGTGCTTATGTACCAATGACGCGACCTTGTCTTTCTCTTCCATGACCTCCTCTACAACGACGAAGGCCCTATTCTTGGGAGGACCCCAAGGTCAGAGTGCCAAGGATTGGCCATCCCCAATTAGCCCTCATGCCAACATGTTGGCATCAGTTATTATTTCTCACCAATCTTTTTCTTCAATGGGGACAGAGGTGAGTGTCCGATACTGGTCTCTATGGACAATGGAGGACTTAGTCTTCTTATAGATTGCTGCATAAACAAGTAACACGATAATAATAAGTGAATATTATGAAGTAGACAAATATCAATAAAATCCTTAAGTCAAAGACACTTACAAGGTATAGGTTGAAGTATCGATATTCATAGGTCACGAGCCCATTCGACATGAAGAAAAAGTCCTTCAAGTTGCTTGGATGGATGGGGAGGTCGATAATGCTGGCGGTCTTGGGGAACCAGGTGAGGTAGTAGAACCCATCACCTCCACTTTTAGTTTCACGGTTTTCCTTGAGATAGAAAAAGAAGAGGATATCCTTTAGAGTGGGGTCCTCCCACTCATTATTTTAGAAATAAATATTTAAGCCACGTAAGGAGGCGACACGTGTTGGGAGGAGCTTGAACGAAGTTAGCTTCACGTAGATTAAAAAATTCGACTATTACAAGATCACTTGAAGGAAGGCCCCTGCCTTTACATGCTCGCTACTCCAAGCTCGTAAATTATCCTCTAAGGGAGTACATCTCTGCGCTCCATTGAATGTTGGGTGAGCGTAGAACTTCGAATCACTCTGAATGCCCTATCCCCATACTATGTCATTCACTTGGTGCATGGAAGTAATACTAGGCCTCATAGAGGTTATTAGCAGTTACCTCGACCTCCCTTTCCACCACCGACCTGAAGTGGGGAATGGGGGTTTCAATGGCTTTTTGGCCATGAGAAGAGGAGCCAACTAAATTCTTTTATTTTTTTTGACTCATTGTGATGTTAATTTAGCTTGCCTTGGCAAAGAACAACAATAACCCAAGGATATAGCTCTAGGATAAGAGTCAAGAATGTTAAGTGAATTGGTCATACTCAATAACCAGAGGAGGGTCCCTAGAAAATTGGATCTATCATTTGAAGAAAATGTGTCCTACAATATGGAGATCCTACAAGGAAGAAGCCTAGGAACTCGAAACCCTATGAGCTAGTACGGTTTTAGAACCCGTGTACGTGGATCTACGCGTGCTCCTAATTCACATGCTCTAATCTTGGAAGGTAATATGGCCTCAAAAATCAAGTGTCAAAAACTTAGTTTTGGAAAGCGGTTTTAATACAAAACCGCCCAAGAAATGTCGCCTCTAAGCTACCCAGCTTTGGGGTTAGAGACCTAGAATTCTAGCCTAATTTGTTCTTCATTCAAATCCCAAAATCCCGAAAAATGCCCAGAAATTTACCTATTATGTTACTCTCTCAATTCACTCGATTAAATAAACCTATACTCTCATTATAACCTGTATATCCTTATAAAACTCAAATATGCAAGCCAAAAATCCTCGATAGAAACTGTACGTATAAAAAAGTAACTTTGTAGAAGCATTCGAAAGAAAACCAATAACAAGAATTATGAGTAAAGTTGTAGCAGAGATTTGAAAATTACTTACTATTAGGATCGAAGAATAAAACTTCAAGGATTGAAGGAATGAAGAAACTGGAATATGAATCAGAGAGAAATCGCCAGAAGGATTTTAATAGTTTCAGAATGCTGTGAGAAAAACTGAATTTTTTTTATCAAGGGATGCAAAGGTGGTGAGGATCAACTAAGTGGCCTTATATATAGGCTAAGCACGAGAAATATTCGGAGTTGTTCGATCGAAGCACATTTAGATTGAAGGGCTAAAATTAAATATACAAAATGGCAGCAAAAAGGTGATAAGACAACTGTCATTGTACTTGAAACTTGAACAAACACAATTAGAAATCAGACAAGTGTCCCATACTCGAGATGGTAGGTTGGCACATTTCCCATAATGGAAGTAGAAAAACCTCTAATGTGTTTGTCAGAAATAGAAGTGACATCATACAAGAACAAAGGCTTTGAGATAAATGTTCTACCTAAAAAACACGAGTTGACGTGTTTTGTTCGCATTACAGTTGGAAAGCAATTAATGAAGATAATTCAGTCCTTAGAACACTATACAAGTTTTAAGATGAGTACCACTAGTAAAGCCCAAATCTAACAGACATCAAGGAGATCGTGTAGACACATCGATTAGATGATATGGAGGTCACTTAACACAATCCTTAGATCACATAAATCATATCTTGAGCATCTCAATGTTCGAGTCGTTGTAGCCTGTAAACCTGTAGCTCACAAAAGGTGCATCTAGTTCGTTTAAGTCGTTGTAGGCTATAAACCTCTAGCTTTCGAAGGGTGCATCCAGTTTGCTTTAAATTCTTGGAATGTAGTAGCTTGAATCCTTGAAAACTTGGAGACGTTACACGAATAAATAACAATGTTGTAACCTCTACCTGATAAATGTATAATATCAGGCAATTAATGTCTTTATTACATTTATTTGTACGTGTGTGGAGTTACTCAAATTTGTACGTTACTGTGATGTAAACGATCACTGAATTATGTCTGTAGAACCCCTATAAATAGAGGGGGAATGGATTGAAAAATGGACCAATTTTTGTATGCGAAAACTCTACTAAAATTTTCATAAACAAAACAATTTTCTCAAAGATCACTATGCAACATTACACTCGTTAATTTCATGTTAATTTTATCAGACTTCTTAGATCATTGTTAGCAAAAAATTGCGTCAGCAATTTCTAACCGTAATAAGCAAGGTGAGAGTTGCCAAAGATGTCCCTAATAACATACATACCAATCAATAGTGGAGAGCCAAGTCTTAGCACTAGTATCCCAGCCAAAAAACCTTCTCAAGCGTAACCAATGGGTTACCAAGGGCATTGATACTAATAAAGGGGTGGGTGAAATCACACCAGCTCATCGAGACTCCTAGGTTTTACCTGCATACTTATCTTATGGCCAAATGGCATGGACTTGAACCAGACCGTAAAAAAATTGTCATGGACTTCAACCAGACCATATAATTGTCACAGAGTTGAACCGGACCAAATAATTATCACGGAGTTGAACCAGACCGAATAATGACCAAATGTCATGGACTTGAATCAGACTGTATAGTAATATTCATAGACTTGAACCAGACCGTATAGTTATCACGAACTTGAACACAACCTTAAGATATTTGAAGTAGAGCATGAGCACCTCCTTGTCATTGTCTCTAAATGAGCTTCCTCTTACTAGTGTAAAATTCCTAGTTCTTGCAACATTACACTCGTTAATTTCATGTTGTAGTCACGTAAATCAAAGATTGACTTACTAGTAGTCCTTAACTACCTGCCTAAAAAATCCTTCCACAGACAGTCCCTTCCCATTTAGCCAATATTGTAGTTAGCATACAATATACTCAGATTAATTATGGCATTCATAGTAGATTAAACTATTTTGTGCATTAAGGTCATTGTAGAATACCTTGTAATGGTATAAAAGTTCTTAATCAATTTAAACCATAGAGCGGTATTCTAAGTCCCCGATAATTTTTCAAACCAAGGCCTAGTGATTAAAATCATCCTTCAAGTGTATTTTCTCGACCCGTTCCCACTATTGGACCAAGCCGGATTTAAATATCATGGAAACATGTTAACTTTACAAAATTGACATTTTTTTGATAATTTACTAAGAACTTATTAGCCCTTTAAGAAATATTAAAATTTTATTTGATTGAGAAAATAATTAAAAGGATGACTATTATTAAATTTGTTTTCTAAAAGTCTAAGAGAAAATTAATTCGATTAAAAAGTAATTAATTTTAATTTCTTAAAAATTAGGGCTTTGGACCCTTTCTTTTTCTTTAAATAAAATTCATAAATTTGTAAAAATATTATTTCTTATATCCAAAGTTACCCTAATATTTATTTAGTGTACAAAATCTACATCCATAATTATTAAGACTAAAAATAAACCAAAACCTAATCTTTTTTAGAAAATCCCAATTTTTTACCAAGTGTCAAAATTGTCTAGTTTTGTGATAATTTCCTAGCTTTTGGAAGTTATATCTCAAAACCATATCCCTAAAAATTCTAATATTCTGTAGAAATAATCTTTGCTACACTAAGAAGTCCCTCATTATTATTTTTTTACAAAATTACACATTTTTACTTAGTGAAAACTATTTTCAAACAGTGTTACATGAAACTGTGCAATTAACAGTCATAACTTTACTTAACTTTGGCAAAGCATAAAATCCAATTCACTTATTATTTTGGTTTGAATTTTCTTAGGTCCATATAAGAATATGTTAATAATTTCCTTAAAAACATTAGGTCAAAAGATAATTTTTACATGGTGCAACATTCATAAAAGTAACTGCCAAGAGAGTATATTTTTCAAATCTTAATTTTTCTAAACTTTGAAAAAAAACTTCTAGCTATTTCATTTCTTTTTCAATGAAATTTAACAAATTTTATTAAAAATATTTCAAGAGTGTTCAAATAGAAAAAACTCAGCCAAAAATACTTTATTTTTCTTATAAAACTCGTTGTCCCAACTTTGTTGCATGCATAGCTTTTACAACTATTTTCACAACTACACAACATTTTTGTAAAAGTCACAACCTGTTAAATATTATAATTTTAAAAAAAAAAAATTATACACCATGAGTATCTAATCTTCTTAAAAAACACAATAGAGATAAGAAAATCTAGAAAAAAAAAATATATGGAGTTCGCTTGACCCTTTGGAAGTCAAGACAAAAACATTTGGCACATAAAATCATAGAAACCTAGAGGAAAATTAGGTTCCTCTTCTAACAATCAAAAAAATATGCATACATGCAAGATCAACAATAAAATATACATTATTACAGTACAAGTAATGAATTTAAACTATCAAAATTAGACATGCAAGCCAGCTACACAATATTTAACCAAAAATCAGAAGCGTGGCCATTTATACCTCTTGTAGTTTCTAGGATTTATTGGCTTTGGCTCTAGCTTGTCAAATACTTGTACTAGCTTTCAACTTTCACATACACACTCCAAAAAACCCCATGGTAAGCTATGAAATAACTAAAAAATAAATTTAAAAGAAATAAGACTAGAGCTTGAAGTTACCACTTGTAGTTTTCTTGTTTTTCCTAGTTAGTTGTATGAATAGTTCTAGGTTCTAAATGATTTTTTTTTTAGAGATATGAGTGAGATATGAGTGTTTATGACTTATGTAGGAGGAGAGAAAAAAATTTAGAGACAGAGGGAGAGGTTTCGACCAGCTTAGAGAGGAGTAGAAAAAGATTTCCTTGAGAGAGAAAATGAAGAGTAGAAATCAGGAAATTGGCTTAACTTATTCTTGTTATACCTATACTTTATAAAATTGCAAAATGATCTAACTACCCCTCAAAATGGCCGACCAATTAGTGCAATTAAACCCTAATTATTTTCGTAATTTTGACATAATACAATGCTTAATTATTTACTCCAAATTAAATTCTTAAGTTTGGCTAATTAAATTAAACATGTCTTACAGTTTAATTTAAGTAGTCATACTCCTATATATTAAAATTTATGGAAATAAATTTCTAAAAATTCTATTTTTGGCTAAATAATCATTTTTCACAAAAATGTATTTTAAACATTCTTCATAGAATAAATTTACTTTCTTGTAATATCATTTTTCCTTAAGGAGGGGTATTTTTGTAAATTGGCCTTGGTTCATGGGAATTTGGTGAAATTTTGTGATTTATGATATATGAATATATTTTCATGATATTAAAATGTATGAGTAAACTCTTATGTATGCCTAATGATCACACGTTGTTCTCCTAAGATTTGGGGTTAAAGTAGTATTATGAAAATTATGAAAGAAACTGTAATTTCTATAACTTGGAACTATTAGTTTAAGAGAGAATTAATAAAAATGGCTTAAGTGGATTAATTTGGAGGTTTAGATGAGAGATAAGATGGTAATTTGGTGATAGATTGTTAGTATAAATAGATTAAGAAAGACTAAGGTTACGCTTTTGAAACACTAAGGAAGAAGAAAAGAAACTCTCCTATCATGCTTGAATCTTGAGAGTTTCTTTGGACTGAGATTGAAGGAAGCATTTCGTGGTCAAGGGTTGTCAAATTTGGGGGTATAAGATTTCTTGTACATTCTTGAGTTTCATATAAGCTTGCATTAAAGTTCTTCAGCTTGACTGCTTGTTAATGGTGTTAAGGGTAGATGTTGTGCATTAATTGTTAGAATTGCATATTAATATGTTTATGATTATAAATTTCAGGTTAGAAACATCTTAGGAATGAATTAATGATGATATATGGTTTGGTTTTATGATATATGTTCATAGCTTAGGAAAGAATTTTATTTCATAAGATTTATTAGGGTTATGGAGATAAGAGATTCTCATAAATTTTGGTTATTTTATTTATCCCTAAGAATTGTATGATGAATTAGATGGATTCAAGACGAGAAAAAGCCAAAAGGAATCGTCTAAAATGAATTTAAATTGAGAAAGTTATGGTTGTTTGAAGTTGAGCTAGTGGACAGGTTTGGAATTAGCGCCCCAATGCCATTTAGGAGCATTGTAGCACCGACATCGCTGAATTCTGAGCTTCATTAGTGCCCCCAGCACCCCAATAATAGCACTATAGTGCTTGGCAGTGACAAGGACATATTTTTGGGGCTTTTAAGGCTGGTTTGAGGTTGTTTCAAGTAGGGTTCGTTAGAGACATCCTCTCCGAGTTCTTGGGGACTTTTATGACTTTCTTAATGACTCTTTAGAGTGGTTTGGGTCCTACAAAAAGTAAGGTACTTGCATAATTATTTGTTTGGATACAAGACTCTATAAGATGAAAGTTTGTTGTTTGGTATAGGGCTCGCTAAGTGTAACGCCCTACTTCCTTAGAGTCGTTACTAAGTGAGTTTAAAACGTGCAATTAACTCGCAAATCGAAGTTTTAGGTTAAAAGTGTGGCTAAACCGTAAAAAAAGTCACATAATTTGATAATGCAGTCATTCATTGGAACTATAAAACGTTATACATTTGGGATCCCAAAATGCTGTTTAGAAATATTTGCAACTTAAAAATATAATTAAGGTTGACTAAACGACAAAATTTATATTAATACATAACATCTCCCAAAAATACCCCTGGCCGTGGTGGCCAAGTAGGCCAAACATGTACACGTTGCTTAACGCTCTCCGTACTCGTGGTTGGTCGACCTTTCCCTTTCCCTTACCTGCACCATAGAGCACCCGCGAGCCGAAGCCCAGCAAGAAAACTCAAAACAAACAATCAACATATGCATAACTATCAATCAACATATAACAAGGCAGCCAGCAGGCTAAACACATAGCGGCCATGCAGTCCCAGGTGCTTTACAAGGCCTTGGGTTCGCGGTCTTCACCATGAGGATGATTCAAGCATCCGAGAATGGTCTCACCCTAGCGACCTGCACTCCTCGTGCTCAACGTCGCTCCCGGCCACTTGCCGTACTCGGCCTTGTACTCCACGTGCTTAACGCCGTTCCCGGCCCCTTGCCGTACTCGGCTTCCTTCCATTCTCAGCCTTCGTCGTTCATTCCCAAATATGCAACAATTAGCATATATTCAACAAATGCATAAACAAATACAAACATAAACAATAGGGCTACACCCTACAACACAATCACATAGGGTCGTGCCCTGCAATACAAATTATAGGGCCACGCTCTACTCTACGGGTACAAAAGCTTTCTTACCTGTATCCCAAGCTTCCTGAGCACCGCAATCCCAAGCACAGTCCTCTAGTCCGAGCCTCGCTGAAAACCTAGTCACAATGCATTGACAAAAGCTATCCATCAAGCTCTAATCCATTAAATAACTTTGGGATATAATTATAGTCTCCGGGACCTTAAATTCTATCAATCCGGGTGATAAAATCCATCCCGAACCTTAACTTTTGGATTTCTGAGCCAAAAACCTTATCGGGGTCCAAAAACCCCTTAAGAGCCACTACCCCAAGACCTTGTATCACGGCCCGCCTCATCCAGAGGTTCAGCCTCCCAATTTTGCAGACACGTTCCGAGGCCCAACAAAAGGGGCGCTGCGACCCGCCCTTCATCTTGACCTCCCATATGTTCTAGAGGGTCGTGACTCACCAAGAACAATGTCGCGGCCCGACCCCTTCGAACCTAGAAAATCCCCCATTTTAACAACCAAAACCCAGCCAATTTAACTCAAAATTCATCCAACAATACAATTTAACTATCTCAATAGTTTTATAATGGTCCCAGCAACAAAACCTAACAAAAAGCTAGCTTAAAACCTCATCAAATCTCCAATTCAATCTTCAACTTCAAAGACCCAAGAAAGCTAAAACTCATCCAAGAACTACAGAATTTAATGGCTAAAATCATAATTAAAAGCTTACCTTAACCTTTGTTCGAATCCACAAGCTAATACTGAGCTAATCTTCAAGTCTAGAGATTCAATTCCTTGTTTTAGCTTCAATGGTTCCCTTGGAATGGTCTAGAGAAAACAAGAGTGAGAGAGAAAAAGATAGGGTCGGTTTTGGGAAAATTCTGAGTGTTTCTGTGTTTTGTCTTATTTAGCCTAAGTCAGTTAAGTTACCTCCAAGGCTCGGGGTACCAAAAACGTCCCCAAGGGAAAAATGGTAAATTTCCCCGATATTCCCTCCTAAACGTTCTAACTTCAAATATATCTCCAAATATTTATTTTCATAACTCGATAACTCAATTAAATGTCTAATGCCCAAAATACCCCTTTACTCGCCCCGAGTCGGGTATCGGGTCCCATTGTGACTTCCTAGCTAAACTACTCCCTAGGACTGTCTCGGATTGTGCATCACAAATATATCACCACTCACACATGGTAAAGATCACAATATGCACAAATATTGCATTTATGGCCCTTAGCAGGCAAAAGTAACCAAATGGGGCCCACATGCATATTTAATTCACCTAAACATGCATTTCTAATCACATACTCATCAAATTCACATATTAATAAAATAAGTCACTTATTTCCCTCCAGGAACGCTAATCAAGGCCCTAAGCCTTATTATCAAATTTGGGACTCTACACTAAGACTACTTGAAGGGACATATTGAGGGTGTTGATCGCTGTTGGAATTGAGGTAAGAAGAGTGGACACCTACGTGCAGAGTAAATATGTGTTATACCTATTTTTTTATATGATGTTATGAGTTTGTTATGATAAGTATAACATATGTGGAAATATTAAAGGAATATGTATTCTTGTAACTTAGTATGTGGTAAAAAGCTAAGGGGCTGTCGCAAGGACAGACGGTCGTTGCAAGAGCGGTATGATGTGTTTATGGCTATGTTTATGATATGCTAATGTTATGTTGTAAACATGTTTGTTAATTTTGTAGTGAAGCATGATTGTGTTATTGTAATCATGTTATGCAAGTTGTTATGTTTTGGTTTTTAGGGGGTTGTGTCCTACACAACTCTTCTTGTTGGGCTTGGCTCACGAGTACTTTGTATGCAGGTAAAGGCAAGGCAAATTGTGTTCAACAATGAGTTGGAGGGTTGCGGTGGCGGTGAGTACATGTTTAGGATGCTTTGACCTTAAGGGTCAGGGATTCCCGTTTTTCTGACTCGTTTTATGAAAGATATTTCTTTTAAGTGTTTATGAGTTGTTTTTAAAACCTATGAGACATGTTATGGTTCTAGTAAAATAATTTTATTTTAACTTAGGATTCCATAATTTGTTGTTAATTAAACATAGGGATGTTATGTGTTATTTTCAATAAAAATTTAAACTTATTTCTTTTTCTTAATTCATTTTTACTTAAATTCATGTACGTTGAGTAATCGGGGCGTTACATTTTTAGAACATAAAATAAAACAAACCAACCAATTTTGTGCCCATTATTCATCTTCCATATTTATTCACTTCCAATACAATTTTATCTGAGAATTTACCCCCTAAAATTCTCAGTTCGACCAAAATCGCACATTTCACACATTGGCTAACACAAAAATGGAAATTTGACTTTTAATGCATTAAATGAGACTGTATAACAAAATGGTTCCAAGCTAAAAAAAAATATAACATTTTTATTCTAGTATTCCCTGGATTCCCATAATGCCCCTATCATAAATTTCCCTCTCTTTTTCTCCAATTTTCTTCTTCCTCTCTATCTCTCACGTTCCCTCTCTATCTCTCAAGCTCTCATACAAAAAAAAAAAAAGATAAGGCAGCCACATTTATCTTAATCTATACAAATTTTTGAGCTTGGATTTCAGGGGCAAGTTGTGAATCCTTTCAAGGCAAGAACTTCATTTTGGAATTCAGATAAAAATTGTATGGGTAAGTATATATTTGTTATATGTAGTAAGGAAACCTGTTTATCTACATTGATTTTGCTATTTCGAATAGATTTGTGTATGCCGTCATGTTTTATTGTAATTTTTCACTATCGCAATGGATTTTCCTTCCTTTCTAGAGGTCTTCATGGTCGTGAACACATGTCGGAACACCACAACAACGAAGGCAACAATAAGCACTAAGGCTTGATCACTTCCTCCAACAGAGTCGGACTAAGAACGCTATGGTTGGAATCATAAATGTTGATGCACCACGTTGGAATGGAGACTTCAATGGCGATCCAATGTTTGGCTTTCTCGACGTGCAAGGAAAAATATAATTCACTCACATTTTGCCAGGATACGAGTAGTTGATTATCATTGTCCTTTAGCATTTTCAGCACATCATCGTCCCATGTATACTTAGTGCTGGTCTCTTTGAAATGATTCCAATGACCTAGGCACACTTGGGGGAAGGTGGAGTTCATGATCGCAGTATCCTGCCGAAATGTAGCATGATAAAAGTGGCATCGGCGGCGTAGCATGTGCAGAGCAGCATCAATATGCTGAAAAAACATGAAAATTCGTTAGTACCATCAATATATTTTAAGATTGAATTGAAAACATAAATGTAATTTACATACCTAATCCCAAAACCAAGTCTAGATTGTGTGCAACTACAAGAACCATGTCACACCGTGCGTCCCAGTATGAACATTCCGATCTCTCTTGTTGTCGATCTTCCCGATGATCCACTAATGGAAGCACTTCTCTTGTTGCGGGTCACACTTCCTCAAAGGTTCACTAACTAGCCTCTGTTTATCTATTCTCATCTTCTTTGTTGTGTCAATGAAGTCATCAGAACACTTGGGCCTACGTTTCTTCCTAATAACTTCAAAGCCAGCTGCCTCCTCAAGATGTAGTACACGTACACTGGACCAGTGTACTGAAAACTAGAGATGTCTGGGCCTATGGAGTGGAAGGTGGATCACTGGGCTCCTAGTCCATAGGCAAGATATCAGACTCTGTATCTGATTTTAAGTAGGTGGATCAACCTTAGACCATAAAATCAGTTGCGCCAACTGAGCAATGATCGTAGTCTGATTCTGAAGTAAGGTTGCCTGGCCCTCCTCAACCCTCTTGAGCCTCTGCATCAACTACTCATAATCAGGCTGGGCAACCTGCCTAGAGGAAGGTGCACAAGCATGTGAAGTGCCCTCCTCAACCCTCGGGACAACCTCATAAAGAATGGAAGCTTCCTTTGCAACCTCTTCTAGCTTCTTTGCCTCCTTCTCAGGCACTACTTCCTCCGCTGCAGTCCCAGCCTCCACTACCGCTAATTCCAACTCACGGAATAACCTGAAATCAACGTCTGGGAGGCTATTGTAGTAAACTACCTCAACGGGATATGGCTTCAGCATGGAAAATACCACTAACTGCATGGTCGAATAACATGTGTCAGAAAAACTTTATTAAAGTAAACTGTTAATCAATTAATTTGTGACATTTAACAAGATAAAGTGGAACTTACTCGATGCTTGACGAATATATGAACCAACTCAGCTGTTGAAATAGTGATATCGGTCTTTGTAGCATAGCTAAGCATCCTGGGAATCTGGTTCCCACTATTCTCACTGAACTTACTCCCGATAGCTGGCATGGCCTCAAAAACCCTGTACAAAAGTGCAGGGGCATAGCCATAGAACCTATACTTCGACTCCTTCTGTTTTTTACTTGAACCCTCTTTCTTCTTCTCCTCGTAATGCTTCAATTGCTTCTGCATGTCCTTGTGAACTCCTCTAATAACCTTCTTGAAGGATAGCTTACCCCACGGATACTTGAAAAAGTAGTAAAAATCCTCAACCATCTTCAACGAATCACCTCATATCATCGTTATCTTCTCTGGGGCATTCAGTACCCCCTATATCAAATAGCACAAACCTAGCTTAAATGCATCTTCTGGGGTTGTCGAGGCCTTCAAAGCATCTTCCAACTGGCCAAAACTAACCTTCAAATCACCATTAAAGTATTTTAGGATTATCCGATTACTTGAAAGATGCTCTCTCAACTCATCTAGGACGGGGTGTTCCCAAAATTCAGCCAGGTGACTAGGGCAAACTTTGCAATCCCAAATCTGCAAAGAATGTTGCCCAATTAGAACTAGCCCTCTTCAACCTTCTTTCCTTCCACCTTCCGCAACATTATCTAAGCAACAGAACCCCAAAAAAAATAAAGAGCCTTCCCTTAAAGAATTGTCCCAACAGGCATGCCTGCGCCCTTTCAATAAGACCATGTCTTTGAAAATTCTCTATAAGGGTATCCAAGTAAGCACTACCCCTATAAGTGACACGACCAGGAAAGTGGTTCTCCAACGGTACACTAAGTTCAGGCATCTGAAAAAAAAATGTTAAAAATACAATTTCAAACAATCTGGGATCCATCGAGGTCTATTGAGGCACATCGAGGCATATCGAGGTATCATAAAATATTAAGGCTGGCCACTTTTGTCGAGGCCTATCGAGGCCTGTCAAGGCTTATCGAGGTCTAACGTATTATTAGGGCTGACTACTTATGTCGAGGTCCATCGAGCCCTGTCAAGGCATATCGAGGCACAATTCCAGGTATAATTTTAAAACTCAAACATGTAGACATCGAGGTATATCGAGTTATATTGAGGCCTATCGAGTCCTCACATTTAGGTTTAATCGAGGTCTATCGAGACCCATTGAGGTCTGTCGAGGCACACTAAAAATTAATATATCTAATAGCATCGAGGCCTATCAAGGCACACTAAAATTTAATATATCTAATAGCATCAAGGCCTATCGAGGCACACTAAAATTGAATATATCTAATATCATTGAGGCCTATCGAGGTCAATCGAGGCACATTCAAAAATAGAACCTAAAATATACTATCAAGTCTAATCGAGGTCTATCGATGTGGGTCAAAAAATTTGAAAAAAAACCTAGATTTCTCAGTTACCCAGCCCCGATATATCCTCTGAACAAAACATCAACAAAAAATCAGACATTGTAGATTAAAAAGAAAACCCTCACCTTCGCATATTTGGGAGTTGTTTTGCCTACTTCGGAGTTGTTCCGTTGCCTCTGGGTGCTTCCATTGCCTTATCTGATGGTCAAGTGTTGGTTCCGACTGAAGACCTTCTCTGACAATGCTTCTCTTATCCGATTCCGTTGGGTTCCAATGGATTCAAATGTGGGTTTTGAGAGTAATTTGGTTCGGACTGAGAGTGAGAGAGAATATAGAGAGACCGAGAGAGAAAAGAGAGAGAGTGTAGGAACAAATGGCAGGGATATTCTGGGAACTAAGGTAAATAATAGGACCAAAATGAGATTTTTATAGTGATAAATTATTTTTTAAATACGATCCCCTTCTATGCATTTAAATTCTAATTTCCCCACGAAAAACATGAAATTTGCTTCTCAAGCATATATTATTAATCAAAATAATATCCAATACACAATTCACCACCCCAACATGGTTGCTAGTACGCACCCAAAAAGCAGGGCATTACAAAATGGGCCCCAGGCACGACTCATATCCACTAGGATAACAGCTCGTAGACTTTCTACAATATTGTGTATACTTGTGCATGTGTCTTAAATTTAGCAAACAATGCACAAGATATTTCATGTTGTAGCCGTAGAAGTCAAATGTTGACTTAGTTGGAATCCTTAGCACAAAGCAGGATTTCCCCTTTTTTCAATCTTATTCTCATTCCACTTAGCCAAAAATATATTTAACCATACAACAGTTATGGCAATTATAGCTCACTTTGATAATTTTGGGCATTTAAGTCTTCATTAACAATTAATAAGGATTAAAAATTCTTACCCGGTTTAGACTGATAAATGGACCTAAACTCATGGTCCCGAGACTACTATTCAAAGTCTCAAGGAGACCTCCCTTATGGTCTCGGTATACAAGCTCGACTCTATCAATAACTTTTCCCTAAATAAAACCACTAAGGTTTCGGTCTTAGTCGAATAATAATATATACTGGTTGATACACTTATTCAAAACCTTGACCTTTTTAAAAAATGAAGTAATTTTACTTAGTGAAGAATAAAACTTTAAAAAAATGACCATTATAAATCTTTATAAGTTCATAACTTAAATTTAGAAAAAAACTAAATTTCATTTAATTATTTCCTTTAAATTTAAGGCTTTCGACCCATTTATTTTTCAACAAAAATAAATGAATAAACTCATAAAATAATTTGATTAATTTCGAAATTAATTCACATCATATCCTAAACTGGTCAATTTTTTGAGTCATTAAAAAGTTTAAGATGAATCATGATCAAGTTTCTTACTTCAAATATCAAAAACCTCATTATTACCAAGTAAAACTTGTCTATATTTTAGTTTAAAAACATAAATATTGGTAATCCATAACATAAATTTGAATCATCAATTATTTACCAAACATTCTAGATTACCACTTTAATATATCAAAAATGTTCTCTGAAATTTTGAAGCCATAAAGATCATTTTTACTATGTGAAATATATCTCCAAAACTCGGAGGCCAAATTGATCAATTTTCAAAATCCACATTTTCTTACCAAATTTGACAAGTTATAATTTTCTTACACCTTGTTTTTTTTTTTTACAAAAATTTCTTGATTCAATCTTGAACATATTGTGAATGTTCTTGAATGTTGCTTAAAGCTTGCAAGTGATAATGAGTAACATACTTAGTCACCTTCACCAATTCTAGCTTGATTCCAAATGATGGTTGGGCCCTTACTAGTTCTCCTCGTACGTACTCGTGAAGCTTTAGACTTTACATTTTAAGTGAACTTGCAGTGAAGATGTGCCTCGCTGGTGGCACCTACACCAGGGGGATAAGTAGGGCCTCTTCTGAGAGGCAAGGCACCTTTCGCAGATTTTCGGGTTGGCGAGATGTGGGGTCTCGAATGGACCCTTAAGCATAGGGCAGGGTGTCTCGCATAGCGAGGCTTATACGGTTATGGCCAAGCACGCCTTTGGCTAGGGATGCTTGGAAAATGACATATGGCCCTGTTCATGGGTAGCTTCACAACACCTGGGCAAGACAGATGTCTCGATAGATGGGCAAGACATTGTATGCCAGTATCTGCTCAAGATAGGCATCGCTATGCACGTCCTTTCTTCTCTCCAAGGCATCTAGATGACCTAGGAGGGCCTTCTTAGGGTCTTGCATAAGAGAACTTCTTATATTGATGTCTAACTTTGCAGCTTGGCTTGGGGTGCTTAAATGGACAATTTCTCATATTCACACTTGCCCCCGACACTACAAGTATACTTTCAAGTGTTCTAGTAGACTCCTTCTTACGTTCCTCATGTGATATGCCTGGCATTCAAGCTTCACTTTATTATAAGAGGTATTGAAGGCTCACCTTTGGTGTGATATCTTGTGGTTTATGAAGAAACACAAAATGAATTTGGGTGGTGTGTTTTTTTGTAGTGTATAAAGAAACACAAAAACTAGATAGATAGTGTGGTTATCCAAGTACATCCTAGTGATTGAATGAGAGTCATTCATTTCCACGCGCGGATACCAAAGTCACTAATACTTTTGATCCCCACCATTCACTTTAAATTCGATCCAAGGGCTAGGATTCATTGGCTCTTCCTATAGATAACTCATGGCTTGGGCTTATTTGTCCTCATGAAAAATTATTTGGCCTAGTGGTAATTCTTTGAAGCTACTTCCAAGAGCTCAAAGGTTCCATCCTCCATAAAGACACTTCTTGCGGTAATTTTTGCCCTTTTAAAAAGAAAACTTATTTTTCCTTGTCCCATGCTTGCATTGCAAGGAGTATAAAGTGTTTTCACTTAGGAGGTCATCTTTGTAACTCCAAAGGTCCATCCCACGCATATCCAAGGGCCTGTCTCCACACATTCTAAGGCTTCCCTTCGCATACCGAAGGTCTCGCTTACACATGTCTGGGTACTATTCTCCTAGCCGATGATACATGCATTTCTTTCTTATCTTTTACATAAGAGTATGGGTCATAGGAAAGTATGTATATTTTCCTTAAGAATTCCTCTTCTTCATGGCGTGCTAGGTGTGTATACATAGGACCTTATTTTACATTAATTGCACCCCTTTCAAGTTGTAGATATACGATTATTTTCACGCACACACATTCGTCGAGTCTTAGATTTCCCACGACATCTGGATGGTCCTTTAAAGTCCCTCCTGGTGTTGAACCTATCGAGTTGTCATCGTTTGACTCTGAAATAAATACCCACACACCCTCTGCAAATACGGGTGTGCGAATGCTCTACTTTCAGCAACAATACAACCTTATGCAGAAGGGATGGGGACTTGAGAGTGAACTCAAAGTCATCACTAGAAGCGAGATTTCAGGTTTCTCCCCATGGCATGAGATATACATTGCTCAACTAAAATAACCCCATTAGGACTATATATCTAAGATTTCTTGCCTAGAAGAAAATTTGCCTCCTAAATCTCCATTCCCTTACGACGCCAGAGCCTAGATATTCAGGGTCCTACCCACACGGTCTTTCCCAGATTGCTGATAATGATCCACTTGAACCTGAGTTTCTCACTATGGTATTTCCCTCATTTATTCCCCTGTCCACGACTAGACATTATAGAGTTAAGCAGTATGCAGTTAGACATAGGACACACAGGGAGCCTTCAAGGGAGTTGATGAAGTTAGTCATTCACAAATCACATCCTGTTATCATTCAGGTATCAAACATCACTACACCAAAAATCACTTTCCACAACACATGAATATAATACTATTGAAAAAGTATTATATTTTCTTAGCATAAAAAGCGGTAAAGGCGAGAACCTGAAAATGTATCCCGCCTCTTCTCTCACTAAAAAAAATGAGCCCCAATTTTCTTTTCTCATTTCCCTTCTCAATACCCCAAAACCGAACAATCAAAAACTTATCTTCTCTCAAAGTTTTCCCTGCTTGAATCCATCTTACGAACTTTCTTCCCATCTTTAGCCTTTGACATCTTCCTCTCTAGACCAAAGTTTGACCTTTATTTCTCCCTTCCCGATACCCCTTTTTCTCTCGCTGCGAGTGGGGTGGTGGACTCGTAGTAGTCGCGACGAGATCTCAACAGAGGTGCATTTGGGTTTCCCCTAATCCCCATTTCTTTCATTTCCCCAAATCCCTAAAACTCGTTTTTTTCCCCAAATTACTCTGCTGCCTCATGCACCCCGCCTGTGAAGGTTCTCTTCCCTTCATCTCTCTAACTTTGCTCTCTCAGGTGTGTATATACATATATATGTAATTAGTTTTTTGTTTTTCTTTTCTTTTTATGTCTGTTCTTTCACCTTCTCTCCTATTTTGTGGTGTTTTTCTCAGTTCTCACTCAGCTGCCTCTCTCTCTCACGCTTATATATACATGCAACTAATTTGATTTTATTCTACATTCTGTAAAAAAACAGCTCTCTTTCTCCCTCACCGATTCTCTCTCTCTCACTCTCAAGTCAATCCACCGCTCTGCCTCTAGTCTTCCGTCATTACTAGCTCTATTGCTCTGCTGACATCCTAAACAGAGCACACGATTATGGTTATATATACATTAGTTTATTTAAAGTTTATATATAAATATATATATGTTTTCATTTAAGTTTTATTATGTTGTTTAGTTTCATTTAAGCAATTATTTTAATAGACGTATAAGTTTTTTTAGTTTTTATATATATATATGTATTAGTTTTAAGTATTATTAGAATATTGATGATTAATATATTGCAAAAAAAATAACATTGTTATTTGAGGAAAGAACAAAAATCATATTATAATATGTTGAAGTATAATTTGTATTATGAATTTGAATTAGTAGTTTTCTATGAAGTTAATAGATAAATTAGAATAAAAAACTATGTTATATCTACGTGGTTTTGCAGGCCAAATAAACAATCAATATAATACTTGCTTCTGGGAGCTTGTTAAATCTGGAAAAAGCAAAATCAAGGCTCAAAATATATTAAAGGTGCAACACTTTCTCAACTCTGTTACCGTTTTCGTCTTTAACTCTTCAACCTATCATATTAGCGTGTTTAGATGCATGAACCTCATATTTTCTATGGGATTTTCGATGTATGTTTTATTGGCTATAGTAAGTGAGAATTCTGAAAATGTAGGTCACATGATGTTAACAGTACACTTCCATTACCTGTAAAAAAAAAAAACAGTATAATTCCCTTCATTTATGCTGGAAGGAATACAAAATGATGATCAATAGCAACCTTTTTTTTTTTCCTACTAAATGGTAATAAGGTATGATAAAATTAAAATCCTTGGAATTTTTAAAATATTATTCATTCACATCAGTCTTCGCATTACCTGAAAATGCTAACATGTGACTGTAGCCCTTTTGTTATTTCATGTTACATATATATAAATTTTATTTAGTAAAATATTAGCATTTCTTTTTTCAGAAAATTATGTTAGGAAAATCTCAATCTCTCAACTATGATCATTACTTATTTATGTCAGCCAAAGTCCTCAGGCAGAAAGAAAAAGGGAAAAGAGCTACATTTAGAAAATTTTCCCTTATCCATGTTGGCCTTTATATACATTTTGTGACAATAACAAATAATTTCCTGTTAGCCATTGCCAGACCAAGGTGACACTGAATCTCTCTCTACATTTCCCACTTTTTTTTTCTTTTTTTTTTTTTGGTCTCTTAGACTTTTCAACTCCTTGTAATAAGAATCAAAATTGCAAGAATTGTATATGGTTTGGTTTCTTTGTTAGTTAAAAAGACACTGAATACTAAAATCCGATTTCTTGAAATAGACTTTTATATATTTGCTATGCCTTTCCCCTGCAAAAATGGGACCTTTTTACCTGTGTTTTAGGGTAGTAACAGAAGTGTTTGTACATGTTTTTTTCTGGAGCAAAAAGAGGCCTTAGATCACTATTTGTTGTCATGACAAATGAGTGACCTAGTAATCAAGACAAAGATATTTAAAAAAAGGTTTTTTTATTTTTATTTTTATCGTCTTTTGTATGATATGATGAAACTAAGTTTGAGTCCCAGTTTGGTATTGGAAATCTAGTATTGGTTGGATATAGTGGAATATATTGGTTATACTTACGAACTCAATAAGAAGCAAGAGGATGTCCTTGGGTCCAATCCATTGCTTTATTTTTTATTTTTTGTTAATAAAACATTTGGAAATTAATGACTGTTGTAGGCATCAACTCAATGAAGAATACCCTTGTGATTTGTCCTTTTTGTCTGATTTTTATGTTAAAATAGCTACTTTTTCTTTCTGTCCCAATTTGCACATAATATGTTTGTTAAAATGTCTTGGAGAGGCTTATCTGATTTTTTATTTATATTTTTGCTAGAAAAATGAAAGCTTAAATTAAAACAAGCCTGGAAATGAAGGGGTACCACTACACTAAATACCCCTTTCTATAATACATGACTATAAGCTAATTGGAAAAAGTATTAAATGATTTTATTGTGTTGTTTATGTTTTTATCTATCTATGTTTTTGCTTCAAATGGTTGAGTTTGGCTTCACGTTGGGCTAACTTGTTCTCTTGATGAATGTGTGCCAGGTATTGATACTAGCCTTGTTTTTCGAATTCAGAGTCGTTGGCACTGCTGGAATGAACAGGGAAGGCTAGGGTGAGGCTTTCCCCATTCGTTGAGCTGTTGTGTTTGAATTGGCATGAAGATATAGATGTTCCTTGTCTTATCGTATTTATCTTTGACAAAAGGTTTTGCTCTTTATTTTTAATTGATTTTACATTCCTAATCAATCTATTTGGGATAACTTAGCTGCAATAATCCTATATTTATACCTGTTTTTTAATCCTTTAGTGCTATCATGATTCCAAAAAAAATGCTTATTGAGCTATCCTCTTTGTTACTACCTATATTGCTACGATTGCTTGTATATTTTAGGGGCTTCTGAAATATTTAACATTTTGATGCAAGGATAGTAGTTTTAGTTTCTTATTCCTAGATTTTGTTTCTTAATATTTGAGTTGTTTAAAATATGGTTTGAGTTGCTCCTTTTTGGGCAAGTGTTTCTTCTCATTAGTTTTTGCTTTAGTGTGTTTTTGTCTCATCCCATTACACTCACTTTAGCTCTTTTTTCTCTGTCCTGGACTGGTTACATTTGTTGAGTTCATGCAAAAAAAATTCAAATTTCACAGCTGCAACTATTCTGTGAAAAAGTGATTGTTTGTTAATCAAAATATCAAAAATGTATTGTTATGCTCAATATTTTTGTTTATGAATGTCCTAAATTTGTGCCTAAAATATACCTTCCAATGCTGTTTTGATTTAGGCTTCTTGGCTCCCTCATTTCCCTTTCTTTTTTCAACAAAGATTAAGAAGGTTACTCAATTTACTATTCTCCAATCTGAAACATTTTTACTCAACTTATAGAACATATGTTCTGGGATGTTATTGTTCTTGGTTCTTAGCCTGCATCTGAAGCTTTGTTCTGCTTTCTTCTTGAAAGACTTTTTATAAAAAAAAAAGGAACATGAAAATTTAAGGACTTATGGATGTCATGCGCTATATGTTTTATGATGGCATTAAGATAATGAAAACCTTGAGGCTCTGGAGACCAACATTGTTAAAAAAAGTTCACTAATCATTTTGTTTTACTTGGTGAAGATAAAAAATATTATGAAATGCTTGGTCTTTGTCCTTCGGTTTATTAATTTAGCTTGGACTTTTAAGTGTCTATAGTTACTTCTAAACCACCTCTATGTGTTCTGCAAGGTGAGAGCTGCATCAGTAACATGTTTTGCGGGCATAACTTCCTCTGTATTCTTCTCTCTTACGAAGGAGAAACAAGATTTCATTCTTTCTGCTGTGGTAAGCGTTGATTATGTGTTTTTGACTTGTTTTTCTTGGAAATTAATTATTTGCAGACAAGTTTATGCTTTATAACTAAGAGACTTTGCAGATTAATCCAACCAAAGAAGACGAGGTGCCTTCAGTTAGATCAGCTTCTTATCGAGCCATTGGTGTCATTTCATGTTTTCCTCAAGTTTTCCAGAGGTGATTTTAAATTTTTGTCATGCTTTCAAGTTTCTTTGAGCTCGAAATATAGACAGAAGAATTACTAGAAACTTAAATTGTATAGTGGAGAGATCCTAAACAAATTGATCCATGCAGTGGAGATTAATACACGTGACCCCCCAATATCGATATTTCTCTTTTACTTTCAGTTTTTATAATAACACCGCTCTCTAATTTGTTCACAAGGGAGTAATATTTTCCTGTACATTTGTTGTTTCAGGTGTGAATAACTGCTTCTTGGGCTTTGGCAAACATATGTGACTCTATCCGGCACTATATTGATACTCTTGCTTTGAAAGGCTCCACAGGTGGGTTATATGTTACAGAAGCTATTTATTATTTTCAACTACTTTATTTGAGAAGTTATTGATGTATTATACTATTCCTTAGACAGTACTGCAGTCTCTGAATCAGTGGCATTACTAACTGATTGTGCTTTACGTCTATCAAATGATGGAGACAAGGTAATTATTTATGTTAGCTGTGTTTCATTTAAAATATTATTAGTTTCTTGTCCAAGTTGCATATGCCCACTGCTTCCCTGTTCCTTGTTTACCTTGTACTTCTTAAATTAACATATACCATCAGGTTTTAAGACACTGATATGATTGTAGTATGAAATTCATTGTTGGTGTCTAAAGTAATACACTATTGAATGCATTTTATAATTTAACGTATTTTTGTTTGTCTAATTATATGACATATTGAACTTTTTTTTTAACCTTTTGACCACATATATTTATTAGATATTATTTAACTTTGTTTATTTCCTTTGTTTGGAAAGCATCAGTATTTTTGTATTATAACCTTTCATTTATACAATTTCTCTTACTTTTTCTACTATAACATGTGCTTTTTTTTTAGTCTAGTTGAGAAGCCTTGTTCTTAAGATCAATGCTTTGATACGATTCTTTTTCTTGGTTTCCATCAGGCTCATGAGACAACAACACGTGAAGCAGAGAAAAAGTTGCTGCTCTTGTTAGGATTCGACAAGATAAAGCCTCATCTCATGGCACTGCACTTGAATAAGGACCTAATGAAACATAGGTAATTGCTTAAATTGAAGAAAAGTTCTAGTTTTCATTTTATTTACTAAGACTAGAAAAATGCAGTGGCATTAATTACTCAAATCCTAGTTTACTGTCGTAAGCTAAGCTGAAGTTTTTAAATTGGATTTGTTGAACCAGGTTTTGGTGCGTTTCCCAACTTGCACAAGTATTATGACTACATTTTGTTACTAATTTTAAGTCCTATTGATTCCATTATTTTTTGTTGAACTAGGTGTTCACAGATTTTTATCTTCATACCTCTCCTTTTCAATAACTACAAGGAAATTTCTCATCTATGAATTGGGTTATGTTTTAGGTTTGTGTGGTGTCAGTTTGTAGCTTTTTGTTTCTTTCTTATTTTGTTTCTAGTATTAATTTTTGATTAGTTTCCTCCCCTTGTAAGTTTGGGCTAATGTTGTTCTAAATTTGTCCTTTTGTGCTTGTAATGGATTAGGCTAATCATAAGTACTCTCTATCTTATTTTTGTTAATTTCTTTGTTGAATATTTCAATTATATATATGCTTTTTGTGCGAGATATTATTGTTAAATTGAGGTTTTTTATAATAAGCTTTATGAACAAAGAAGAAATAAATGTATGATTGGAGATGGGTTAAACAATTTTTTTTTTGTTTCTATGTTATTTTAATAATATACATGTCTATATATGTTCTGTTGGGTTCATATTATCATAACTAGGTTTCAACTAGAAGCTTTAAACCCTTGAAGCCACAGTTGCTACACAACTTTAATTCCTAACCCAAAATCCATATGTAAAAATTTACCAGCAAATAGACTTATTTCTAACATGATAGTTCAAAATTTTTAGGTTCAATTCCCTCATAGTTTGACAACTTCTTTGGGTCATCTTGTTTTTGACATGAAAGGTAATATTTTGAACTTAAATATATTTATTTTAAATTCTGGGTTTATTATTTGTGTGTATGGTGTGTTTATATGTATATGTATATATATCAACACTATCGCAACTTTTTGTTTTTAATTCAAATAACAAGTTCGATGCCAATTTTGTGTTAGTTATTGAACCACCGTCTTCCTTGCTTAGATTAGAATAAAAAGATAACAATTCAATGATCTCTAATGCTTAAGTTTTCTCCCCATTTCAGTTTTTTAACTTTCAATTCATAGATTTTATAAGGCCTTTGATTTGGTTGGAGTATAAGTTTGAGGTATTTAGAGATTGGTTAGCTTACATGTATTTTATTTGACACGAGCATATTACTTTCATGATTTCAAAATAATAATTCATTTTTCTCACTAAAAGATGACTTAAAGAAAAATAATTTGCATTCTTAAAGCTTTTGGAATTTAGGATTGCTCATAATTCCAAGTCCTACTACGTGTTCTTTCTCAATATTTAACTCTCTCAAAGTCCTGCTCGCAACATGTATTTTTTGGTTGGTTTGTGTTGGTGTTGTAGCTTGTTGCATTAATTAGCTAGAAAAGGAAAGCCAGACTTGTTCTATTCTTCTTCTAGTTTTATTTATGTTGTTATGTCTACCATTTCTCTTGGTTCTGATGGTACATTTAGGTTTGCTTCATCTATGTTCATTCCATTTGTACTTCCTTTGATAATTCTAGATATGCATGTGCTTTGGTTTCCTATGTTTTTATAGCTTCTTTCACTGCTGTAATTTTTAACTTTTATGTTGGATGACTAATTATAAACAATGTTTAGTAAACTCAAAATTGTTTTTTTGGAGTATGGGATCCATGAATAGTTTAGGTTAGTGATAGACTTGATAACTTAAGAAAATTTAGTGACTTTTTATGAGAATCTTTGGTATGACGTTATTTAGTGTTGGTATTGGGCCTATTGCCCATGGTTAGCTACTTAGGATTTCTAGCTTTCTGTATGTTATGGATTTCCTCATGATGAGTTTTTGGTTATTGAGGAATAACAAATGGTTGAGTTTTGAATTAAATGTTGGTTTCTGTGTGTGATACTAGATATGCATTTTTTTTTTAAAACTACATAATTTAACAATGAAGTGTAGATAATCACTACAACAAAGTGAAGTAATTGTCACTTAAAGTTCTTATTTTAATACTTTTCCATAAAACTTGTGGAAAGATTTTAAAGCAAGTCCTGATTCTATTTTGGGATTTACTCTTTTAAATTTAATGGTGCATGATTGAATTATGAAAAATGCTAAGAGACTACATGTGCTGGACACTTTATCTTCTGTTGAAATTTTCTGGCTCCTTTGTTTTTAAAGAGAATGTTCTTTCATTCTTAAAGAGTTTTGGGTGAGAAAATTATTTGCATTTAAATTGTTGTTCTGATTTTTCTATTGAATGAGCTTTCAAAATAATTGAATTCTTAATATTAATTAATCAAGCTTTGTGTGCATACAGTAGAGAAAAATAGTACTTATGAAACAATTATATCATCAATGTTGCTTAGTTTATTCTTTATAAAAGGGATTTGCTTTCTGTGTTCAATTAAATTGGGTCCTTTACTTTTTTGAGTTTGGAAATACATTATAAAGTTTGATAGAATTTTTTTCTGGAGGAGAAATCAGAGGGAATTTCCATTGCTTTTGTATTCGCATTTGTGATTGTCCTTGGCTTAGCATTTGTGATTGTCTTTTGTTTTTTTTTTGGTACATATTGTTTTTAAGTTGCTAAAATATTGTTTATTTTAGTTTTGTAGTAGCTGAATTTAAGATAGAATGGGCGGAAATGATGATGATTTGTTTGGACATTTGAGTTGGAATATGTTTCTTTATGTTAAGTTTGAACCATTAATGAATATAGTTTATGATTTTAAGACTTGTAACAAGTAATTTCATGAATTTTATAGTTTTATTGTATCATTTAATTTTAAATTTGTATTAATCTTTTAGGTATTGATTATATTCTTTAGGTTGTGGATCGAATTGGCGAGGAGCATTGCAAAGTTAATTAACTTAATTATTCATTGCAAGAGGTACGGAAGTATGTTCTCTTAACTCTTTTATTAATATCATACAAATGTTAGAGGAGTTTGAATATCTTAAATATTCATTCGTAGAGAAGTAGGTTCTGAGATTAAAATTGTGTGTTACGGTGATAACGGAAGGTTGAAAACTTGTGTGTCTTAGAGAAGTAGGTTCTAGAAAATTTGTTTGTGTGTTGCGGTGATATAAGGAAGAAAACTTATTGTGTGTTGTTTGAATTTTTTTACTTGGTATTGATAGATGGTTAGGTAAGCTTTTATATGGGAAATGATGTCAGATTTTATCTAGAATTATGTATTATCTTCTTACAAATAAATTGTGTTTGCTTGAATTGGTTTGATTATATTGATTGATATCTCGCCTGGGGTGTGAATAAGAGTAGTTTTCACGTCCCCAACCTTAGGGTTTGAATAATAAAACATTATACATATGAGTTGTGATTGGAAAAATGCATAATCTGATAATGCCTCTATGAGTTCTAAGTCAAATATAATTACCCAAAACATCATAAATATAATTACCCAAAATAATAGCTTGGTTTCCCTCCCCTGTCATTTTCAGAAGATCCACCTTACTTCCATAGTAAAGTTCACATTCAGCTCTATGACCATTTGAGTAAGCATATGCAACACATGAACAATTGCTCCTGTACAGCGGCTCACAACCGTTTAGACCAATAGCAGTAGCCCTTCAAGTGGTTATCAATGTCGGCATTAGTCCTTTTTCCTCATAGAAATCATCACCATTTTCACAAACTAATGGAATGATCAAACAACCACTAGAATTCCTCTCTGTTGTGCCATCACAAAGCGAATAGTTGACCATTGAAATCTGCTGATCTTCCATCCTATACTCATTGATAACCCCATTATCAGCCATGACAAACCATGAATACACATTGCTAAGTGCCAGCTAAGTGCTTTTTCTTCAATATTTGCCTCTGTGGACACCATAACAGCCATAAAGAGTTATATAGCTTCAACCCCATTACTGTAATTGACAAATTTGTTTCTTCTCTCTTTTGTTTCTCTTTTTTTTAGGGTCATTTAAATTCAATTGATAGTTAAAATAGATCGGAAAGTGGTGGAGATTGGACCTTTTTTCCCTTTCACTTTTATAAAATGTATAATCTTTAGGAAATATTGAGAAGTAGGCAAAGCGTTGCTTTAGGTGCTGAGGTAGAAAGTGATAGCTTAAGTAAAAGAGCTGGAAGAATGTTGTTATTTTGATTTTCTTTAAATTGCAACTCCCATAATTCTCATTCCAAACATCAACATGAACAAGAAAAAACTTCTTCCCTGTCAAAGCCTTACTCAGCTCATTTTGAAGTTGATGTATGTCCTCAATCTCACATTTGTATAAAGTGACAAAATCCAAATTTTTCTTTGTTATTCTAAAAATATAAAACTCTACTGAGATAGTATCCCATGCTTTCAAGTCAAAATGTCTTTGGACACTCCTTTCCTTGTAAACAAGTTCTATGTGGTGGTCTTTTTTGGTCAACTTCTTTCAAACCAAGGAACATTGTTTGATCTAAAAGAAAGTTTAATGCACCAAGAATCCCCTCTAATTCTAGCTTTACATTATGCTCAAATAGACTAAAAATAGTTGGGACAAAGATCAACAACTTACTTGCTTTTCTTGATCCGGTTTTGCCTTTCTCCAACTTGAGTCTCAAAGCTTCAGAATTGATCTTGTCCATCACATGGTCTACATCATAAAGTACTTGTTTAAGCTCATCAAGCCACTTCTTGACTTCTTCACTAGTTGAGGCAATCACAGCTAGTGATTTGCTCTCAATTGAAGCATAAACTTTCACTGCAAATAGAACTAAGTTAGCTATGTTTGATGCATTCACTGCCAACCTCTCACTCTTTGCTAACTGCTTCACCTCATCCTAAAACCAAGCATAAACATATAAATAAAAGTGTTCAGTAACAGTAATAGTAGTCAAAATAGGTTCATATTGTCAGATTTAACACAATTTGAGGCTTACTCATCAAATGATTGTGTTCTTATACAAATGAACTAAATACACTCAAAAGCAGTGCTATATATCTGTGTCCATTCCTTAATGATCACTCAATCTCCTTTATTTTCAAGTAATAATTGTCAAATGAGACATAAAGAATTAAAATTACTTTTCACTAATTAATAATTTTGATTTCAAAACTAATCTAAGATGGCAACAACCTCAATTAGACTTTCAGGGAAGAAGCCCATTTCAGTCATGATCTCCATCTCATTGAAGCCTTCAAGAATCCTTTCTTGCTATTTATAATATTCTGCAACTTTGTATTGTTTCCCTAAATATATACAAAATAAATGAATGAATGAATAAATTGTGTACAAATTTCAATAATAGTTCTTAGAAATCATATAAATGTTATAATTTTCTGTGTCCAACATCACGTGATGTGTTTATATGTGGATAAATTTAAAAATGACTCTTTTTTATTATAATTTAATAAGTAATATTGGATTCTATCAACTGACATTTCATGTGATGTTCGATTCTGTAAAGTCCTTTGGTCTCTCCTTCTTCTCATGCATTAGTGTTTCTCAAACTCTCTTCTCTCACTCATCATCCCTTTTAAAACCCCTTCATTCTCATCACCAGGATATGTTTTCTCCAGGTAAAACAAGATTGTTATCCCATCCTCATTTTCCTTGTTAAGATCATCATCAGAAGTGTGAAGGACATCTTCTTTGTAGTGTGAAGTCAGAATACTAATGAATTCAGAAATTACAGATGTTTAATTTAACCAAAAGAAAGAGGACCCCATCAAAAAGAAAACAAAAATATATTAATAGAGAAGATATATCATATGATGAAACATTATTTAGAGAAGAGATTTTATCATGAAAGACAAACTGACTTTTTTTTTTCTTTTCCTGTCTCTAGTTCTGTACTGTATAGTAGTAAGTAGTTAAGCTATAATATAAAAAGGTTGCTTCTAACTTATACGATTTCCATCATATAAGAGTAATATAGTTTTAAAAAATTAGTTAATTAGTTCTTCAATTACAATAAACCTGAAGGATAACATGTCACAATATTTATTTGATTGCTACGTGGACCAAGTGGCAAGTGATTGAGCTCCTCAGTCAAACTTTACTCATGCACCAAAATTAATAATTCATCAAAAACTTTCACAATATTTACTATAATATAATGCATGCTTTTATAGCTCAATTTAACCACTAATCATTCTATGTATTCTAGCTACCTTTAAATAATTAAATGTACTAGTACTATAACATATACATATATATATATAAATCATTCCAACAAATAGTATATGTATATTATATGCATGAGTGACTAATAATCCTATCATATTGGAGACATAAAAAACTATAGTCAATTGTATTGATTTTCTTTCAGATTAATAATCTAACTTTCTGTTTAGGAAATTAATATATATTGAGAGAGAAAAACAAATTTCAAACATGCAGTGCTATCACAAAAATACATAAAGTCAAAGTCATAAACAAACATGTGTTTAATTTTCTACATGTAATTTTTTAGTTAGGAAAGTCAACCCTGTAAATGACTCATTTATTAGGGCGGTAGAGCAACAACAAGTGAGGGGCGGTCCCACAATATTCCACAATCCAACAATATTCCTTCTCCTAATGTAAATATTCAAATTGTGAGTGTTGGAGTTTAGAAGGGCCATAACTTTATATAAGCAAGGAATGCTTGCTACTTGCTCGATTGGTAAGATGCAATTATTGCTGAAGGCCGTTGGGATTCTAGTGATCCAGACTTAGAGGTGCACGGAATTCCTCTTGGACCAGATTTTATGCGTGTATGGGTTGATGTTGCTGTTGTGCCTGGTGCTTATTTATTTTTTCCTAACTATGCGATGCTTACTATACGAGAAGTTGTTGGTTCAACAGTTGCATGACCTTCTCAAAAGGTTATTCCAAGAGGTATTTATTTGGTTATTTGATTATATAATGCTTATTCAACATTAACCGATATGCAATCCAATATTATTATAGCATTATTGACTATTTTAGATGAAAGATATGATATTTCATGACCTCATTAGTTTTTCTATTTTGTTTTATTTACCAGATTCAACAAGTCAAGTGCAAAAGAAAATCTGATTTGGAAGGCTTTGATGTGCTGACATATAGAAGATCATGAATTCCTACCTTTACTTTTGAATATGCAACTGTTTAAGACTATTTTGTTGACTATTGTGAGAATGTTTTGTTTATGTTAATTAGACAGTGTTGAATATCTTAAGACTTTTGGATTATTTTTTAGATAATCTTTAATGTATTTTAACACAATTATTTGGTTATGTGTTATGAACCATATAATTGGTACTCAAAAATATATTTGTACAATGTTAAGGGTATCTTAAGTATATTAAATGAAGCGGGTTTGAATTAAAGAAATAAAAAATAATTATAAGGTACAGGTTTATATAATAATAATTCAAGCTTATCCAAATATTAGAATAATACAAAAAATGTGTTATTGTATCTTTTACAATAACACTTGTTTATAAGCATAAAATTATGTTATGCAAACTATTTTCTATAATGCAGAAAGTGTGTTATTATAAAGTGTATCATAACACTACTTTATAAGTACAAAAAAGTGTTATATAATCTATTTATAAATAGCATAACAAAATACTTATCTAACTATTAAAATAACACAACAAAAGTGTTATCATAGGCTATACCATCACACATGTCTATAGCTATGGAAAAGTGTTATGCAAAGTGCTCTGACCTACTATAACACCGCTTTTCTTAACACATAAAAAAGTGTTATGGTATATATTTGATAATACTTTATCAGTCTTATTGAAAGTATTTTTTCTTGTAGTGCACGCCAAGCAGGATCCCTGATGATTTTGAGATTATGGACCTTGAGTCCACCCTGAATCAAACTAAGCTTTCCAACATGTTGAAGGCCCATCAACTTTTGCCAGACATTAACTACACTATTCCAACCCGCAACGACCGTGCATACGACCCACCAAAGGGGTTTGTAGCTTTTAGCAATTCTGTGATCAGGTTTGGTGGGGCCTTGCCACTCCACCCATTTTTTGTGAATGTACATAACTCTTTTGAACTGGAACCCCTCCAGTTGTCTCCCACCTCATGGGTTGTGTTGAGTTGTCTTTATGTGTTGTATAAGCATGTGGATATGCGTGGGCCCTCGATGAAGGAGGTCCATCATTTGTTCACCTTGAGGTGAACCCATCGATTCTGAGCTTATATCATTGTCAAAAGGTCGTGGCCCTCACAGGGCACCCTCTCATGGAGGGTTTCCATCTCCAACTAGGGTTCGTGGAAGACTGACTTTTTCTTCACCGATAGTTTCTCAACACATCACAATCATTTTATACAGTCCATAAGCTCGTTGTCCTCTGCTTTCTTCCTTATATTTATTTATCTTTATCTTTTTTCTCAGATTCGCTTTACTACGTTCTTTTCTTTTTATTGGCTTTAGGACTTGAGGGGTTAATTTGCCTAAATTGAGTCCTTTAGCATTTGATGCATGGCGAAGATCTTGGCTATGCCATCCACACGCAAGCAATCTTTTTACTAAGGGCAACCTCTATTCATTCAAGTTTTTGTCTTCTTATCAGGCACTTTCCTTGTGCTCTGTCTCATCCACATCTTCTGATCGGAAGGATGTAGATGATGATGATGATGACGATGAAGTCTACCGCTAATACAAGGATGATGTGATGGACACAGAGCACAAGGTTGAGATGTAAAATTACTCATGTTTAAGGTCCTTGGCTAATAGGGACGGGGAGGTTGCAGATGATGGACGTACCAATGATGTCACTTCTCGAATCCCATCCGACAACAGATGGTGAGTTTGCCTTCATCACTCCTTCTCCTATTTCTTCTCTTCCGAGGAGGAACTTCGTCCTGCCTTCCTTTGACGATGCTCTTCCTCCCTTGGGGCTGCACTTGGGATAGATATTGTAATGCCCTACTACCCTAGATTCGTTACTGTGCGGTTTTAAAATGTCTATTTGACTCGCTAATCGAGCTGTTAGACCCAAATGTGTAATTAAATTAATGTAAAGATTCATTTAATAAAACTTTCCTATAAAAGATTTTTACTTTCATTAAGATCGTAAAAGTTTTACATTGGGATCCCAAAATGTTGTTTAAAACATATTTACAATTCAAAAGACACTGTACAGTCGACCAAAGCGACAAAATCTGTAAAGACCTGACTAACTTAAAGACCTCGAACCTTTAAAAACTACTAATACATACTACTATCTTTGGATATATACATAAAATAATAGACTTTATTATAGAAAATCCAAAATACGGGATTCCATTGTTTATACATAAAATCATAAATAAAACGAAATGTTTATTTTAAATGTTCAAATACAAAATGTGAAAATCATAAATACATAAATAAAAGACTCAAATATCAACATCATCCTTGATCAATTCCATCGGTCCATTTCTTTAGTCCTCTCCCAATACACATGCCAAAACCTCTTAGGATCCGTCCCACCTTCATATTCATTTACCTGCACAATCTAAATAAAAAGGAATGAGCCTAATGCCTAGTAAGGAAAAACTACTAAACCATAACATAAACATGAGATGTAAAAATATAAAACTTAAAACATAAGACTACAATATTAATGGCCATTAACTCATTAACGTAGTATGTGATGATAACCATCTAGGTCGTCTTTCTACTATTTAGAGGTAGGTTTAAACACAACTATAGTCTACGATAATGATAGAAATCTCGAGATTTGGTTATTTGCTATCTAAGCAACCATATTTCCCAAGCGACTAAAAACATAAAGACAACATACATACAGTGCAGGATTGAATACTCCTAAAACCAAACAATAAAATCATAAGTTTCCTAAAGAAAAGAAGATGAAAAGAAGATCTAAACCATCAAGATAAGAACTTACCAAAAACCTTAAGTTTCAAGGAAAATCAAACACCTAACCAAAAGCCATTATAACAAGTTAGGATTTAAAGAAAAAGAAAAGAATAAGAGGAACCATAATGAACTAAACTTGAGGATTAAGAGTACCTTAGATAGCTTAGAACTTCGATCTACACCTCAATACCGAAATCACACTCTATCTTACTTCCCAAGTATTTATAAAAGCTTAGATTTGAAAGCTTACAACCCCAAAACCCTAGTATTTCTCTCTTGAACGAATTTAGCAGCTTGGAGACTTTGAGAAGTGTTTGAAAGATGATGCAAATGGCTGAGTGAAGGGTCCTATTTATAGAGTTCAATGAGTGAAACTAAATCAATTAAAATTGAATACAATTGGAGTTCTATGCTCAACAGATGCCCAAAATTCGGTCAAAATCATTCAAGAGCAAGTCCAAGTTATTGAGGGTTGTTTCTAGCTTGAATTCCATGGAGTTTCAAAAATGGCTGAGGGAGCTGATATATCGCCCCTTATAGGAGATATATCGCCTGCCCCATAATCCCAAGGCTCAGTGGTTTCATTCATGCGAAGTCAACGTGTTTTCCGTATTAACATAGGTGATATATCGTCCCCTATAGTTGCGATATCGGTTTATGCAGATATATTAGACAAGTTTTCGCACACTTTCAGCACACTTGAAGTTGTTTAAACCAATTTGACTAAGTAATATGAGATCCTAATAGCGGAGGGAAGACTCTAGACTTCCTAGATT